>NC_090937.1:892367767-892676094 GCF_040938575.1 Ambystoma mexicanum | reverse complement strand
TAGGTGCGGACGTAAATTTAGCTTTTAATTCCTGAAAGGCCTGTTCAGCTTCCTCGGTCCATTCAAAACGTTTATTCTTCCGCAAGAGTGCAGAGATGGGTTGCACCACCCGTGAAAATTCCGGGATAAACCTGCGATAAAAATTGGCAAAACCAAGCATGCTTTGGACACCTTTCACCAAACTAGGTGATGGCCATTTGAGGATGGCACCCACTTTCCGTGAGTCCATTCGGAACCCCTTTAGGTGTCAGGATGAATCCAAGAAACTCAACCTCGGTGGTATGGAAAACGCATTGTTCCAGCTTTGCAAACAGTTTGTGCTGGCGCAATTTCTCAAGGACGGCCCTGACATGTTTTTTGTGATCAGATTCCGAAAAGGAGTACACCAGAATGTCATCGATATACACGACAACACAGACATCGATGAGTTCCCGAAGGACATCGTTCATGAAGAATTGGAAGGCAGCAGGCGCGTTGCACAACCCGAAAGGCATCACCTGGTATTCGAATAGTCCATATTTTGTACGAAAGGCCGTTTTCCATTCGTTGCCTTCTTTTACTCGTACCAGATGATAAGCCCCCCGGAGATCTAACTTGGTGTATATGCAAGCGTCCTTCACCTGGTCAAGGAGTTCAGGAATCAAAGGCAGAGGGTAACGATTTTTAACAGTTATCTGGTTCAATGCGCGGTAATCGATACAAGTTCTAAGGTCGTCTTCTTTTTTTGGCACGAAGAACAAAGCCGAGGATGCCGCAGACTTTGACTGGTGAATGAAACCATTGGCTAGGTATTGATCTAAATATTGTCTCAAATGCAGATTCTCCGGCTCAGTAAGGGCATAAATCCTGCCACAAGGGGGTTGTGCACCGGGCACCAGATCGATTTGGCAATCGTACGATCTGTGAGGAGGTAACGTGTTGGCCTGTTCCTTTTGGAAGACGTCCTGAAAGTCTTGGTATTCGGGAGGTAGTTGCATGGAGACAGAGGTTACTGACGCTAGACTGATCTTCAGATTTTCTGGGTAGCAGGTTCGTGGACACTCCGGAAAGGTTATTCTCTTCGCTCGCCAATCAATTCGAGGATTATGTGTCTCTAACCAAGGGATTCCGAGAATAACTTGAAACTGTGGAGCCTTGATTACATCAAACACAACTGCCTACCGATGGCCGTCCAGACCTACAAGTGTCACCTCAGCTGTGGAATGTGTTACCGGTCCCGAGGCAATTTCGGTTCCATCAACTGTGGTGATGACATCTTTGTTGGTTTTAGGACGCAGGGGAAGGTTAATCCTGGAGACCAATTCACGATCCACGTAGTTTCCTATAGCCCCACTATCGATGTATGCCTTTATTGCATGCAACCGCTTAGGCTGTTCCGGATCTACGAGGACCATTGGCACAGTGAAATGCGAGGTCTGAGAGTTTGTTTTCAAGCTCGGAAAGCGGACCCCTACGCTTGTTGGGCGGGGTCGTTTCCCAATACAGAGGTTTCATGGATTTTATCAGCGGCTCCTACCACCTTCCTGGGCGGCCTTGCTGGGCAATCTCGTAGAAAGTGTCCAGAGGATCCACAATAAAGACATAAGTGCATCTGCTGTCTTCTTTCACGTTCCTTTTGCGTTAAAGGTCCTTTAACTCCTCCGATTTGCATTGGCTCGGAGGCTTCAGTCCCCTTGAGGTTAGCGTGGGTTTTGACTAACTCCCGAGTCTCAATCTTGGATTAATCTGCTTTTCTGTTTTGCAGTCTGTGATCCAATTGGACCACTAAGTCTATATATTCTGAGCATTCTTGGGGCAGATTTACAACTTGGGCCAGGACATCTTTAAGTTCTCCGCGTAGACCTCGATAAAATAACGTGATTCTTTTATCCTCAGGCCACCCAGTTTCCACAATTAATCTATTAAAGGTTGCAATGTAGGAAAGGAGGTCTTGATTGCCCTGTCGCAGAGATAGAGGTTCATCATCTAGAGCCTGCCCCTGGGAGTGACGAGCAAATAACCTTTCCATGCTTGCTTGAAATCCTTGAAAATCACGAAGAATCGGGTTATCTTGAGTTACCAGTGGACCTGACCAATCGGCAGCACTGCCGCTGAGATATGACAATACAAAGGCTACCTTGGTCTGGTCATTAGGGAAGGCCCTAGGTCTGCACAGGAAATGCAAACGACACTGATTCATGAATACGGTGAATCGTTTGGGGTCCCCAGCAAAGCGTTCGGGTGGGGCCAGCGGCATGTTTCCAGGTAAATTAATCTGCACCGGGTTACTGGAAAGCACAGGAGCGGGGTTCCCTCCGGAACCGGGTAAAGGAGTTTGTCCAGCTTGACCTTGCAAAAGCTGTCTAGCCAGGTCATCAGCTCTTTCCTTTGTTACAATCACTTCCCTCCTGAGAGCATTAGTCTCTTGACGAGCGGGGTGTACTTCGGCCCGTAATTCCCCCAGTAGTTGGGTCAACTGGTCAGTCTCGGAAGTTTCCATAGCGCCTGGGTGGGAATTTGTAAGAAGGCTTCGCGTTCTGTAACGCTCACCTGGCTCCCAGGGAGGCGCTGGTCTGGTCTGGGTTGCTGTGGCCTGTTCAAGCGTGATGCGCAGAATTCGGACCACCGATTGAACAGGACCCCCAAATCTTGCTTGTCTGGCCCGTAGGAATATCCTTCTGCAGATGAGAAAGGAGATTAACTGTCTGCTGAATAGTGTGCTTGCTCCCCCCTTTCCCCTTCGTTCTTCTCTGACTTCCTCCAAAACCCCCGGTTAAGCTCACCTTATGGTTTGGAAGGATGAACTCTCCATCCTGCTTCTGGTGCAGGGGCGCGCGTTTGTCCAGTTACTTCACTGGTTTTCAGAATGGCGCTGGCACATCCACTTGACTTTTCTACTTTTCTGAGCGATACGCCGTAAGTATGAAGATGCAAAAGTTCAAGTGTGAGCCTCCTTTTATGTTGTTTTTTCTGTCCTTTATTTCAGGTGCAGAACAAAGGTGATGCGTTGAGAGGTTAAATTGCCGGTGGTAAAATCAGGTGAGTTAGTGATGAGGGCGACCCCTCTAAATGTCCTTATAGTTCCCCAATAATGTCTTTTGTCCTTTCCCCATAGGGGCCGGGGTGCGATGCCTGCCAAAGATGCAGCGCCGACCCGAGATGTGGAATGGTTCACCAAGAAAAGCTGTAAGTAATATGGCTGAAAATGTGGCTTTCCTCTTGTGTTCCCTTGCTCACCTTTTGTCTCTTCTTCTCTCCCCTAGGTGCAGAGATGTGGCAACCGGTGCTGAGAGCCGCGATGGAGCCGGGCGGCGTCTCGGGAACAGGTGAGTGAAGCGCGGGGCTGCAGCGAGCAACGCGGTGCTTTTAAATGGAAGTCTTCCTTCAGGAATGCTGGCGTGAAGATTCCGGATGCAGGTAAGAAGGTTGAATAAGTTCTTGGTTTTCACCTTTCTCTTCTCTTATTCTCTTACAGGTGTTCCAGGTTCGAGGCGGGCATGGCTGGAGTCCAGGTGCAGGAGCAGACACGGTGAATGTTCAGCTGCTGGGATGCAGAACAACGCGAAGCACGTGTGGCTGTCCGGGCGTGGCTTAAATAGCTTTGGAAGGTGTTCCAGGTGAGTATTCTTCCTTAGCCCCACCCAAGTAACAAAATAGTTCCTTCAAAAAATAGTCCCTCCTAAGCCTCATTTGGCTTGGTTCTTCATGCAGCATGGTCTGCATCAGGTGAGTGTGCAGCATGGTCTGCTTCAGGTAAGTGCACCAAACACTTCCCCTTATGAGTCTGGCGCCTATGGCACCAGGACTGATGTCCAACATGAGCCTGGCGCCAACAGTGCCAGGACAGAGTCCAAAGAGCCCCTATAAAGGGCTGGTGGGCTTTTACCTGGGGGCGTGATGCCTGCTCCCGGGGGTGCTGGGCCTGGCCTGGTGCTCCGGGGGTAGGCATCATGACAGCTGCATTGCTGTGAGAACTGAATTTCATCGCAATGCGCCCCAACTGAAATTGAAACTATAGTAGTAGTAACATTATTTATTGAGCAGACACTTGTAAATAGTTCTAGACCAGTTTCTAGGTGCTATAGAATACAGAAAACGGATAAATAAATATACATTTCAGTAAATTAAAATACAGGTAAACAGATATACATTAAAATACATAAAATAACAGATGTTACAGCAAGAGTTCCTTTTATTGTGATGTCCATCCTCAGCCCAGAACCAAGTTATACTCATTGCCAGGACAAATAATAAATAGAAATCTGTAGACAGATGTCTATTGAACATAATTCACAAAAAAAGAAAAATTCTAGAATCTAAGATTATTTTAGGTGCACATAATAGCAAGATGGTTTACCTTATCAGTGCCAGTCAAACATTCCCAAAAGTGACCCATAAATTTTTGTGTGTCACAGTTACAAACGTTTGGTGATTTGTGAATATCTTTTGGTTGTTTTGCTGGGTGAACCAGACCCCTATCCTCACATCCCAACAAGCATCACCACACCCATAGTGCCCCTTCATTTTTCCCCCCTTTCATCTTCCCACACCTGCACCTGAAAAATATATATATTTTTCTAATTACAGTGCAAACGTTTTAGAACTATCAAACATCACAAACTTGAGAACTGCCCTGCAGGGACCTTCCTGGTCACAGTAAGGCTGTGGAGCATCTTACCGGGCTCTGTGGGTGATGGTTGAAAAATGCCCTCCCTTCCCTTAATTCTCAACCTTGGGTGATCTCAAACCTTTATGGATGAAGATCTAGAGAAGTTCAACAGATGAAAAAATAGGCACAAATGCAGGTGATTCTGTGAAGCACTGAACGTGTTGCTCTGTGCAGATGTGGCATTTTCTATGTGAGTGAAGCAGGGCAGTCCCACAACCCATGATTGAAAAGGAAATCAGTTGATGAACATATTGTGTTTTTTGAGGATATGGCTTGAAAAATGCCACACCATCCTGGAATTTTGAAACAAAAGGTAATTGAAATAAGGTATTGACAGGAACAGGAGTTCTGTATTAGGTTACCTTAAGTAACATCCTTCCTCTTCTAGCCATCAGCCACCTAAACATTGTTCCATCCAGAACTCCAGTTATCTTTATTTCACAAGGTACTGTAGGATTCTGTGATAAAACCAAACGATCCTATTGTCTCCTTCTCTGCTAATGGACAATATCAATAGAATGCAGGTCTGTACACTAGTGGTCAGGAATGCTTAGTAGCGGTGCTCCTCTAGGTTTATTTTTTAAGTTTTACTGTTCCTATAGTTTTTTGGAAAAAAGAAACCATTTGGAATGGTTCAGTTCTCAAATAAAAGTGTAGCAAGAAGTTGAAACTTGCAGTTCATGGCAGTTGTGTTTGTTTGGGGTTTTGCATTGCATGTGGGAGAAGCGTGGTAATGGGGTTTGTGGAGAGCCTGGATAGGCCAGAAGGGATATAGCTCCACTACTTCTTTTCGTACTCTTCGACCACAGCTGTGCACTCTAGTGCAGTAGAATTTCCTGAGCTATGTCAGAGTTGCTCGGATTTCTGGTCTCCTCAGCTCTCCACAAAATGAAGAAAGCCAACAAGCATTAGTTTTCTATTACTGATATGATTTCGCTTACTTGTATGATGTTACTCATTCAAATTCTAATAAAGGCATTGGTATTTCCTTGCAAAAACACTATTTGACCAGTTGTCTAAGAATTTCTCATCGTACTGAAGGGTTGTAAAATTAAAATAAATGTGTTAACATAATTCAAATAGCTTTTGTGTGACTGTGTTAACCGAAGATCACATCAGAGAACGTCACATACTGAGCGTCGTGCAAAGGGAAAGATTCCAAGTCGAGATACAGAATTAAGAATATTTTCTGCATTAATAACAAATTATCGATACTGAGTGGTTCATAGGCGATTCGGGTTAGAGCAATTGAACGGTGCCCATCCTCCAGGCTTTATCCTGATCAATTATTATTCTTCAAACTTTTAATTGCCAATATCCCTTTCCCCCAAACCCCCACCCTGCATTGACATTAACTAATCTCATGTATTAGTCAGAAACACTGCATGGGTTACATTTAAACCAATAATTGTCCTCTGTTAATAATGATCGTAATTAGTGTTAGCTCACCACTTACGCGATTTTTCAATACATGTTTTCTTGCCTGCTTCTCTTCTTAACATGTCATCAAATTTCTTCTATTGTGGAACAGTTAACTTTATTCTAAGTCTGGTTCTAATAATGTTGCTTATTAAGTTATTGGTGTTTTTTTTTAAAAATGTTGATAGAGTAGCTAATATGTATTTCTTAAATGGTTTCAACTGTGTTGCTGTTTGACCTATTTCTCCACATCACTTACAGAGGAATGTTTGGTCTTCTGCTCTGAAGAGGGGAAAACCTTCTGGTCAAAGTCATTGTACTGTGATGACAATCAACACAGGTGACTGATAGGTATTCTGCTCTGGCTCCCATGCCAATCCTCCAGCTGTCCAAGGGTTGAACAACATAACCTCATCAATTTTACTGGCCCTTAAATGATGACTTACTTAAACTACCAACAACTGTCAGGAATTTTGTCCACAGTGTTGCCCTATATAATTTGTGGGTGGCACTAGGACACTGATATCTAGAACTAAGGAGTTGAACGCTCCCTGCTAAAAATAATGGTTGCCCTTTGCAACCATGCGGGCAAGAAAGACTAATCAAATCTGTTCTGTGGCAGTTTATCAGAAACTCCTCTTTACACAAAGCATTTTCTCTGTTTTCATTATCAGATGATCAGCCCCCCTGAGTCGCAGGAGCGGAAAGGAACACAGGAGGATAAAGATGATGGTGCCGAAGATGCAACAACAGTGATCCCTGAGAACCAGTGGAGGGCCATTCAGGCCATGTCAGATACTGAACCCTTCATGAGCAGAGAGTGTGACAGTGAAATCTGGTGGGTGTGCCGAGGGGTAGGGCCAGCTGTGAGAAATTGCAGCAGTGGAGGAAGAAAGGCTGTTCAGACTGTGCTGGGACTTCCAACAGAGATGGAAGACCAAGAAACCAAGACTGGAGTACATGTGAGCAGGAGTGGCAGGAGTGGAGCCACTCGAGCAGGAGGTCGAGGGAAAAACATTCATTTGACTAACACAGAAATGATCAGGCCATTAGGTATAATGGGGCATTGGGACAAGTATTCTGCAGCCCGGCCCAGAACTGGCAGTGGGAATTAAGCAGAGAATTCTGGACATGTAGCAAAACGTGAACACTATGAGTATCAGAACTGGGAGAAGAAGTATGATTGCCAGAGTGTGTAGTCAGGAGACAGATGGCTCCAGGAATGGAGGAGCAACAGTTGTCTACTTAGGGCCATCTTAAGCACTTTTGGGGCCTTGGGCACAGACATCTTTGGGGCCCCACTCCACCAAACCATAAGGAATTAAGTGATCATGAATATCTGCCCACACCGCGTGCTGAAATCACAACCAATAGGTTGATATGCTGCCTCACAGCATTAAAAAGAAGGATGTTTACTCCCTTTAAGTCCCCTTACCCTCTTCATTCTTGCTCGAATCAGAATGATAAACAATGAGCAATAAACAAGTACCAACATTGTCAGTCTACGAAGAGGTTATTTATGTTCTAGCATAGATTCAGGAGACTTTTTAGCAATAGAATCCAGGAAGGTATGCAGCCTGTAGTATTGTACAGAACTGTATGTAAAAGGGACATGTAACCAAGAATTGACAGAGAACCCACATTTGCTGCCTCACAGAATGTAAACTTGATCAAGCATGATTAGAGGGGACCAATTGGTAGGAAGGAGAAAGTTACACATACCATAACATGGATAGTGGATGCGGATTATACACTACCAGGAAGATGTCTGTATCCAGACAGACTGAGTTCAAATAGTGTTATCATTAGAGATCAAAGAATAAGGTGCCTGTGGTGTGCAATATATCAATGCTCACTGTTATAGTGGAAGCAACACCATAGTCAGTGAAACCATGAGTGAGGCTGTTTTGAAGATCATACCCTGAGAAGGAAATATCTCTGAAGGGCTGACAATTTTGAAAGGTTTAGGGACTGGCAATTTGGAGAGGCTACGCAATACAAGATTAAATTAGATGGCCAGCATTACACACACTGGTTAGGCGGTGAATCTGTGATTTGTGCCAACTCTGCAATTTCTGCATGTGAACACTTTCATTACCAGTTCATTACCAGTTCTTACCATGAACAAAAATAATCTCATTTTATAAAACTGACTTGGAAAGTAGACCAATCACATTACCAAACATGACACCTTTTAAAAACAAAATATTGTAGAAAGGTTTAATAAAGAATGATTCTAGCGTCATTCTCTCCATCATCAAGAGAAGTATATACGTACCAGCATACCAATCATTGTGATTTAACAGATTTAATATGGGTTTGTTTTTTGTATTTTAAAGCTTTACATAGTTCCAAAACACTGGCTTGTAAAATTGTCAATTATGAACGTGCAGAAAAACCTTTGACTTTTACAAAAATGCAAAGCGTTTTTTTGTGTCAAATGAGCAGACTTTAAAATATGCTTGCACAAGTCCTGCACCCTCCCTTCTGTGTCAAATGGCCTACATAAGTAGAAAGATCAAGTAATGGGCCAAACGATGCCACCAGCATGAGAAGAGGCAAACTTCACAGTAGACATTACAGTAATTTACAAGATATTAGATGATTTGACCAGTGAACTGTAGCGTCTGCTGGAGAAGCCAGGATAAAAGCATGAATGCTTTGGTTCCAAATTTTGATACTTATTCATCTCTTAGACTAACAGTTTATGCTCATCGTTGGAGGTGATTGCCTAAGCTTTACAACACCCCATCTGAACAAACCAATTTCTAGACATTCACCATAAGGATGACATGTTCGTTTTTATAGCAACCCCTATCTGGTGCTGGTACATTGCTGATAATAGCACCAGTTGTGCTACAAGACCAATTACATACCCAGGCAGGTTTATAAACTTCAGACATAGGAAAAGCTCAGCCAGCCTTACAGGAATTTGCTATTCTAATCTTGCATAGGAACGCATCTCGGCAGTGAGTGCTTAACACACAGAACTAACTTCTGAACCATTGTGGCACTCAATTTACCAATATGCATTTCAAATTTGGCTATTGCACATGATCAACATAATTCCCAGAGGAAGCAAAGAATGCTAGAGGAGTTGTGCTGCAAGGAACACACAAACTATATAAACCACAGTGAACACAGAAAGCATTACATGATGTATTGATCAAGGCAGAATGTACTTGCCAAAAGAGACAGGCAATAGGTTTAGAGCCTCAGCACCATGCCATCAAATATCCTGATGTGTGCTATTTAATTCGGGTGAACAAAGGAATCTTACTTCTTTAGATCAGGCAGCCTTGTCCGCCTCCTCCGAGATGGGGGCCCTGGGCAAGTGCCCCTTTCGCCCTCTCATAAAAAACATCTCTGTGTCTGCTGAACTATTACGTTAACAATGTCTAGGGTTATGTAACCCGACATGAGAGGATGGAGACCAACAATGATACACGTGAAGTAACTGTTGCAAGATGAGATGTTATGTTACCAATACAGCAGGGGAGCAAGTCTTCATGGGAGAAAGGAAACAAGTACTGATACATATTTATTTAACATGTTTTAAGTTTGTATTATTTATTATTATTATTGTACATCTTTTCTGTCTGGAGTGTATTTACTGACAGCAACACAGTCAAGGAACTTCCCCTTGGCATGCATGACAGGTATATTACAAGCCATTTAAACACACCGGTTTCCCCAGACTCAAACAGAACAGTATCACTGGTTGAAAAAAACAGGCAAAACTTGTCTAGAACAGGATCTAAATGAATGTGTATAAGAAAAAATAAAGGATCAAACAATGCGAACATCAATCATTTCTCACTACTGTCACACAAGACGCACGCCAAGCACTATTTCACTTTTTTGGTTTGTAACTGAAATCCTGTTATTTGGAGCACATGAGGATGTGGCAGTAAAACCCTTCTGTTGGATTATTTGATGGTGATCAATACAATGTTTGAAACTGGATAACTTTGTTAGGGTCTCCTAAATGCATGGACATGGTTTATGAAAGGGAACATAATGGAAAACGAGATCTGAAGCTCCCCCATATGAAGTTCGAATAGCCTATTTTTTTGCATGCAGAAACATTTGGTTTTCCATGCAGATCTCTTTCTTCGGCTGGGACCTCCCTCTGGAATAGCTTCCTTGCCTCTCTGAAACTTGAGCAGAACCATCTCCGGTTCTGAAAGCATCTCAAGACCATTCTCTTTGCTTCTGCTTCTCTCTTGCTCTACCCTGCTGATCTCCTGTCTGACACTTGCACTGGTCACCTGGCTACACTCTGAACTTGGGCCCAGGTCACTGCCCATCCAGCTGCACACCCGCACTGTCTCCTGGCATCCCCTGCACTGTGGTCTGTATCTGCAACACTACTGTCTCTTTCCTGCATGTATTGACACCTTTGTCTGCACATTTAACACTTGCACTTGCCACCTGTTGGCTGCACTACTTGTATTGATTCTATGACCTGCATTTGCCCATCCTCCTCCCTACCCCCACAGCACTTCTCCCCTCCCCGCTCCTCTGCACTTGGGCGATCTCAATGTCACTAGACCTAGTAATATTATCTCTCTGTTCCCCCTTCATTGACTCATCACACCTCGAAACATTTGTGTATAGGCACGTTATAAATGCCATATCATATCATATCATATCATGTAACAGGAAAAGCAACGTACTAAGATGAAAAAAAAATAGACTTTTCACACGTGACATACGTGAACTTCATTTCTGAAGAAAAGGGTTCATTACTGTAAAGATTTTACAGTGGGGTGTTCAATTTGGATCTTCTATTTATTTATTTTCGAGTTTTGCAAAGCATTAACTTACTGGGGTACTGTTTCAAAGAATATGGTAAAAACAAACAGGAAATCAAGTACAATGCAAGAGAGTGGTATCTATACATAAAATAGGAAGCAGAGGATGAGGCAACATGCCCAGGTAGTCTATTTAGTTACAGTCACATCAAGGATCTGAGCTGACATTTGGGTTACATAGTGTGGTTGATGCATTTGCTAAGAAACCATTGGCCATAGAAATTCTGGTGCTTCAAGGGTATTCACAATACAACAAACATAAAAAAAGACAAAGTAGGAAACGGTCTGATAACCTTATGCAGGGTATAGGCAACACATTGGAGATTATTAGGTAATGGCTACATGGGACATTGTGGAGAAAGTCCTAGTCCTAAGAATTAAGTGTGGTAAACGTAAGTATAGGTGCCATTGGGTAGAGAGAACCTTGTTTGGTCAATGCACACAGGCAGATTTCAGTTAGATCGTCTGTTCATGGAGCCAGATCTTCAGTTTCCCTCTGAACCTCTTCAGGGTGGATTTCATTTTCAGCTTTGTTGGGAGGTTGTTCCATAATTTCATACTTAATACTGCGAGGGACCTTGGTCCAGGCTTCTTTTAATCTGGATGTAGTTTAGTGTGAACCTGTGATGGTCTTGTCAGTCTTGTAGGTGCATATGTCGTTATACAAGCTTTCAGGTACTTGGGAAGCAATGTGGGGATTTGGAGAATAGTATAGTTGACTGTGTGTGTTATTTGCTTTGCAATGGGGAGTCATTTGAGGGTGTTTGAGCCTGGTGAGATATGATTCCAGGGCTTGAGCCTCAAAGTAAATGCAGCTGATTTATTTTGGACAATTTGATCTCGGTTTAGTTGATTTTGGTATAGTACTAGATATAGACTACTGGAAATGCCTAGGTGAAAGAGGGAAAAGGCTCTGTTCACTCCATTGTTTGTGTAATTTCCAAGTGTAGAAAAGGTCCCCTAAAGATGTTGAGCTGGAAGAGTGGGCTAGCCCTTATTTTGTGGTTGTAGTGAGTTTGACAGGGTGCCATCTGGCATGGTTGTGAAAGTCCCTTGCTCCTGCGCCACAGGGAACCAGGCTGCACCTCACTGAGGAGGTCCAACAAGGCCGAAACATGTCTGGGGTTGCTTGGTTTTCTGTGCAGAGGGGACCTGGCCTAGCAGTTCGGGCTGGGCTGCTACCTTCAGTGGCGGCAGCTGCTGACTGATTTGCACATGTCTGGTCCCCTTTTGCAATGGCGCAGACGGGCTAAAAAAGGGTGGTGTGGAAGGTTGCCCAGAGCAATTGTCAGTGGTTTAGATTCATTCGAAACCTTCCAACCATCACTTTTGTGGTCAGTTTGTGTCTCCTTGTGAGAGAGGGTATGCCCAGATGTGGGTCCCTTGCTCGCTGTGCCACAGGGAACCAGACTGCACCTCACTGAGGAGGTCCAACAAGGCTGAAACATGTCTGGGGTTGCTTGGTTTTCTGTGCAGAGGGGACCTAGCCTAGCAGTTCGGGCTGGGCTGCTACCTTCGGTGGCGGCAGCTGCTGACTGATTTGCACATGGCTGGTCCCCTTTTGCAATGGCGCAGACGGGCTAAAAAAAGGTAGTGTGGAAGGTTGCCCAGAGCAATTGCCAGTGGTTTAGATTCATTTGAAACCTTCCACCCATCACTTTTGTGGTCAGTTTGTGTCTCCTTGTGAGAGAGGGTATGCCCAGACGTGGGTCCCTTGCTCGCTGTGCCACAGGGAACCAGGCTGCACCTCACTGAGGAGGTCCAACAAGGCCAAAACATGTCTGGGGTTGCTTGGTTTTCTGTGCAGAGGGGACCTGGCCTAGCAGTTCGGGCTGGGCTGCTACCTTCGGTGGCGGCAGCTGCTGACTGATTTGCACATGGCTGGTCCCCTTTTGCAATGGCGCAGACGGGCTAAAAAACGGTGGTGTGGAAGGTTGCCCAGAGCAATTGCCAGTGGTTTAGATTCATTCGAAACCTTCCACCCATCACTTTTCTGGTCAGTTTGTGTCTCCTTGTGAGAGAAGGTATGCCCAGACGTGGGTCCCTTGCTCGCTGCGCCACAGGGAACCGGGCTGCACCTCACTGAGGAGGTCCAACAAGGCCGAAACATGTCTGGGGTTGCTTGGTTTTCTGTGCAGAGGGGACCTGGCCTAGCAGTTCGGGCTGGGCTGCTACCTTCGGTGGCGGCAGCTGCTGACTGATTTGCACTCGGCTGGTCCCCTTTTGCAATGGCGCAGACGGGCTAAAAAACGGTGGTGTGGAAGGTTGCCCAAAGCAATTGCCAGTGGTTTAGATTCATTCGAAACCTTCCACCCATCACTTTTGTGGTCAGTTCATGGTTGTGAAAGCACAACATCATATTTGTATGTGTTCATGTACGATTATGTTAATAATTCTATTTCTGAAAGGGATTTGTGTCCTAATCACACCACCCTTTCAACATGCTTGAATACCAAAATGAATGTTCACACAGGTGCACTGCTGTCCACTGATAAATACCTCTTTTCTGTGGCCCTGAGAAGGTTCAAACGTCACTGATGCATCCCTGACAGCTGCTGGTACACAGTGACACTGCAACCAGAGGTAGAAAGTTAACTTCTGCATCTCTAATCTAAATAAAAACTATCGTCTGTCTTAATCAGGCTAGTGGCAGGTACAGCCCTAATTATAAGCCATACTGTGGCATGGTGACTGAGAAAAGAGCACACAACTGTTTATTTTCTTGTCTTTTTTTTAACATTTTTATTGTTTGATTTACAGTAAACAAAAAATCTTACTTAACAGTTTCAATAAAATGTACATCATAAACAGACCATTTAAACAGACAAGGGCCTCATTATCATCTTGCCGGTCCGGAAACAACAGGACTGTAATGCCTCATTAATTGCCCATTCCTGGGCACTGGGAAAAAAATTAATCCGGCGGAAGCTGTGCCGGTACTGCCGGAGTCCTAATGAGGCCCAAGATGTATTACATACCACATATCTAAACATTTAGAAAGTCGAATTCTTAATCAAAAGACAGAACAAATTGGGAATAGACTCAATACTACCAAAACCAAAATTAATGACAGTTTACAACACTTCACTGAATGGATGTTCTCCCTGAGATAAGACCACTGATAGTGATTAAAATGTTTGTTTTAAACAATTTACTTAGGCTAAAATTAGAAACATTCGTGTGCTTGTCAAAAATAAAATGAATGATACTTTACACCACTTCAATTAAAATAACTTCTCCCTGAGTTAAGACCACTGATAGTTCTTCAAATGTTTGTTTTAAAACATAACCAAGCCTAAAGTTTGAGACATTTGTGTAATACATCTATTCCTTAAAAACTCCAATAACACTTAACATGTGATTTAAAATATTTAATTCACTATTTGGTTAATCCAGTGCTATCAATGACTAAGTGAAAAGGAGTCTCTGTGCATTGTTCTATGCAAAGTCTGTAGGATTTGACTTGGTGGGGAATGTTCACTTGGGGTCCTTATATTTCAAGTTATTTCAAGTGTTGCCAGGCAATTTAGTTTTCATTTCATATGCCATTGACAAGCAACAGAACATGGAAATGTTCTCAAATATGATCTCAGGTTTCTGCTAGGCTGTAGATTATATTCTGAGTGTTCAATATTTGCAATCTCTGAGGATTGGCAATATCCCAGATTTCATTCAATTTCTTTGACAGTTTTTTTTTTTTAGTTCTAACTGAGATGCCATGTCATCAATTTCAATTAATGACATACAATTCTGACACCTCTCTTTAAAACCTTTGATAACATCATTTGTTCCATCATCCATCATTTGTTTTAGGCAATGGGCCTCATTACGACCCTAGGGGCCGCGGTATGAACTGTGCCGGCAAGGTACTGTCCCTGTTCATATGGGACCGCCACATTACGAGTTTGCTCGTGGGTGGCGGTATGCACGTCTGGCCTGGCCAGACGTGCATACCAGCACCCGCGAGCAGACCATGATGTTAACAACGGACCCGTCATTAACAGGTCTGTTGTTAGCATCCTTCCCATTCCCATTGAGCCCTATGGGGGCTCATATGGGAATGGGGATGTACCGGGTATGGTTGCAAAAATCGGAATTACCAAGCCCCGAAAAGTCAGAATGGCCCGGTAATTCCCTTTTGTTGGGACCCGGACACAAGTCTGGAGGTAGCCATGCCGATAATGGCGGCATGGCTACCTCCAAACTCGTAATGAGGCCCAATGAGTTATACCTGAGTCTTCAGTTTCACATATTGTACGGCATAACAAAAGACCCCTGTATATATATATATATATCCATCATGATTTTAGTCCAAGTTCCAATCTAATCATGCTTATGGAAACGTATTTAGGTATACACAAGGTAACTTTTAAAACTCAAGCCTCCAACATGTCATGGTTTTTCCTATCTTTGAAAGACATATGCCTTATAGCATACATGACCATTGGAGTCACCTTGAGTCTAAAAAAGTCAATAACGAGAATTAAAGAGTAGGTGCAGATGCTTCTATAGATGAACCTGATCATGGAGGTACACATTCTTACTTTTTCATCTAGCCTCTTCTGTCTACGTATAAATAGACTTTTGTTAGAAAACAAAAAGCTAAATAGTAAAATGTGTCAATTTCCTCAATTCTAATTAATTTACTCTCCATATATAGCTTGTCTTAACCCTTTTGTTGGAAATCACCATTATCTATGATTTAAGCAGATTGAGTGTTAATTTATTTGCCTATAGATACTTTGTAACTCCATCCAAAGCACGCTGAAGACATGCAGGAGTAAAATCAAGGAGTAGCAGGTCATCTTCACATGCAATACAGCTAGTTCATAACCTACCACATCTTGGAGGAAACAAAGTCCACTCTGTGCTGCATTCTCATAGGTCTGACATAAATATGTTGAACAGTGTTGGGGCTAAAACACATCCTTTTCGTGCTTCTTTGTTTATTAATATTTCTCTAGTAAATTTTTGCTCAGCATTCAGTCTTATCAATATGGAGTAACTGTAGTATATTTAGTATATTGTGTTGCATTCCCTGCCTTTCACGTTTCTCCATAGTGTGCCGCTCATTGTCAAATGCACCTGACAAGTCCAAAACTGAAACATATATAGCTCTCCCCTAGCACACAATTTTGAAACTGCATCAATCTGATATCATAGCATTATCAGCTCTGTGGTCAGGGCTCAGATGCGAAAGGACTGATGAATTTGCGTTTAGGCTGAATTTCTCCACAGATGCCCTGTGGAACAACAATCAAGAGGATGCATCCTTTTTGTTTGTTTTCCAGTAGGAAGGGACACAACTTCCATAAAGTCATACGAATCTTCCCCAGGAGATCTTCCAGGGACAGTGCATCAGAGACAGCATTGCCATAACAAAGCCAGACTGACATCAGGATGCTAATCATTGGAATGCATTTGAAGCTATCAGCAATGGGAGGGGGCAGATTTAGAGCAGGCAGGGAAGGATGGTATGCTTCGAAAGAGATTCCACCATCTTGCTTTCACTTAGGGCTCTCTTCCTTTTCCCCTCCCCTCAATGTACTGCAAGTAAGACACTCTTTGTGTGATATCATAAGGCAGTGGGCACTTGTTACAATAACAAGGTTTGGACCCCTCACAGCAGGCTGGATTTCAAAGAAATCCCTGTTGCATTTTGTCTTTAAAAGGAGAGGGGCATCCTCATATTCTTTGATTAATGTTTGGCACAAGAATGCATGTTGGACCTCTTTTGGCAGTGCACTCCATTCTACAGACCTCTGACAGGGAGGAGATCACAGATAGCATCCAAGGTATAGGTCTGCTCTGCTCCGTAACAAACCTGAGGGCACATTGGGGGGGAACTGCTGTTGGACCAAGGTCTCACTTTGGTGGCACTGGAAGCAGTGCACTGTCAATAGAGGTGAAGCACCCCCTGTGAGTGCAGGCTAAGCTCCCTTGAGTGGTAGTCTATCAGAAGGTCTCACCTCCCAGTAAGTTGAATATTCTAGAGCAGCTGGGATCCTGCTTCACTCCCTAAAAACAATCTTTGAGAGCTTTGACTGGGTTTGCTGTCCTTCAATCCGACCAGCACAAATGTGGCTTTTTTTAGGCACTGCACAAACATTGAGCTGCTTACCTGCATTCATGAGCTGTATTGTTGCTGTCTTGTGCCAGTGAATCTCGACCCTGCTTTGATTGGAGCAAGATATCACTGATCATTGCTATTGAAGCATATGACTCACCACTTCTCACCACATCTCAAAGATCACATTAACACAGAAAACCTCGTCTAATCCCAATGTGAACCCTGACCCAACCTGCAGGAAGCCATCCAATAATATGCAGACTTGACCCAGCTGAATCATCATTTCAAACCAACATGCCAGCCAACTGGAACCTATTGGGACCCAGTGACCAACATTATCTTTAGCATTGACTCAATCTATACTAATGCGTTTGTTGATGCTAACTCGCCACTGTATCATCATTACTCTCTCTGACTCAATATTAACTCGGCCTCAGTAAAATGCAAACAAGCCCAACTCGATGCTATCAAGCACCCAGAAACAAGAAGTTGTCTCGGGAGGATAGCTCAGCAGCAACGTGCTCTGTTTAGAAGCAAGACATCACGGAGCATCACAGGTTCGATCCCCGGGTCTGCGCTTAGACACTTCTGGGTATTAAGCACATTATAAATAACCAATCATATCATATCAAGTTGATACAGTGAAGAGGACCTGTCCCCATGGTGCACCTTTGGGACCATACTGACATTTTCTTTTATAGGAACAGTGACCTTGAGCCAAATGAGTGACTGAACACCCCTGCTTATCTACTGAGATTAATATTCTGCAACAGCTTACATTTTCTGTGTGTGGGGGTGTTTTTTATGTGTTTTAGTTATGTGCATTTGTATTGGTTAAATAAAAGTCACTTATTTGTGTGTAAAAAACCTTCATTTGACAACAAGGCAAACAAGGAACACCTTTTAGACTCTGCCTGTTTGACCTTTAGGATTTGGATCAATGCTAGTTTAGTATTAGTGTGGGGCTTAGTAGGCTGTTTAGTCGCTCATTCCCGTACTCAGCCAGGGGAGTAGTTGTTCCTTAACAGTGAGAGGTTATCACACAAAATGATATGTAGATTTGTCATCTGGTCCGACGGGATACACATGAGGGTTGGCTATTTGAAATGAAGTCTTTCCTGGGTTTGGGATCTCAAAAAAGATCATCTGTTTTAGTGCAGTTATGGTAACCATTATCATCGATGGTCCATTATTGGATTCCCAGAAGGTGTTCAATTTCATACTGAAACTTGGTATCAGGCTCCAGCTACAATAGTGGCTGAACATCATTTGTGTAAAATTGTAAACATTTTAAAAAGAGTTCAGTGATGTCTGCTAGGAGTTTAATGTAAACATGGCAAGCTGATTACTTGCATGCCCACAGATCGGTGCCAAGAGTAATCACAGTTCTTGAAAGCAACCTACACGAGTTACTCTTCTATCCGGAATGTTAAAGTGCACCAAGGTAAAACGCTTGCTCAGAGTTCCACCAATGTTTCTAGCACAGAGACCCACCTAGCAGCCAAAAAACGGTGTATCATGTCATGCAGGGCTTCCCATGCCTCTGATGGTCTACTTGTCTTCAATTAGAACCCTTAAGCATCTGATATGTACTTATTGTTAATTCAGCCATACAACTGATACATTTGTATCAGCATTTTAGCATGTTCAGGTCATGTTATTCAGTTTGGGACTGCAGGTAAACTCAAGACAAAAAACATGGTGAAGCTGTTTTAATACTAGAAAATGGTATTAACCCTTTATGAGTGAAAGGAGACAAACATGGATACATGTTGAGAAAATGTTGCAAGATGAAATCCTATTTTAGCATTACAGGGGAGCAGTAAAACATTAGGAGAGAAAGGAGTAGAACATTGTCATGCTAAGAGAACTGTTGCAATTCAAAATGTAATTGGAGACGGAGACAAGCAGTGATACATGGGCAGTACTGTTGCAATTGAAGACCGAGTCAAGCAGTGTTACAGGGGCAGTACTGTTGCAATTGGAGACAGAGGCAAGCAGTGATACAGGGGCAGTACTGTTGCAATTGAAGACCGAGTCAAGCAGTGTTACAGGGGCAGTACTGTTGCAATTGGAGACGGAGGCAAGCAGTGATACAGGGGCAGTACTGTTGCAATTGAAGACCGAGTCAAGCAGTGTTACACGGGCAGTACTGTTGCAATTGAAGACCGAGTCAAGCAGTGTTACAAGGGCAGTACTGTTTCAATTGGAGACGGAGGCAAGCAGTGATACAGGGGCAGTACTGTTGCAATTGAAGACCGAGTCAAGCAGTGTTACAGGGGCAGTACTGTTGCAATTGAAGACCGAGTCAAGCAGTGTTACAGGGGCAGTACTGTTGCAATTGAAGACCGAGTCAAGCAGTGTTACAAGGGCAGTACTGTTGCAATTGGAGACGGAGGCAAGCAGTGATACAGGGGCAGTACTGTTGCAATTGGAGACCGAGTCAAGCAGTGTTACAAGGGCAGTACTGTTGCAATTGGAGACGGAGGCAAGCAGTGATACAGGGGCAGTACTGTTGCAAGCTAAAACAGCATTAATGAGTGAGATGATATAGTAAGCCTTCTCTAAGGAAAGATGGAATTCATGTGATGCTCAAGAACAATATTGTGAGGTGAATTGTGATGTGCGATGAAGGTTTTATTAATTGTGCGGCTGATGGATTCTGAAGAATGTTGAGGCTTGTACAACAGCCAATAACCCAGTGAATGGAGACACGGATTCTGAAGCATGCCAACCTGGGTACTGAATATAACAAAAACAAGGGAGTAATATTCAATGAAATAGAAAGTTGAGGCCAAAGAATATTTGAAATTGTAGTGAAAATGCTCAGCGCCATTGACAACATAATTAAGTATGCTAGACTGTGTAATGAATCAAATGAATAAATGGTAGGAAAAGCATGCTGGGATTTGTAGTACAACTAACAATCCAATACAAAGAGAAAATAAGAAATGCTTGAACTCGCCCTACATGTGATGAGACAGTAACATTGTAAAATTGATAGAGAAGCAGGCTGCAACTGATAATGAGCCAAAGGAATACGAGAATATGAATGTGTGCTGGAACTGGCGATATATTCAAGTATCCAGTGAAGAGTGAACTGATTTTAAGGCAGGCTGGGACTTATAGTGAACTCATATAAGCAACAACTGCGTAACAAAGGACAATGTGCACATATTGCATCATAGATATTGCCTCTGACTAGTGCCTACCCATAGGCAGTGAGAAAAAAAGACACATATTGACAATTGTTAGAACTTTAATACAAGTTGAAAACCGTATGTAGTGATCAGCTTTTTTCCTTTCAGAAATCACTACAGTAAAGACATTGGTCCTCATTACGAGTTTGGCGGTAGCCAAGGAGCTATTAGCTCCATGGCTACCGCCAAACCGGGCTCCTTTACTGGGTTCCTGCAATGGGGACTTACCGGGTAATTCCGACATAGGGGGACCCGGTAAATCCTCCTTGCAGGAACCATTCCCCATTCCCATTTGAGCCCCCTAGGGCTCAATGGGAATGGGAATGGGGATCGAGGTACAACGGGCACATTATAAGTGTCCCGTTGTTACCTCCCTCTTCTCCTCGCGGGACCTTGAAAAGATGTCAGGTTTTACCAGACGTCTGATCCGGGTCCCGCAAAGGGAACCTCGTAATCAGCCCTGACGGAATGAAGGGGGCCGGTCACGTACCGGCCTCCTTCATTCCATCAGCACCTGCCTCGTAATGTGGCCCATTGTCAACATGTTTACAAACTATGGGTGCAGTGATTGTTTTGTCTAATATTTTAAACTAAACAAATGAAATATGGTAAAAATGATGTTGTCAATCGCTTATAGCCCGGTTAAACTGTAACAAAGTTACACACAAGGCTGTTTGCCTGTAGTATACAGTCTCTAAAACAGCTACCGCCAATTGCCCAATTAAAGAAAGCCCTGAAGTCATATCTGTTCGATGGAGTGGGAGCTTAGTAACCGTTCTCTCTCTTACTGTCTTTATTCTACTGATCCAGGTCTTTCTTTATGCTTCCTGTTTGTTTGTAGTCATGTGAGTGCCCTGAGACCTGCGGGTGTGTTGGCGCTATATACAAATTCTTTAGAATAGAATACGCTGTTCTCATTCCTTTAAGCAGGGTCATTTTTGGTGGTGTTGAAGCATTTCGTACAGTCTGAATTTTCTGGCATTCTTATGATATTTTCGTGCAGTCTGGGTCAGTGTTATCTCACACATTTTGAAAGGCTCTCACTTTCAAAAGACTTTCTTCCAATCAGTACCGCTGGGAAAAGCCTTCAGAAAACAGAGCCTGCAGCCCATGTGGTAGCCCGCTGTGAGAATAAGAGTTCTGCGGTCTGTCAGTTCTCGTTGAAAATCGTCAATCTCGCCACGCCATGCATACGGAGTGCTAATCTCGCAAATCCCTTTAGAACCCTAGGTGTCATCTGCTGGCTATTGTAGTGCATTATGAGCCTATGAAGTTGTTCCAGGGATAATGACCTGGGACGACAGACTCTACTGTCACTGTCTAACAGTGTCTTGCTAAAGGGCGCAACAAAGTCAGCTTTAGCATCTTAAGCTACTGAATCGATTGCTAAGAATGTGGTGAACATATGATGTGAAGTACTACATCTGCAGAACTTCTTAACTCGTGATCCCGCGGTCTGACACACTTACCAGTCACAGAAACAAAAGCAACTGCCTATGCCAAACAAGTTAGAAGAACTTAGTGGAATAAATCACTTATGTAGAGTTTCATTTCACATTATTTCATTTCAATTCCGATATCAATTAATCATGCTATAAAAAAACAAGCAATAATTTGCAGTGACTACAACATGAACAATCAACAAATTTGTGATGATACAAAACAAATCGATAAACAAGTAATTGATGATAGAATGTCAACAGTTGTGTGAACAATAGTACATCACAATTCTAAAGGAACAAATACAATCAACGTAATCAACAAAATAGCGTCATACCAGACACATACATCCACTCACACACTTTGCAAACACCTGACACAGGCATCAAACAAACACTGAATACACACTCAAATAATTGACATTATTCTACAAAACCTAACTATATTGTGAAACATATGCACTAGAATGTGCAGGATAGCAGTTTTGAACAAGTTCAGCAGTATCAGGCTGTGCTAATTGTCAGCCCTGGGCCCTTGTTTCCCAAAAGGTGTTGTATTATTCAACTGGCCACATGGTCAACAATGTGCATGGCTAGGGCTAATCTACTTAGTGAATGTTCAGTATATAGACTTTAATCGGGCTGCCATCTCGAGTTTCGTCTGTTCGGATGATTGTGAACCATTGACCCAGCCTTCTTCAGGGCAAAGTACATCTAAAAATGACATATGTAGTGACAGGACCGGAAATAAATAATACAAACAAAAAGAACCCATCGTCAATTCTATCATGGGCTTTGGCATCTTTGTCCCATCAATCCAATGTTGGGCTAACCTTTATTTGAATTCTCTGCGGGTGTGGCGTGGGGATATATTTGACATCGTAAATGGGACAACTGTAAGAGCAGGCGTGATCACGCTAAAACCCTCGCCGTGTGCCAAAACAAAAAGCACCCATTTTTCTAATGACAAACTTTGGATGACTGCTCTCCGTATTATCTGCATAGTGCAATAGGCATTGTATACATTGATAGTAAAGGACAGTAATGGAAAACCATTAGTCACTCACCTATGTGTGAGGTGTTATAAGACACAACTTAATAGTGTGCAGCACAGGAATGCCTTCCCACACTCACCTCCATCACAGCCATTATTGTGTGCCGGAAACACTTGTAAGACTGATTTCATGTACAGCCACTGGTGGGCAATTAAATCTAGTGAATAAATTGAGAGATCCTAAAGTTAGTGTTTCAGATTCTTTCTACCAACAATGCTGTCCTATACATGTGTACGGCTTTCGCAGTGTCTCTCAGAGAGCACCCACCTATATAATTTCATGTTACATTCCATTACATCCTGTTGGTTTGCAAGGTGTCTCTGTGTCTCTCAGTGAACACGTGCACATGTCTTGTTGTGTCAGACGCTCGGGCAGCATTTCGCTGGATGGGCGCTGTAGTGGTGTCTCCATCATTACCATTATTGTTTGTTGTGAACCCGTGTGAGCCTGGTTCCATAAGCAGGCACAGGGTGGGGGGAGGGAAGGGGGCAGTGCAACCTAGTGAAAAATAGAGCTATCCCAAGTTAATGCTTCGGATTCTCTCTGCCGACTATATTGTCATGTTCATATGCAACGGTGTCTATGTATCTCTCAGAGAATACCTGTGTGTATCATTTTCTGCAGCCCTCAGCACCATCCTATTTGGTTACAAAAAGTGTCTCTGTATCTCACGGAAACAACTGTGGTTTTTATTTCATGCATGTCAGTACTCACTGGTACCGCTTCTCCAGATGCCCGCTAAGGCAGGTGCTCTCAGGGTGCTGCAGTGTTGAAATCCGTACACTGAATGCCGTCTCCGATAGTTTACTGAGGTAACTAAGGTTACCATCATGTGGGAAACCTTGCTACCTATTCCGTACACTCCATGTATATCGAGTGTTTTACAGAGACGCCATCTTAGATTAGTTTGCATCAAAAGGCTTGTACAGGCGTGTGGATGGTGCCTGTTGTGTATATGCAAATTGAAAAATAAATACAGCATTTGTGCGAATCTGGTGTTTGTTGAAAGCACGAATCTCTAACTGAAATGAATTTGAATGAGTCCGTAATGTCCACTTCCATGGTTTCCACGGGTCAACTGCAGTGAAGCAGTATCGTTTTAGAGTGCACATTTTGCTAAGAAAAACTCCAATCTTAATTGGAGTGTGGGAAGTCATCACTGTACAGCTGTGTTGGTCAGCTGATGATGGTACCATCTAGAGATAGACAGATACATAAAACCATAGAACAAATCTATAGAAATGAATACAAAAGTGAACCGGTCTGTGGGATATTTGTTTTATGAACCATGTTGTGGATTCGCAAAGAGGTGATGCAGCCTTTACCTTAGATATAATTTATTTGTCTTAATGAAATCAAAATGTGGCTGGTAGTGGCTGCTACAGTCTGAATTATTGATGGAGTATGGGCTGTTTAAAACGTCATGGAGGTATGTTTAACTAGCAGTCATGTTTGAGATACAATTCTGTGTGCCTGGTATGGCAAGCATCTCTGAGATCAATGCTTGGTTGCACGGGGTGAAGGTAACAGTGCCGTGGCAATGCCTCCTGGCTCTGAGCCAGAAGGGGCTGACGGGGGTGAAGACCACCCCATTTTGAATGCTGTATATGTGTATAAATGCACCTGGGGCAGCCTGTGTGAGGGGTTGATGCTGTATTTAGAGACCAAGTGTGGAGCGGTGGAAAACAAATTTGATCGCTCTTCCAAGCTTCAAAGCAAAGAGACCCAATTTAGTTCTTCTTTAAGACCACATTCATGACTGTGTAATCTGTGTATCCAAGTTTGCTCTAGCTCAAATGTTATGTTATGTTATGTAACTTGGCATTTATATAGCACCTTATGTATAATTGGTATGATCTCAAAGCGCTGGTAGGTAGAACGCCCTCGAGAACCGTAGTTCAAGTCAGTAGAGAGAGAGAGTGTTGTATGGTGCGTGGGCGCACCGGATATGTGTGCAGCTGATGTGGTTGTTGCATGATAGCTGCTTCTTAGCGGTAGGTGTGGTGCTGAGGAAATAAGCGAGCAGCGATTGAAAAATGTAATCTGTTGGGTTTAACGTGATCCAAAATGAACCAGGTGAAAACATCAACTCCATGATTCATTTGTTGGAAATCCTGAACAAGCAGTGCAGAGAGTGTGATATTATGTATCTGACTTCTGTGCTAATTATTCCCCATCAAGGCTCTTCCGGTGGTCATTCCGTTGTATGAGAGTTCACATCTACACTTCATCACGTAGATGGCATTAGAGGTATTATTTATGAAATGCTTCATTTGCCATTTAACATCGGCATGGCTAAATTCCAATGTTTGTGAAGTGAGAGGAGAGGCATTGCAGTGACAACATGGAGAGTGGTCCCTTAGTGGTTCTCTCTGTGGATTTCATGTGGACTCAATCATGTTTTGGGTCACAGTAATAGAATCAGTATTCAATGTAGAGTGAACCAATCTATCCCTTAAATGTGTGGCTTTCTTCATTGCAACTAAGGGTGGTCTGCGGGTGCAACCTGTGATCCAACTCTGTTTGGCTTAAGTCCATTTCTTGACTAGTTACAGACCTTAACCCTTTTGACAGAACACTCATTTCTAATTATGTTAGGTCAATTCCTGACAAGTTGGAAATAGGGGGTGCTAGCAGGGGTATACTCTGTTCCTAGTATTGTAGAATCTCATTTGGATCTGTCCTGGATCATCCTGTTTTGTGCCTGAGGGTCTCCGACCCCATGACTGGCCCCAGCCTAAAAAGGTTTCATTTTCACCTGATGTAGAGGTGCGAGCTTCCAAACTTAGTCCCTCGTCTGTTGATGAACTACTGGTATCAACCACTTTCTCCTGTTAGTTTGTCTATCCCTGATTGTAACCTTGGTTTTATTATGGGTTTTGGTAGAGGATTTTAGTCCGTTGAGAGATAAGGATATGTCTTCTCTTTGGAGAAACTGCTGATGTCTATTTTAAGTTTGTTAGACTTTTTTAGGAGATTGAAGTCGTTAAATTTTTCCAACTCTTTGTTCAGTGTTTCCAGTTTACCCTTTGTGTCTACAATCAGGGAATTGTTCGAAATGGACTGTTCTACAAGAACTAGTAATTGATTTATTTTTACTTCTAGATGCTCAGTATGCAGCATCAAATACCTACTGCGTTTAGAAGATACTTAGCTGAAACCTGTCTAGCATTCTTTGTCCTCTAGAAAGAGAACTGGTGCAGTCTGAATGTGTAACCCTAAGGGGACACACATTTCATTATCTTAACATTCACTGCCACTCATCTATCAAGCTTGCAGTGGCCCTTATAAAGGCTGGGTCTTTGTAAATCATTATCTCTACAAGCCAAAACTCGAGTTGGCAAGCCTATTTATTGCAGAACGTAGACAAATGTATGTATGACCTTGGTTTAATTTATCAGCCCTGTGTGTTGTTAGTGATTAACTAATGGTCAATGTCGTGATTAGTAGCACATGAATGCAAGACATTGGGGGTCATTATGAGGTTGGAGGTAAGGGTTTAACGGCGCCGGTAATAGTGTCGGTGCCATTAACCCCTTACCGCCGCTTTAAGAGGTCCTTTAGCGGGTCCCGCTAAGGGTGGCTGGTTTTACCAGGCGCACTTAGTGGGAGCCACTAAAGGACCAGCATGCTAACAATAGGACTGTTATTAACAGGCCCGTTGTTAGCATGGTCCCCATTCCCTTTGAGCCCTATGGGGGCTCGAATGGGAATGGGGATGGGTTCCCTGAATAAGGAAATACCGGGTCCTCCAAGGTGGAATGGCCCAGTAATTCCCCATTCAGGGAACCCGGACCCGGTATGCGTTAAGGGGGTAGTTTCACATCTGCTAATAGCACCATGGCTACCTCCAACCTCGTAATGCCCCCCATTATATGTAGAAACCATATATATTGCAAGTTTTGCAGTGATTCCTTATTTTGCACTTAAGGTGTGGTGATGTATGGACGAATGTTTGAGGGTGGATATAGATGATGTGGCATGCTAGAGAATGATGAGACCATTTTTTCTGAAGGATCTAAGATAACTGTTTTGCACTTTGTTGTTTGCACATGTCAAATTATTGAACATTTGACTTTGTATCAAAGTAAAATAAATACTTTCTATTAAATAACATTCTGATGATGGATAGTTGATCATCAGATCTAATATGTTTGCCTGGGATCCTGTTGATCTGTATACTTTGGATGTCCCACTGTTTCCATGTAGTAACTGATAGTGTGGATGGACTTTGTGTGTGTGATTATCAGTTGTAAATGCAGCACAGAGACTGCCACCATCCAAGAGGGTGAAATTGTTCTCCACATCCAGGATCATAGACATTACTCCCGGTACACTTGATTGCTCAGCAGCATTCAACACTATGGATGATCAAGCCCACAATAACATACTAAAAAAGCTCATGGGAATTGATGACTGTGACAATCTGGATTCTGCCCCACAGGAGTACATGGATGAGTAGGGGTAAAACGGGCCACTCAGCCCTCACATTTCTCCAAACAAAAACACAACATAATCATAAAGGTAAAACAGGAACAATCAAGAGATATACCACCTTCTCCTTTTACGGTAAAGTGGGCTGAGAGAAGGATATACTCCCAAGAGGGGTGCAAAGGTGAATCAGTAGTGACCCAAACAACACAGTATAACAGTTCAAAATAAATGGAATGCACAATCAAGGTTTTATACACATATATCTACTTTAATTAAACACACCATCTGCACATAGAACAAAAGAAGATTACTATGCAAAAACCCACCCCAAAGGAAAAAACAGCAAAGGCGCAAAAGACTGGAGAAAGTAGCACTCGGAGTGTAGTTCCAGGGGTGGTAGGTAAGGTACACCCATAAAAGGGATATTGGGTTAAAAACAGGAGCAATCATGACCTAACCAGTCTCTAGTGGCCCAGAGGACTGTGAGGGCAGTTCAGTGCCACAGTATCTGGATGTAGTTCTTGGTGGGCTAATGTATCAGACCTGGGTTTGAATGTCAATGCCAGCTGATCAGGCTCAATTTGGGCATGTAGGATCCTGGAGGCCCTGCAGCAAGCAGGCATTGAGTAGAGGCGAATGCAGGTGCTCAGTGCCATAGAACAGTGGCTCTTCAAAGATGCAGATCGGGGTAGTCCCAAGAATACTTCACAGTTGGCTAGGGCTAGTCTGGCATTAGCTGCTGAAACGGGACGGCTAGTGATGTTCCACTAGTGGTTCGAGTCGGCAGGCGACGGTCATCGAAGCGGGGAGCGAGGGTGCTTCAATGTGCTGTGAATGAGGCATGAGTTCACAGACTTGCTGGGCCGAGCCGTGGTTGTAACCCCGAGTTAGAGTCGGCGAGTGAATCTCCAAAGTTTTGGGGTCTGGCAGTGAGTAGTCCCATCTGATGTAGCAGGTGACATGCTTTGTTAAGACATGATTCAGTGGCAAGATGCTTTAGATGCAAGCAAATAGTTCAGCTGGTTGGAAGAACACCAGTACCAGCACCTTCCCTTTGGTTCAAGATGTGATGAGCATGGATCCATTGTAGTGGTAGAGAAGGGAGATTCGACTGGTCTGGCCCTCTGTTTGGATTTGAGGACAGGATGCTTCTGTTCAGAGTCTGTTCTCCTATCTCTGAAGATTTGTCGCAAGAGTGGTTGGTCTTGATCAACAGCACGGGTCACTCCTGATGTGCCCTGGGAGAGGTTAGGGGACAGATCTTTCTTCTGTCTTGGATGGCTGTATCTTCACTTCATCCTGTGGGGTTTGGACAGTGTAACTGTCCCAAAAGAAGTCAAATGAAAATATTCAGAACGTATAATTGTCCTTAAAGGATGCTTGAGGAACTGAGGGAATTCTGATGAAGGGGTGAGAGACGGTTATAGGTCAAAGATTCGAATGCAAAGGATCGAATGACAAAAGGGTCGAATCAAAAGGATCTAAAACAAAAGGGTCGATTTGATTTATTTATTTATTTTACATTTTTTTATTTATTTTGGGTGGGGTCCTCCCCCAAACCCTCTTATTTGTGGTAAAAAACACATTTTTTTTCAAAAACGGAAACCTAAAAAAAAAATATTTTTTTTAAAAAAAGTTTGACCCTTTTGTTTTAGGTCAAATTGACTCGATCCTATGGCATTCAATACTTTTGGATTTGAATCTTTGACCGGACACCGTGAGAGACCTTTTCTTTTAAGGGAACAAGTAACTAAGTTATTGGTCTAATGCTAGCTTGCTTCAGCTGACCAATCCCTGCTCCTGTCTAGAGTGGACTTTACCCTGTGGATGTGACACCCAACGTGCTTTGCTCCAGAGGAAGTGTAGGGGACAGAAAATGGAAAGAGAGACACCGAGAAATAAGATGGCAGGAGGATTCTTCCAGTGACCAGAACCCTCCTGCCTATCCTACTCGCCCCTTCCCTCCAGCTACTCCATCTTAATGGGTGTGCTCCTTTGGTTCCTGGGCCCAGGATCGCTGCCTGCTGCAGCTCTCTCGGGGGGGGGTGTTGTGTTACCAGCCATCACAAAGGGGTTCAAAGAGATGCTGGGTCCACTGGGTTTCTATCCTGCCGTTTGGTAGTATTGGCCCATCTGACCTGAATACTTTTCCTTCCACAGCAGTGCTGACTCACATGAGCTCTTACATGTGCAATAACAATTTGGATGTGGTGGCCATGATCATAAATAGTGCCATACACTATGCCTAACCTCAGTCATACCTTATTTATTTATGAATTACCCTGCCACCAGCATGGGGTACTCACGATCCTCATAGTTTCTGTCACATCACATTGGCATTTGTGACCTCTGGACCTGCTTGGTGCAATGGGCAGTCAGGTGCTGTGACTCAGGATACTAATGCAGCAGATCACATATACATACTATGCATTTTGGTATGGAGCTTATAAAAGGGGAATCTGATCTCCCACATCATTTAATAAAAATAAAAAAGCCACAGCCTTCACAGCTTAGCCAAATGAGAATCCATTACAATGACACGCCCTCTAGTAATTAACCTCATACACAGGGAATCAGTAAGGCTCATGAAGATGAATTCCACCAGATCGCTCCCTCTACCTGTCACCTGTGCAATCTCACAAGGATCCACCATCTCCCCTTGATCCTCAATCTCTACATGGAGCCCCACTGATCCCTCTTTGCTAGCCACTACATCCACCAATGTACAGATGACAGTGAACTATACTTCAAAAATATGTTCCATCAAATACATATATCATCTTAAGGCCTGCCTCACCCAGATCCAAAACTGGACGTCGAAGAAGTAACTCCTCCTTCTCCTCTCCATTAACACTGAGAGCAGCCAAATCCAGACCTGGGTGCCTTGCATGAACCAATAGGACTTCACGCTATAGCTGTCACCATGTGCCAAGCCCCTTTGATTCCACATTTTTAGTGATTCCTCCTTCAAAAGATTAATTGCAAAGAAACCCACACCTCTTGGTATCTATCCCTGTTGTAGAAATTCAATTCAGTGTAAATGATGTGTTCACTAGTCTACCCACCTCCATCCCGTCGCCAATGGAAAGGTTCCTGCACACCACAGCCTGCCTCATCAACAACTGCCTCAAATCGGACCACATTATGCCCAAACTCGTTGAAATACAATATTGCCCCAAAAGCATGCATCACATCACCTTAAATACCAGCTGCATATTTTACAAAGCTTTAACCTTGCATGCTCTCCTCCACATGGCTGATATCACTGTATCTAGCTGACAGCGCTCCACAAGCAGCCATGACCAGATCAGAATAAAGGTGCACCAAAGAAAAAGGGAAACAGAAAACAGCCTTTCTCCATCTATGTCCCCAGCCTCGGAAACACCATAGCCATCAACCATGACCTCACACACACCCAATTGCTATTCAGACGATGCTCAGTGGCCTCCAAATCAAGGATAAACTTCTTCACACACCATAAAAAAACCAATCCCAACCTTTATAAACTCACCTCAAATTACTGCTCCTGGTGAATAAATATATTGTAATACAGCTCTGTTTTAACTTTACCTTTAAAGTGTACTCATCTTTACCCTTAATGTGCAGCACTCCACTGTTTCTCATAGCTGGGTCAATATATACCCAAAATAAATTAGAGAATGAATGCCAGCCAAGAGAACAACGAAATATGAAGCTGAATTAACATTTCCATTGAACCCCACAGATTGGTATTTCTCCATTTACTATGATGCAGCGGATGAGGGTTTCTAGTTCACCAATGAAAAAATCCTCAAGCCATTGGTACTCTACAGGTCAAATAACGTTCAACCCTGACTGTCAAATATGCTCTTGACTGGCTCAGTGGCAACACACTTGTATTGGGAACAAGGCAACGCAGAGGAACACAGGTTCTAATCCCGGTCCTGCGCATACTTTTCATTTCTAGGTGTATGAAAATTATATCCTAGACACTCGCTACCTAACACGCCAGCAGTGATTCTGAAGATTGGTATGTGCCTTACTGAAAATGGAAAGGACAAGTGAAGGGACTGAATAGGGAATGATAAACATGTCAGGGTAAGTTTCTGGATGTCGTAGGTTCTTGGGATAAAACCATGGACCTGGGAGAAACTTTCAAGAAGGAGAGTACTCCCTTTCACTCTAAAACTGTTTTTAGTGGTTTGTTCCATAGGGCATTGTGTTTCCTGGGCATTACTAATTTGTCTATGAGCACTGAATGACACAAAGGAATTCTGATGGCATTAAACTCCCAACAGGCTGTATGTCAGATAGAGAGCTAATGTAAACTGTAATGCTCCTTAGGAGCTGTATGTAACATAGCCACTGTGTTACCACATTCTCTTTCCTGGACAAGGCCTAACAAACACTGAAGAAAATATTTTTCTATAACATGATTTTTAAAAGGGCCATTAGTTGGAAGAACCACATAACTGCTCGGCACTTTTGTTAATTCACTAGTTGACATTGTATCAGATGGGGCACAAAGAGTGGCTAGTGATTACAAACCTGTTTTCTTTCCCTATGGAAACAATTTTACGCAGTTGGCTTCTATAGCGAAAGATTTAAATATAGATGGTCCAACACTAAGTTGTTCCCTCCCTTCTTTCCTACTAAATTTAGGAGGATGGATTTAACACTTTGTACGCATATGGGAATAGGTGATGGTGGACCACTTTGTTATACAGTTTGCCTCAGTATTTCAACTATGTTAGTGCATACAGCCAAGGAAAAGTCAGTTTCATACTTATGTACGCAAAGCTTAGTTCAGGAAATCAATTAAATTTTATTCAGATGGGAGCAAACAAAGACAGCCTCTTCATTGTAAGGTAAAAAGACAAACAGCCTGATTATGAGTTTGGCGGTAACCCTCAAATGTGGCGGTAACGCTATTACCGCCACATTTAAGGGTCCGACAAATGACGGGTTTGGCTGCATTTAAATTTATTCGTGGATTTGTATAAATAAAATTCACAAATTCACAAATAAAATCCAAATAAACACAAAAATAAACAAATAAAATGTCAATAAAATTCACAAATAAAAATCACACATTTTATTTGTGAAATGACATTATGCACAGAATGTCTATGGTATTAGACTTTCTAAATCAAAAGGTGTGGTCCCAGTTAGGTGGAGATGCACCTGAATTTGAAGACAAAAGACAAGCATACCATTGGGCCCAAATGGCATCATATGCAGATGACCCTCAGGTGAAAAAGATGTTAACATTCCCAGATTTACATCACAATTTACTGTAGCATTAAAATACAGGAAGGGACAACAGATACAAGATTCTCATGCATGTGTATGCCTAAATGAATATATAAAGCAGAAAGTGTTACAATACGAATATACACCACTGATAGAGATTGGGGATCGCGCCATTCAAATCGTGGTGGACAATAAAGGGTGTCAAGACATTCATTTGGAAGATAATTCAGCATTAGGAATGGCAATACAGAAATCTTACTACACTGCTGATTTCAGTAAACCAGTGATGCAGACATTCGTGAAAGCTATGCGTCTGCACAGTGTGAGTCACCAGAATCATTGGAGTCTAAGCCTAAAAGAATCTTTGAAGTTCAGTCTGTGTACCATTTTAAGCCAAATGAAATAGTATGCTGTCATTAGGATGATAGCATCCTTCTCGAATTAGGTTAATCTAAAAGAGAAAAACATAATATTGAAATGGAGGTCAATATTCCAAAATATTTGAGCGTAGCGACTCCCCAAATATACACTGCCACACTATAAGAAAAAAGTAAAGAGGTTCCTCTTTTGGAGGATTTCCCAGGGTTTTCTAAAATGGTAGAGGAGCAGATTCTAGCTGCAGAGGCTTGCACAAATGAAGAAATATTTTTGAAATAGCTGTGCTAAAACCCAATGGCCAATGGTGTTTGTGTGCAGACCTATGAGCATTGAATAAAAAGGTACCTGTTTCAAGGTTGCCCCTTCCATTTATTGATCAGGGACTTGCACAAGTTCACGGGTCAAAGGTGAACCTTACACCTTACAGCTGGATTCTGCTGTGGGCCACTAGCTGATGATATTCAAAATGTGTTTGCATTTTCATTTGACAAATCACAATATGCATGGTCCCGAACCGCTTTTGGGTATGTCAATTGAGGGAGTGAGTTTGGGATATTCCTGAGCAAGGCACTTCTGGATGCAGCTGAAAGAGGGACAATAGTCTATGTGGATGATGTGCTAATCAATAATGAACATCTGAAAAACCACTTCAATGAGATTAGACATGTGCTGAGTCAGCTACAGAAGGCTGGGGCAAATGTATCTTTACAGAAAGTAGAGTGGTGCAGAAAAAGGGTAAACTTCCTAGGTCATCAAGTGACATGAGTCAAACCCACAAAAGAAAACGGTGGTGGCCTTTCGGAAACTAAAAGACAACACTCATTTGAAATGTTTAAATAGTTTATAAGGAATGACAAGTTACAACACAACATTTATTTAAAATTATGCAGAGATTACACAACCCTTGACATGATTACTAAAGCAGGGTGTACCCTGGAAATGGGAAAATGAACAAAGTGAGGCAGTAGCCATGCTAAAAGAGAGTCTAATGAGAGAACCATGTTTGGCATATCCAATAAAAAAAAAACTGGATTTCTTTGTAGAAATAGGATTCACAGATCAATGCATGTCAGCAGTGTTATGTCAAACACATGATGCAAATAACAAAACCATTGCATATGCTAGCAAATTTTGTGAATGTCTAAAAGCGCTTTTGGCCACTGTCTGGGCATTACAACATTTCCATCCCATAATTAAAAGGGAGCGGGTGATTGTTGAAAGAAATCACCAGCCTCTACAATGTTTCCAAAGTAAAAGAATCAGATCAGGGGGTTTGGCCCAGACAAGAATAACTTCATGGACATTAGCACTTCAGGGAATTCCAGCAGAAGTGAGATATATGACAAAATAAAAAGAGCCCAGTTGTTCAAGGAGTAGCAGAGTTGCATGATTGTGCAGCTGTCTGTGTGCCTGATGACACACAGATAGAGATAAGTTTGAATGAATTTGAGCAATCCTCACACAAGGCTTTCAACGAAGAAAAATGTAAAGAGTTACCAACTCTGTACGTAGATGGATGCACCATGTACACAATGATATGGAAAAAGAGCTGGTAGCAGGAATAAGAAACATATGATTTAAATGTGACTACATTCCAAGAGTAAGCATGAGGATAGGACCCCAAAGCAGTCAAGTGGCAGAACTGGCCGCTATTTATAATGCAATATCTACAGAAGTGGAAAATAGTCTCAAAGAAATAGTTCTAGTCACTGATTCTGATCATGCGTGAAATAGTTTTATGGAGTATTTACCTGGCTGGAAGGTGAAAAGCATGCTCACTTATAACAAGAAGCCACTTAAACATGGCAAGATGATTCAGGCTATAGACAAACTTGTGTCGGAAAATGACCTGATAATACACTGGAGGAAAATACGTGGTCATTTGAAAACAGCAGGTGTGGATAAGAAAGGAAATGATAAGGAAGATCAATTTGCCAAAATTGGAGCTGTAATGGGGGAAGTTATTTCCTATTGAACATCTTCTTGGTGAAATACAGGTAGATGCTGGGTGTGAAGAGGAAGCTAAACTTTTCTTACCGGCCCTCCTATTCATGGGGGTGGAACATTGTAACAGATTGATAGTTAATATGTTGAAAAAGTTTGTAGCTGAAGCAGGATCTAGTTGGGATTTGCAGCTTCCATTGATACCAATGGTCCTCAGGTTGACACCCTCAAAATCAACAAATCTCTGCCCACATGAAATCTTGACAGGAAGAAAAATCGTTTTGTCACAACACTTACTTTACAGAACAAATGAACAGTTGCTTGTAAATGCATCCACGATTCATCAATATGTGGAAGAACTGAGAAAGGACCAGCAATATGCGTTTGAATTTGTGCAGCAACGTTTTGAAAAGGGTGCTGACAGTGCAAAGACAAATTATGATAGGAAGACATCTGTGAGAGAATATGAAATAGGAGACATGGGGCTAGATTACTGAAACTTTGCACTGGTACGAGTGCAAAGTTTGCACAGTGTTAGTATTAGGGCAATGTTTTCCCTATTTTTTAAAACACTGGGACATTTTAGAAAACTATTGCACCATGACAAGTGCAGTTTGGCATGGTATACGCACCAGGGCAAAAATGTAATGCGTTTTTTGTTTACCATTCCGTATTAGCACTAGGGAAAACTTTGCCCCGTTGCAATAATGCAGTAACAACCTATCTTTTTTGCTGCAGGGTAATATTTGCCATGGTGCTTATACCCTGCCAAACTGCATTGTTTTCTAAGGTGTCCAATTGTTTTTAAAAATAGGGCAAACTTTGCCATAGTTATAACACCATGCACACTTTGCATCTGCACCGGTGCAAAGTTTTTATAATCTGGCCTAAGGTGTATAAGTTTAACTTTGGAAAAAATAAGCATAAAAACTCTCAATTTCTTGCAGCATGACAATGGCCATATAGAATTCCAGATACAGTTTCACCTGTAGTCTACAGAATTGCTGAAAAGGAGGGAGAATTAACAGTAGAACAGTTTGCCCATGTTAATCAAATTAAGCCTTTCCACCTGAAACATGAAGTGAAAAGACTAGAGTGAGTTGAGACTAGCAGAGAGTTAAAACGTAGAGTGCTTACCTATTAAATAGGATTACCATAGCAGGTGAATAGATGTAAATAGTGTGAAGATATCAAAATGTGACTTTAAAAGATAGAAAGGGGAAAATATCACAAATTAGTGAAAAAAGTTGTATAAATAAGTAACTAAGAGAAGGGAATGTTGTGTTTGAGGCTGTTGCCTGGAAAATACATTGTTATATCAGTGTGCTTATTCTATAATATTTTGAGATGGTCCTAAAAGGATGTCTATTCTGCATGATATGATATATTATTTGGTATAATTTGCATTTGGGTGCATAACTGAATTTTTCATAAACTTCAGATATCAAGTTTAAAAGGGAAAAGTAAAGGGATTGGTGTACTTGATTCTTAAGTTGTCTTTTCTTTTTACTCTAAAGACTAATAGTTTTCCCAATCAGTGCGCCGGATCCTTGGAGTGGCGGATCCCTGGAGGATAACACTGGAATGGAGTCCCCTGGAAAGGCCCCTGGACCGAAGAAGGAAGTGAAGATGATGACCCCGAAAGATGTGAAGATGATGACCCCGAATGAAGTCCCAGAAAGGAGGTTCACTTCATCAAGAACGGTTTCCTGAGTGATTTCTTTTTAACAGATTCCTGAGTGATTTTTTAAATTGAGTGCAAAGACAATTTTTATTATTTTTACAAACTTATTTTTATCACAAACTGATTTTTACTGATTCTTACACTTAGACTGGGCCAATAGCACAGTTGTATGGTCTTATGTTTTCTGAAAATTACAATGATATTATTTAATATCTTTTTAAAGATTTTAAAAAAATCTAAAAAATCAAAAACAAACAAAAATAAATAGATCACCAATTAAAAGAAGATGAAAGATAAATGTGATCAGGAGATGAAAAGATTAATAAAAATAACAAAAAAGTTGTTCTTTCCTTTCTTACACAAGACTAGAGATATAGCCATAATGTTTCTCATGTATGAATATTACCACTTGCATGTTATTTGTTTTTGGACTATTAAGATGTGGGTTATTGGAATTATTGAATGTTTTTTTTTTCCTGCAGCAATTTCAGTGGTGTACCAGCAGAAAAAAAAGAGGCAGTGTAGGAAGAATGCAGGCTCCACATTTCAACATCCAGGCTCCGTATTTCATCATTCACATCTTAACTAAGGTTTGAATTTTAACTAGGGACAAGGGTGTGAGACTCATAGATGGACTCAAAGGTATACGTCTCAGGCTGAATCTAAATAGATGCTAATGCCCAGGACACATGCTAGAAAATGATCACTTTGCTCCATGATGCTATTTTAATGGGCTGAGTTGCACTAAAAAGATTATACTAACATGAAACTAATATACTACTTTAGCCCTGCCCATTTAACATATAATTCCCATAATAATGTGTAGTGCAAATCAATCCATTATATAAACTGGATGCAGATTGACAGATAATGCAGGGCGGTCTGGAAAGAAAAATAAACTTTAAACATGCAGGCTGAATCTGCGCTGTGTTGTAAGATGAGGAATGTGAAGATCCATTCTTCTAAAGACATCACATTGTTCCAGGGCAGGCAGCGCAGGAGAAATGTAACAAGGTCTATACTGCAATGGAGTTTGTGTTTTCGCGTAAAGGGACAGAGGAAATGATGTGCTATTTTAGTTGGATGATCTTGCAAGGGGAGGTGTTTTTTTTGTGAAAAAGGGTTTTGTGAAAAAGATTTGAAGAGAGAGGTCTTGGCATTCATTCTTCCACTCACTGACGAAAGAGGCAGAAGTATTGGTTCCTCGGCAGACGGAGTCTCCAGTGCTTGCAAGCTGACTCTCTGGTGGACTTTGGACGTGTCTCTCCTGGGTGGGCGGTCATTAGAAAAGCTTCAGTCTCGAGCAACCTTTTCTGTGAATGACCCTAGGTCACCGCCAAGCTGAGTCAGGAATATTGCCAGCTTAAACTAGGTAATTTTACCGTTAATTGAGTGGTGTGTGAAGTGGCTGTTTGAGACTATGTAGCATAGTTTAAATAGTTCAGTTCATTCGTAGGCGCTGCACTAGTAAAAATAATTTAAAGTGCATGCAAAACTGTGTTTATATTTATCAAATGTTTGCTGTTATTCAGAATGTATTTTTCCCGTCAGTTTTGTTGCGAAGTCAAGGTTGGTGACAGGCAGAGCTCTGCACTTTATCACAGATAAAACCTTGTTTATTTTGTGAATTACAACATGGGCGCAAATGTCATTCTGTGTAGCTTGCATAATTCTAATTTATGATAAAGAACAAGTTTGAAAATGTAATTTAGTTTCAGTGTATTTCTTCTGCATTCAGTCTCATTGATTTGACATGCATAGAGAGATAAACATGCAGTAAGAAAAATCCCAAATCAAAGTTAGCCACAGTAAATAGTTTTACTTAGAGAGGCTGGATGAATGGTGTGTATTTCATTTGAATGTTTAATGTTTAACACAGCCAAAAGGGGATGAGGGTGATATTGTAGATAGAATATCACAGGAGAGTATGACCCAATGATTCGAAGTGTACTAAGTCCAGTAATTGTTTACTGTCAGTGACCCAAGTGAAATAATAATCAGTCAGTATTCTGAAATTAGTCTCACCAATATAAAATAAATGCCCCAATACGTTTACCACAATATATTGCCAAGAGCTAAGAAAATGCCACCATTACAAAAATACTGCAAAATACCACAAGATACTAAATATAACCCAAATTAATATCCTACAGATTCAACCTTGAATGTTTGTACAAAGTCTTAATGGATTTTGTCAAGTGGGGGCTATGTTATATCACTCTTTTTTGCATGTAAACTTTGACACTTTTCAAAAAATAAAACATGCACAGATTTTCAGAAAGTTCATGCAAGGTGCAATGTCAACGACCCAAATGCTTGGCTTTGCAAATGTGTTTGTGTTTCATATTTTAAAATGAATCATAATGTAGGTACAAAAAATGTTGATATACCTTTGGTGACTGAGGTATAGCCTGTGCCCATGGGCAGTGTCCAGATTATCTGGTTACTGGCTTTGACCATGAGGGACCGGCATGGGGTAAAGTGGGCAGGGCCCCCAGGGATTGGTTGTTACGCTCACCTGGTCTCTGTGGAGGTGTTGGGGCATGGCTGCAGCCCTCCCTGAACTTGAATCACCCCCTTCAGGCCTCTCCCACAGTAGAAAAGCTGTGAGCGGTGGTACATGGTGATACTGCTCCTGCATGGAGATAAGAGAGTGTGGGTGCACCAATCTGTGATTGTTGTACCTCTCAAACCCCTCACCCCAAAGTACAGTTTCTGTGAGCATACGCTAGCCCATAAAGCTCACCTGTGAATTATAGAAGATAAGCTCTCCGTCCTGCTACTTCTGGCAGGGGCGCATCGAATGGGATCTAGTTCCTTCACTGATCCCTGATAAGGATTAGTGCAGTCCAGCTTTGACTATGCTTCTCCTTATGATTGGTAAGTATTTCTTGAGCTCTTGTGATGCTGTTCATTCTGTTTAATGTCTTTATATGTTGCTCCTATTTATACCCACAATAATGTCTCTCTTCTGTTTTCTTCCCTTAGATGGAAATGCGGCCTCAATGCAGCTGTGAGACGCGGCCGGATGGAAGATGGATGCTACCACAATGTTCGACAGCATGTAAGTGATGGTTTAAGGAAAAGCGTGAAGTATGGCAAAGCGCAACCTTAAACTGATTGTTTTTTTGATGTCTAACCTTGTCTTCTGTTTTTCCTTGCAGGTGCTGCTGTCAACGATGGAGCATGTCTTGCTGCAGTGCCAAGATGAAGATTTCGGAAAGTGTAAAGATGAATACGTGGTTTGCCGAAGAGATGTACAGGTAAGAACAGTTTCCGCCAGCAGGATCTTCAAAGATCTTCAAAGGTAAGTCTGACCTAAGGCGACGGTGAGCGTTACGCTGCTTGCAAGTGCAGAATAACGCAAAACGTCTGTCTTGAGGATCAGGGCAGCTTATATAGCTGAGATCGTGGGCACACCCATTAGGACTGGCTTACCAGCCACACCGAGCCACTCCTAGATAGTGAGCACGTACAAAGGCAATCCATTAGCAGCCACACCCAAGAATACACCTGGGGCTGCTTAATGGATGGAATGTTCAAGGTTAATGCATCCTGCTTAATTGATGGAATGTTCAAGGTTAATGCATCTGAAGTGCTATGTCCATTATAAAAGCTTTTTGATGTTAAATGGATGTTCTTGTTTACTTTTGTTCATGAGCCTGGCGGGCAAAGGCGCCAGGACAGTGTCCACCCAGGTCTCCTGTGCATGCAACCCATGCATGCCTGTGCCCCTGACTTCATGACCATGACATTGGTTTCAATGGGAACAAAAATTCTGCTTGTGGCTACTGCCCAAAGTGCTAGACATGATTGCTGCAAACATTCACAAGGAGCATCAGCAAGGACCTCAAAGTATGGTTTTGCAAATCTGTCCTCTGTTTTGTTTTTTCTAAAGTGTCAAAATGTAAGTACAATACATTGTGATATAACTTCGGTGCCTGTGTAATGGGCCTGACCCTGAGCAAGGATAAATGCTGATTTGCTTATTGGGGCATGCAGCATGGCCGAAGCCCTAGTGTTAAATGGGAAAAAAAAGATTCTGCTGGACTGTATTACAGCAAACATGCTCGAGGATCATCAGCAAGGACCTGAAAGCATGTTTTTGCAAATCTGTCCTGTGTTTTACTTTTTTGAAAGTGTCAAAAAGTAGGTGCAAAAAATGTTGATATAACTTTGCTGCCTGGTCAGTGGGCCCGCCCCTAGGCAAGGACAAATGTCTACTGTGATTTGCCTATTGGTGAATGCGGCATGGCCAAACCCATGCCCCATGGATTGAGGAGAGTTAGCAGTGCACGGTGGTGGTGCAATTTATGGTTGCTTAGTGTACCATAACTGACAAATTTCTAGGGGTTTTCAGTGTTACTTGTAACCATAACGTCCCTTTAGCAAAGTTTTTTCTTTGAATATTTGTATATATGTAAATAGCAATAAGGAATATTTAAAGAAAAATGATATGTTGGCTCCACTAAAGGATTTATTTTAAGTACACAGCCAGAAAGATTCCTTTCCCACACCTTGCTGATGTGAGTTTGCCTAACTGTGCATGTATAGAACACACTAATAATTTACTTTCCAAGTAGTGCAATAAATCACATATTTACTTTCATAATTCGTTAATAACAACGTTCAACCCTAACATGTCCTTCCTTTGGATTAGAGAGCTTTCAAAATGTACTTGGCAGCCCCAGAATTATTATAGGCATATGTACTTGCTATGACATGAATGGATAGTGCAGGTATTTGAAGCCTCTATATTGACAATGATTTCCTGAGCATGCTCACAAGCTCATCACACACTCAAAATAGTCCAATCTGCCATGGAATCCTATCGCATATATTAGCACACCACATACTCGTCTATGTAATTCTTCTCTAGAAAATAGTCCATATGCATTGCATTACATTATATTATTTATATTGTGCCAAGAAGCAGGCCGTAGTCCTAGGGTCACAGAATAGAAAAATAACATAAGCAGTAAGACAGATGGTAAACAGGACCAAAGAAGAAACCCCATTCAAACATATGGATTTTCAGAGATCGTTTCAAAAGAGCAAACAAAACAATGCATCTTAGTTTGGTGGGGGTGGGGGGAGGCAAGATGTTGCAAAGTCTTTGAGCTGCAGAGAAGAAGGCACACTTGGTAACCAGAGAAAGCTTTGTTCTCAGAACCACATATAATGGTCTAGCATACAGCCATGCTAATAAAGGCTTTTTGACCTGACTAATTCACTCCTTGTGTCTCCACAAGATTTCCCTTTCTCTTAATTCACTATTCCTCTACTTAATAGTCCCAGGAGACTAAGGTCTGAATAACCTTGGTTGGGGCATAAACGCCTCAGTGAGTGATTTGATACGTTTAAACTAGCACCATGGCAATTTGGCACGTACATCACCTGTAGGAATATAACATAGCATGCAACATGTTTGACAAGCCTTATATGGTAACATCAGGGTATGTATGTATTGTATGTATTGCATCATTTGTATAGAGCCTTTCACCATATATTTGGTCATTGTATGCTGTAGGTTGAAAGTTCTTGGGGGGACTGGAGTCCTGATATGGGGAGAAATATGAGTAGGTGCTTGTTTGCGTGTGTGCATATTGGCCAATACAATGATATGAGGGGTGGCCAAGTTCCTTATAGTTACCCATATTGAGCTTGCGTGTAGATGGGGGGGATAAGTGGTCTAGAGAGGGAGAGATATTATGTGTTCAGTAACTTATTGGATTGATATCATAAATGGTAGCTGCATTCTTATGGCAGTACTGTTGTGTGACAGTGTCTTTAATTGGTGTATGGTGGCAGATGCGTACAGGACTGAGCTCGTGCCTTCGTCTGCTTTCCCTATGCATGGAGTGTAAGACGTTCAATGCATTGTCTGCATTCTAACTGTGACCTAGAAATAAAATGATGGCCAGACTCTAAATCACCTAGTTTTAATTCAGAGGTAAAATTCTACATTCTCCTAGGTTCAGTTAAAAGATTACCATCACCATTCTCCTAGATTCAATATATGAATGCATTCTGCATTGTTCTAGATTCAAAAATTGGATACAATGCTTCATTCACCTAGATTCAGTATCCAGGCTAGTTTCTTCAATTCACATATAGTCCATACACAGGCTGATCTGAAGTCACCTAAATTCAGTGCAATGGCTACATTCTAACTTCACCCAGGATTAATAGAGTGGCTGCATTCCACAATGACCTGGAATAAAATGCTAGCTACATTACACAAGGACATCGAATCAGTAAGCTGGCTGTAGTCTTCATTAACCTACATTCAAGACTGACTGCATTCTTCAATCACCTACACTGGTTGCACTATACCAATAAGCTAGAAAGAACGCAATGCCTACAGCTTGACAGTCAAATGGCTGTATGAAACATTGGCTATGAAAATTAGGAAGTTCTGTCTTACCTATTGAGTTTGAGGGCTTTTTGGGGCTCTCATGGCCCTAAGGGGCAAACTGGGGATGAAGGTTGCCCCTGCAAGCTGGCTCCCAGCCTCGGTTGATCACCAAGCAGGGGCGTCCTGGTTTTACCACCAAGAGTGTGTGTCCTCTGGTCACGTGACTCGGCACAGGGACCAGCTAGGGACCAACTGCCCTTTGCCTCAGGTCCTAACCTACTGCTCGGACAGGCCCCCCTGGCTGAGTCACCGAAATAGGAGTTTTCTAGTGACCACCAGGGATGGCGGACATGCTGTCCTGGCCTAGGTATCTTCATGTAGGCATAAATGGGAGACGGAAAGTCAGGTTGCAGGAGGGAAAAACTACATTTTGAGGGCCTTCGTGAAAGCAAGGTGGTCCTTAGAAGGCAGAGGTTGAATGGGAGGGAGTTCCAGAGTGTGGGTGCCTGGACAGAGAAGGAGGATCCTCCTAACCTGATGAAATCGAAGGGGGCACCACCAGGAGGTGTGTAGAGGCAGATCTGGGGTTTATGTTTGGTTGGTAGCGAGAGAGATAGTACCTTTCCTGTGGAGTGCACAGTGATGCACATGACTTTCAAAGTTGCTGATTGGCTATTTGGGAACCCGTGGAGCACCCTGAGTGCAGGGGAAATGTGTTCTCTTTGGGAGAGGGCAAGGAAGAGACTTGCTGCAGAGTTTTGGATTTGTTGGAGTGTTCTGATCTGAAAGACAGGGGCAGCTAGGTAGAGGCAATTGGTGTAATCTGTAATCTACACAAGATCGGATGATGGTCTGAATTGCAGACATTCTGTGAGGGTACAGGAGATAGGGTTAGATTCACCTGAATGCGAGGTGAAAGTGCCCTGATCTGTAGATGGTATGGATGTGGCAGGAGAGTGTCAGGTCCAAGCTGTATCACAGGTTCTTTACTGAGGTGGATGCTACAGGGGGGGGTAGGGAGGGCAGCCGGGAGGTGGGTTGGGGAGGAGTGCTGTCTTGCCACAAAGCAGGATTTCGGTTTTGCCAGGGTTGAGGAAGAAGTGGTTGGCCATCATCCAGTGGTCGATATTTGGAAGGCAGGAGGCAAGGTCTTGTGGAGAGAGTGGGGAATTAGGAATCTTGAAAATGATCTGAGTGTCATCGGCATAGTTGTAGCAGGTAATATTGTGGGAGCGAATGAACATGTGGAGTGGGCTTAGGTAGAGGTAGAGGAGGGGATGAGAGGGATGAGAGGGATGGCGCAAGGTTGAGGAGTCTGTGGGATGCTGTGAAGGAGCAGAGGTGGGAGTATGCCGTACTATCTAAGAGTTTGGCAATGAAGCAGTTGTTTGCGATTGGACAATAGTTGGCAAATTTTGCACTTGTCCCTGGCTATTAATATTTGACTCTTGGAGAGTAAGAAATGGTGTGCTGTGCCTATGTACAGAATTGAGGGGATGAGTGACTGTGTTATGGCTATCTAGTGGCTTGGAAGTTAAATGTTTGTCCCTGGTAAATGTCATATATCTATCACAGTCCTCTGCACAGCAATACCGGGATATGTAGCAACTACACACTGAGCACTATTTTGTATCACAATATCACACTATTTCATGCGTGCCAGGCTTGCAGCATATCCTAGAATGTGCCAACTAACCCATAGCAGCCCGTCCTAACCTTTTGTGCTGCAATTAAATTCACCTTCCTCTGAGTCTATTCTAGAGTAGGCCACATTTGGCTTCCAGAATTGGCAGTCCAAATGGACACTCTCATTCCAAACATGTTCAGAATGTAGCTTGTTTTCTGGATTCCTGATCTGTGGCCCACCATTGTAGATATACATGCACCCCCCTGCTACATCAGCCATCACGGGTCTGTGGCATTTCACTGATTCCCAACCTTTAATCTTGTCCCTACATCTTTTCCTCCACCGGCTAAGGCATGCATGCCCAGGGAAGGGGCACCCAACGCTGACCTCCAAATAAAACAGGCATGCTAAGAACAATAAGGAAGTCATTTGGCAGAGTGTAAAAGCCTTTTAACTGTAAAATAACTTAAATCAGCTGCACCCTTGGGGGAGATCTTGCTATATTTGTACTGCTTTGTGCTTCTGGGAGCTATATCACAGGGCACATACAGTAGCTCCCCAGTTAGAGTTCACTGTGAAGCATGTCGAGTTTTTCTGTTTGCTTCTGGGTGCAACATCATATGACACATACAGCAGGATCAATGTTAGAGGTGATTGTGGGGGATTTATACTGCCCGCTGCTTCTCAGCATTATAATGTAGGGCACATACAGAGCCTGCACAGTTGGGGTGACTGTGCTGAATTTTCTATTGCCTTTTGCTGCACTTCTGGATGCTAGGTCAGAGAACACTTAGATCAGATTCACAGTTAAGGGAGACTGTGTTTTGTTCTTACTGTCCTATTGTGTTGCAATGACTTCTGCTCTGCAGGAGAATAAGGATGACTAGAGGCTTAACTGTCTACTCAGAACCACACTTCTAAAAAACCACCAGTGATCCCAATCATAAATATAAAACAGGCACAGCTAAGAGATATACCTCTTCACCTGTTTAGGTAATTTCGGCCGAGGGGAGGCTATACTCTCCAAGGGTGGGATACAACAGTTCAAAACAAAAATATTGTCCAATCAAGGTTCTGTTCAAAATATATACTTTAATACAACACAGCAATGTATAAATAACTATAAAAACCCAACCCTGCAAAAGAAAGATACATGCAGATTGTAAAGTTGCAGCAGTCTGAGGTTTCAGCAGAGAGGAAAATCAGGCAAGAAATGTAATGCAGAGTTTAAAAGGGATATGTTGGAAGGCAGAATTTGCAAAAGGTACTTGGCCAGTGATTAGGGTACAGAAAATCGGTTCAGGGGGCCAGAGCATATCATATGTACCTCTTTCCAACGCTTGGCAGTTGGACGGTGTCAGACTGGGCTTTGCTTTACGCAGTAGTGTGTGTTAGTCAAATCGGGTCCAGACGCATTTCGTTGCGTTAATCCCGGTATGAGTCTGCATCAAGAGGTGCACAGAAGGAGGTTCTCTCTAATTTTTGGAAAATAGAGAGATTGGTCCTCATTACGACCCAGGCGGTAAGTTACCGCCTGGGTCGTACCCTTACCACCATGGTGTAAACTATGTTTACACCATGGTGATTGGCGGATTTACCGCCCCATTCCAAGGTGAGTGGGGCAGTAAATCCCCATTTCCCATTTTACCCTTCCCCATTCCCATTTTTGCCCCATAGGGCATAATGGGAGTGGGGAAGGCGCTAATTACGCCACTGTAAATTACGGTGGCGTAATTAGCACCATGGTCCCTTAGCACCATGGATTTTAACGCCTGCAAAAAGCAGGCGTTAAACTCACCATGGCGCAAAGGGACCTCAGAATCAGGCGTTAAGGGTCGGCGCCGTTTACGGCACCGTTAACCCCTTAACGCCTGATTCGTAATGAGGCCCAATGTGTTGACACTTGATGTGGTGTTCTTAATATTATGTTATTACTTGTATGTACGTTTTTCTGTTTTCATCAATAGATTCATCACTGAAAAACGTATTTCTCCATGACAATGCCCTTTTTCCATTATTGTTCCTATTAGCTAGTCCTATGAGGGAGTGAGTCTGCATCAAGTCAAATTTGAATGGGTACTCTGTTCCGTTCCAACGTGATGATGAACTTTGCAGGTCAAAGAGATACCCATGAGGAGTTCGATGATCAACCACTTATTGAAATGGTGAGTACTGCTGGTTTGGGTTGATGAGTGATATGCTGATCCAATGGTTTGAGTCGAAATTAAGCCCTACTGGTACGATTCTGTGTCCCATGTGCCGACTCAGAGTTGAGCCTATGTTGCACTGGGGCTCGAGCCGTGCAGGTGATAAGACTCTAGTGGCATGCTACAGCCTCGATGATGTGAGCAGGATGAGTCGAATTTGGATGACTGCCTAAGACAGCATTGTCGGTTCCCATTGGCTTGGCAGCATCGTGGGTGGCTCAAAGTTAAGTTTAGGTGGTTTGATGGGGAAAAACCAGGGTCATGGCCGGTCTGGATCTCAGCATGCTGTGAAACCCACTGCAGGGCTCTTAGACAAAAGTCTGGCTTGGATAACACCTTCATCTTCATGGCTGAGGCTTTGGACATGTCAAACTCTCCAAAAAGAGGTGCAAATCAATGAATCCTCCTGTCATGAATGGCCCAAAAGTGAATCAAAAAAAGAGTGGGAGACTTCCTCTTTTATAGACAAAGGTGCACAGGTTGTTGAACAAAATCAAGCTTGCTTGAAGGGATCCATTCCCAAATCTTAGGACTAGGGGTTCTTGCATCCTACCCAAAGTGTTCTGCGCTAAAGTTATAGAAGGGGACAGGAAGGAAAGAGAGATGCATAGAAAAACAATCTGGTGGACCCCTTCCCCACTGTGTCAAGCTTCCTCTGTCTACACTAACCCTGCCTCCTTCTAAGACCAATTGCATCAAAAGCTATTTGGTATGCAGCACCATGGTGCGAGGTTAGTCATTTTGTTTAGGGTGTGCCTTTTTTTTATTAATGTTTCCCAGTGCAGCTACTGATGAGGGGCTGTCCAACTTGAGAGAGGGTGTTTTCCGATCTTACAAAAGATCAAAAGAGAGGCAACTCACACTGGCTCCTCTCCTGCTATGTGCATAAAGACAGCCAGTGTAAGCACAATAGACATAGCCTGTTCACGGATGGGCTCAGAGAGCTGGTATAAGTGTCATACTAATTTCATGTGGCTTTAATGATTAAGAGAAATACCATCCACCATACCCTAACTCTGATATGGCTAATGGTTAAAGATTATAACTGCCAGAAGGATGGTGATTTCTGTTTAATTATTTAGTTTGGGAACAGTGGTGCATATTTTAAATGTGGCCCTTGCTCTAAAGTGATATGGCTGTCAGGACAGCTTTCAAGAGGGCACTTATGACGCTGAACCTAATCTGTGACATTTTAAAGCAGCTGTTGCAATCAGGATACTGATGCAGCAGGGCACAGTTGTACTATGCTTTTGGCATGCATTTTCCTGAAAGGAGAGCTTGGTTAGCAGGCCAAACATTCTGAGATAGAAATACCTGCATCAGTGTATTAATTAATACACATAGAAAATAGCCATGGCTTCTAAACCCTTTCCAAATGGCAATTCCTCTCTCCTGCACTTTTGTCTTTCATACCAAAGGGCACCTGCAGAAGCTTCAGTTAGGAGTGAGTTTGGGGCATGTGGCCTGTCCTGCTTTACTAGATTATATTCAACAGGACACATAGAGCAGGCACACAATTAGAGGTGATTGTGGGGTCTTTTTTATTGTGTGGTAGTTGTGCTTCCCTGTGCTTCTGGGTGATATTCCATAGGGCACATGCAGCAGCTGCACATCTGGGTGCTAGTGTGGTGTATTTATAATGTTGTGTGCATCTGGGTGCTATGACATAGGGCACATACAGCAGAAACACAGGGGTGTGTTGGGCTTTTGGGCATTATATCACAGAACACATACGCCCGCTTCATCGTTATGAGTAATGTATTGGTGTGTGTACTGTGTTGTGCTTGTGGGTGCTATAACATAGGCACACACGGAAGCTGCAACATGAAGAATGAGAGCTAGTAAGAGACCCTCTGATGCTGTACCCGCTCAGTGATACCCATCACAGAAACCAAGATCATATAACCCTGATTGGTGGAGACTGATTGGTTAATCACTGCATGCTTCCAAGTACTACATAGTTACCGTGCCTTTAAGCGCCTGCTTTAGGTGTACCCAGAAAAATTGGTACCACGAGGTCTGTACATAGCATGTGTATGGTTGTGATTTGTAATTGCCGTTGCTGTCGTTGAAATGTTAGCTACCCATAATGTTTGTTAAAGTTTACTGTTTGGGGGGAAAAGGAGGGATGTTGCGTAGTAATACGCGAGTGCGCGCATGAGTGAGCGATGACGAGGCTCGCGCATGCACAGTGTAAAATAAAGACGGTCCGCCGGCAGTTCGCGCCGGGATCTGGATTGTGACTACTTGTTTATATAAAGTACAAACCAAGGTGTACTTGTGTATGCATATGTGCATTGACTTTCCATGCCAGGATGCCTGGAAGGAGCAGAAACAGAGCTTTTTTGCCCACGATCTCTCTGCTCAGACAGAGTGATGGAGAGTCTCATGTTTAAGAGGATGCCAATGCTTAGGATTAAGGTAGACATGTTGCATTATTATTATAGTATTTATGTTCGGCAAGAAAAACAAAACAAAACCTTGTAATATTTTTAAATCTTTCAAACAAATTGGAAGAATCTGTAATGCGTCATAAATATTGTAACATTTTAAAAAGAGCAAGCTTACAAGGTTAACACAGTTAAATGATGTTCTTGTTTCATTTCACAGTTGTTTGCCAACCCCTCCCCACAATGAAATGTGCATTTTTTCCTCTGGTCATGCAGCTGTCAACAATCTCTAGAATGGCTGTATCAAATGAGCACCTCACTATAAGGCTTCCAGACACAATGAAAGAGAAAGAAACATAAGAGAGACAAAGAGAGACAGAGGAAGGGAACAGCTAGCATCAATTAATTTGCAATTGATCACCATCTGAAAAGCCCTTTTACACATTGATCCACAAACATTTTTAGAGCAGATCCACACTTTTCTTTTTCTTCTCACAAGCACGAATTGCGCTAGAGACCCTGCAGTCCCCACATGAAAGCACATGGATGTGTTTTCTTGGTTTGAATGCATTGCTTTCTATAATCCACTAATGTCTCTGTAATGGAAACATCATTTATGAAAATTAAGGGACACACATAATGTCTGTTCATTTTCCTCATTTTGTTGCTCTTGAAGTAAATAATGGCTCTTCAGGGAAAATGTGCTAATGTACTTTCTGCCTTGTGCTGGTCTGTCAGAAGTGCCATGTTGGAACATATAACAGACAGTGGGGTTCTGTGTTTATTATTTATGACAGACAAACATACATTGATCCAGAGGTTTTTGGGATCTTTGTTCAACGCTTCAAAGAACAGTGAGCGAGGGCACATAGTGTTGATCCACTGCATTCTATTGCTGTGGTATCAGGTAATATTATCCCCATAAATAATGTTGCCATACATATAGTCGCCGGGAAACAGCATCAGTGACATTATTTATTAGGCCAATATATGGGGTAAATGGGAGCGGGGTGGCAGGGGTGTCCCCGCTCCATTTAAAAAAATATGGGGTTGAAGTGTTGCCCATCGCAGGTTCCATATGGTAATAAAAACGGCACAATTCTTGTATGGAGACATTTTTGCGGGGATATTATCACATGGAACCATTGCCGTTTTTTAACGTTATCATGTCAGCTAGGAGTACAGCACACCTATGCAAGTGTTTCTGTGGCTGTAAACTAAAGTACAATAAGTCTCGGCTCTGTAGGGCTTATACTATTCGACGCACACTGTTCTTCGCACCCTCATTGTGCCATTGATTTTTAGCAGGGAAACAGTAGTTTAATTTAACTCTAATGCTTGTTAATCACTTCTAGCATGTGTTCTTGTTTTCATGCACTGTTAATGAGCTTCTCTGTCTGAATTAATGTCTGAAAACATTGATAGCATATAGCTCAAAGGATAAGCCCATTATAAGCACTGTGTGCATTGCTGTCATGAGGATTTGTAGTGTTAATTACATTAGACAAGTTCACATTTGTGCAAAATGGCTGAATGGGAATTAGGTGCTAAGGGAGCAATTTAACTCTGTCCTTGGACTGGCTGGAAAGCATGTGAATTGCTAAGAGCAGAGGAGTCCAGCGGTAAATAATACACTGTGGGCCTGATTCACGGACTTGTGTCATAATAGCGCAATCCCATTGAAAAAATTGCTCTGTGAATTGTGCATTGCAAGGTTCAATAGATCTATTTGTTATTGCTTCCACATTGGTAATTGCACCCAATAACACAAGAGTAAGAGAAAATCGGGACTGAGACAAATCTACAGTGGTCTGCAATATTGACATTCAAAGTCTATGCATTAATGATATGAATACATGAATGTTTCATTCTTAACAATATAATGGTAATATCTGCCAAATATATAAGATTTGCACTAAATAGTTTCAAAGGGGACCAGGAGGACTTCCGAAGCATCAGTACTTTTGGCCTCATCAGAAGTTGGGCGTTGCTGTAAGAAAATGTGGTGGTAATAGCTTTACCAATGCATTCCCGCATGCCCATTGATGAGTTTGGGGGAAAGTCGGAGGATTCACCTCCAGCTCTGAGTTGGAGGTGAACGGGCCAACTTTACACCCATTTTTGGCACAATTACCATGGGGCAATTACCACTGCATTAATTGTGCCAAAAAGGCTCCATTGGGTGCTATGGACTCAAAAGAAATGGGTAGGTACACCACCACCACCACTTGTGATCCGGTGCAATATTGCTGGACTAATTGGTGCTAATGGTAATTGTGTTGGGCGGTATTCTGGTGGATTTACCACTGGGATACTGCCCCAGCCCCTGATGAGGCCCTTATTTGACTAAATAATTAAAGTATGCAGGTACTTCCATCTCAGAAAGATTGGTCTGATAATCAGACCTCCCTTTCAGAAAAAAACCCATGCGAAAAGCATAGTTTACCTGATTTGCAGCCTCTACTCTCCAGTGGGCCAGAGCAGGCTAAGATTTCACATGTGCCCTTTTTGAAAGCTGCAGCTGGCAGCAAGGTTACTTCAACCAAAGGTTGCATTTAAATCTGCACCTCTGATCCCTAACCATAATAATCATGACAAACAAATTCCTAGTGGCTGGATAATCTTGTAATATAAGCCATATCAAGGGTTTGCTATGCTGGCTGATAGTTCATATACATCAATTAAATTTTAAAACCACGTTTGATTTGTAGAATACAAGTGTCCACCATGTGACCTCAGTACAAATCTGCGACACCATGAGCATTCCAGGCTGGATTTCTGTGTTTCAGTGAATTAGAATAAAGACATGGTGGGTTGGCTGTGTTGACTCTCTGGAAGGTTGGTAACTCCTCACTGCCAGGCCCAGTAGTTCAGACAGGAGATTTGTTGGATACATGACTTCAAAAAGGCAGTTCCATATCAAATGCCTGCCTCTCACTAGGGTGTGGCACCACAGAGAGCCTTTGAAGATGCAGGCTGGGAGAGGAGTGGCTTGATGAAGGATTCCTCCATCTTGCTTTACTGTGGTCTTTCCATTCCTTCCTGCTGCAGGAATTCCTGTGGAACAACTCACTCTGGGTATAACATCAGGACGTAAAGGTTACCTGTCTCAGGTACTGGAATTGAACCCCTTCAAGCAGGCTTGTTTTCATCCAATCCCCTGTGGGCTTTCCCAGTTTAAAAGAGGGGACCTCTGACTCCTTCTCTGATTCACCTTTGGACCCTCAAGAACATCAGGAATTATTAATCTGGTCCCTGTTGAGAAAGCAGTCCTTTTCAAAGCCCTCAGCCAGAGGCAAAGACAGTTGTTCCAAGGCAGGGGAAAACTCTACTCCCTATTCGTCCATGGGGCACACTGTAGGTGACTTTCCTAAGGAACCTGATTGTCCACTCATCTAACAAACCTACCTAGTCTAGGAGAGCACAGACTAAAAAGGGACATTTTTCCCAAGAGCCTTCTGCAGGGTGTCTCACAGCATCCAGTAGTTGGTCAAATCAGCCAGGTCTCCTATTTATATGGCTCAAACCACTTTGAACCACATTCAAACCATGTTCGCTGCTTTTGAAACTCCAGGATCAGCAGTGTTGCCTTTGGTACTCACCGTCAGGCTTCGAACCTTTGCTGCATCATCAAACCGGCTCAATGCTGCATCACCCCAAAATGCCTCCAGTCCGGCTCAAGCTTCAACACAGTGCAAATGACTTTGAACTGCCAGAACTTCACACTGCAGCTTGACTCAAATCACTGTATTTTTAATTTATTTTTATTTATGTATTTATAATGTGTCAGCACCCCGCAGGCATTGTGGCGCAGACATAGACACAGTTCAAACAGAACAATTAAAACGGGACAGGCAGAGCTAAAAAATAATTAGTTCAACCAGACTGTTAGTTGAAAAGAAAAGTTTTTAGGGTCTTTCTATAGGTTTTCAGATCTAGGTTAAGCCTGAGAGCAAGCGGCAGAGTATTCCAGAGACTGGCCGCTCTAACCTGAAAACATCTACAAAGGCCCTTGGTATGTTTTATTGTGGGGCCCTGTAACAACCCTAAAATAGAAAAGTGAAGAGATCTGGTAGGTTGTATAGAGGAGTCAGTGATTTTAGATATTCTGGTATGCTGCCAAAAATGCAGCAGTGAACCAAGGAGCCCACTTTGAAAGCAATCCGCTCCCTGATGGGCAACCAGTGCAATTTCCTCCTGTGATCTGGAATATGTGATCTTTTGTCAGTGTTGGTCACTATTCAGAAAGCATCATTTTGAATCACATGACATCTCTTAAGGTTGGAGGAGGAAGCACCGATAAGAAGGGGTTTACAGTAGTCTAATCAGGTCAAGATGGTAGTTTGTGCAATTGTGGCGCAATTTCTCTCTGAAATGTAGGTGCAGATGTTCTTGAGGAGACAGAGATGGTAGTTGCATGTGTTATGCACATACGTTGTGTGGGCATCTGCATTAAGAGAGGCCTCCAACTGGACCCCTAAGGCTTTTACATTCTGTTGGGTTTTAATAGCATTGCCTTTTAGAGAGAAGCTACTGTAGTCTGTGCTCAAGTTGTCCCGGGCCTGTTTGGATCCAAACATCATTAGCTCCGTCTTACTGCCGTTTAGGCACAACCAGTTCTAGAACATCCAACTATCGATATGATCATTGATGTTAGACAAAGTTCTGGAGTCTGTGGCATAAACCCCTGTGAGTTTCAAGACAATGTGTGTGTCATCGGTGTAGTTTGTAAAGATGACTCCCAGCTTGTCAAGGAGAGCACAGAGGTATCTGATGTATAAATTGAATAGTACCGGTGAGATGGATGCACCCTTTGGAACTCCACAATGGATAGGTGCAGAGAAGGAGGCAGATCCCCAGCGTATTCTAGATTCACGATTTGTGAGGAAAGACTGGATACATTTCGCAGACTCCTCAAAACAAAGGCCTGGACCATTTAGGCAGATAAGAAGGTGTTTATGATCAATAAGATTGAAAGCCACAGAGGGATCTAATAAGAGCAAAATCCCAGTCTTATCTCTGTCCATGATTGCCAACATTTGAGTCTGGAGGTCGACGAGAGCGTTCTCAGTACGAATGTAGGTCGAAAACCCAATTGTTGATTATGTAGAATGCAATTAGACTCTATAAAAGACTGTAACTAGGTGGTGGTAAATTTGTCAAGTATTTTTAGGAGAAATGTTCAGTTTGTGATGGGTCTCAGATTGCTGGGTTCTCAAAGGTCAATGTTACGTTTCTTCAGGATGGGAATGATTGCGACTTTTTTATGTCATTAGTTACATAATTTTTCCTAAAGGAAGCATTGACTAGATAAGACTGGAAGGGAGCAAGCAGGTCCTTATGTTCCAAGATAAGTTTTGGGGGTAGCAGGTTGTAAGCACAAGAAGTTTGGCACATGGCAGATAGCATGCTAGACATGTCTTAAATGGAGATTTGAGAAAAAAGACAAATCCTGGGAATCCCAACCTTTGGGTTGTAGACAATCCTGTTTCTTTGAGGGGGAGTTAAGAGCTTGGGCTGCCATTATTTTGTGTAGAACATTTACAATTTTAGCCTCAAAGGCAGCCTGTATCATAGAACAATCTAAATTGGATGGCATAAAGGAGATCTGAGAAGCCTTAGGTTTTTCCAGAGATTTCAAGATTTCGAAGAGCTTCCCAGTGTGGTTGGAAGAAGACTCAATGTGGGTATTGAAGAAGTTTTTCTTAGTTTTCTGAAAAAGGGATTTATATAGTTTGTCGGCTTCCTTTCGAGCAGACCTGGTATCATTAGATTGATGTTTGTGCCAGCGATTTTCAAGGGCTCGTTTATGTTTTCTCAGGAGTTTTAGATCTGGAGTAACCAGGATTGGTGAGTTGGATTGTCAATGACCTGTTTAATTTTTATAGGGGCTAATTGATCAAGCATTTTGGTGACTAGTTCCGAAAAGGAAGAAACCATACTATCGGCTGAGTCATCTGGCTTTATTTTGGACATCATTTTTCTTAGGCAGCACTGTAGCTCTTGATGTCTGATTCATTTGAATTCTCGACCAGTAACTGTTTTTAGGTGATTGGGAGGCTTAGGTGAAGGATAGAGGCTCTTGATATTGAAACTGATCACAAAGTGATCGAACAATATGAAGGGGCTGGTTGAGATTTTGTTGTCTATAAGGTTCCTTGTCACTAACCAGTCGAGTATGTTAGTTTTTGCTGTAGTGGGTTCATTGTTCTGGACTTCATGTCCTATTCTGTAGGACTCTAGTTCAATCACTTCTTAATCCAACATGTTCGGTCTCCATGGGCTGGATAGTTTATTTAAAATATTGGTAATTTTGTTGTAAAATGTTTATACAATTATTGTTGGTTGGAATCATTTTAATGTGAAATATTTTGCATCCAGTGTAGGAGACAGGAGCTGGAAAAAATCCTAAATCAGTGTTTGCAATGATAGCTACTCCCCCACCATAGCCGGAACTGCGAATCACGCTGAAGAAGGAGAAACCTGTGGGAACTGCTAGATTTATAGGGGGTCCGCTTGTATCCCAAATCCAGGTTTTGGTACTGCAAAGTATGTCCAAGTTGTTGGTAGTTATCAGGTCATGAAAGTAGTTCCATTGTTTTGTAGTAGGTTGGCCTTAGGGTTTTTTGTATCTGGGTCTGGATTAAGGATGGTGTGTAGTGATATGGTGGAGAGTGAGGAAGGGGTAACAATTTCTGGCACTGTGTGATTAATGCAGTTAGGAAGTGGGGTACCATGGGATAAAGGGCTGAGATTCAGAAATCCCTGCTCCTGGAAGTTTGTTATATGAAAAGAAGTGACTGTGAGGGTATCTGGAAGACCAGGGTGTGTGTGGGCAGCTGCAACAGTCTTCCTTGGGGAAATTGCGGTGTCTAACAGTACATTGCCTGTTCGAGTGACTTTAGCCAGCATGGAGATCGGGAGGCTATCTAGTTTCATTAGCTTTAATTTGCTGATATATTCTAATCGTTTGGCTTGCAATGATGCCAGTGATAGGGGAATTCCAGGAGGTTAACTCATGTTTACTGCGTGGGCCTGTTTAAAGCAGCATGAGCGGTGGTCGGGAATAGGCTAGTTGCACTTACTTGGACAGAGTAACTCTGTGGTGCCGTGAACGCTGATGATCGGCAAAGAGGGGCTTGGTGCTGAAACGGCGGTGCTGAAGCACCTGATGGTTCAGTAAATAGAGTCCAGGGTAGCCTGGGTAATGTAGTTTAAGAGCCTAATTCGTAGGCATGGCGGCACCTAAGGAGAACACGATCGCCGGCACTGTCGGAGCAGTCGGATAAGCAAAACCACAAACACAATAAGAGTCAATCAAAATCAAAAGCGTGCAGTCACAAAACCGCACCACCTATACTTAAGCAGTGATACTCACTGCCCCAAACCTGCATTACTCATCTGTTTGAACCATACTCAATTGCTGAGCCTCTCCTGGTGATGCATTTCACTGCAGTGCTTGACACTGCAGTGCCAAGTACAGTGCAGTACACTGCCTTCAAACTGCAACATGACTCGCTGCATCCAAACCCAGTTTGACCCACACCTTCAGCATTTTTAAGTCTGTCTTGAACCCTAGAGAACTGCCTAAAAACTAGATTAAGGTACAATAGAGACCCGTTTCCTCTTGGTCCATTTATGGGGCTCTAGGGACTGGCTAAACCCCTTGTTGCATCTGTTTTCATTTCGAGTGATATAACTGCAGTCATTGCCTTTGTTCTCTGTGCTAAGGTATCCAGAGTGCCTACATACATTGGCCCTCATTACGACCCTGGCGGAAATCGAAAAACGATGGCGGAAATGCAATACCGCCATCGAATAGCGCTCGGTGCGACTATGACCCGTCACCGCAAAGTACGAAGCCATTAGCGACACCGTAGTGAACGCCAACGCTAACTGCACCAAGCACGCGCGCGCGCGCCATGCCAAACCGCAAACACCACCATGGTGCAACGGTACGCCAATTCCGACCCTAGCGGACATGTACCTAACGCCATCAGGCATGGCGGAATGTACCATTCCGCCATGGCGAGAAGTACGGCATCGCGAATCAACCGTAAACGGCCCCACTGAGTGCCTGTACACCGCTCCCTGCCCACAAAGTACAACTCCCCGTAGGTGCAATGAAGCCACAATGCAACCATTGAAACGTACAAGTCACCCATGCATGCCAACGAACAAAAGAAACACAACAGGGGCCAATGGGAGCTGCAGGGCACAGATGGCACGAATACAGAAGCCATCCCAATGGACATGACCACAGTCCCCCACCAAGAAACGCACGCAAACACAGGCACCTGTGACCAGCAATATACCGAAAACCACATCATTCAACCAGTCCACCTGGCTGACCGGCATCTGTTACACAAAACCCAATCCCCCGCCCCTGAGCATGACAACATTCAAACTGGCATATTGGCAGCCCCCATCCCTGACCTCACTGGGCTTCGTAGGCAAACGCGCACAGCACAGTACCACGCAACTAAACCCCGAAGCTGGAACCCAATGCAGATCTCCTCACAATACATCGCCCCCCAAATAGGCATATGCCACATCACTTGCAAAGAAAAACGCTACACGGGCCAAATCAGAATAGATATTTATGCACATCAAAATCACCAAGCACATACAGCCATCAGGCCATGAAATCCAAAACACCAATCACCAATGTGGGCTGCTTCCGCAAGAAATGACCAGCCACTACCTGTGTGTCGCCCTGTTCCCCCATGGTACACAGAGCCACATTCACGTCCGAAAAGGCAACATGGAAGCGCACAGAACCGCAGGGCCGTCCCAATGGGGAGGCACTAGTCCAGCTGAAAGGCCGAAATGTTGCTCCGAGCCACCAGTACTGCGTAAGGGCATGTGGGCCATTGGCGATCGTCCCATAAGATCGTAATGCTGCTCCACTGATTAACACGAAGCAGCAGGTGTCGGGAGTAAAATCCATCTGCAGGAGTGGCATACAGATGGCAGTGGCAAAAGGGGAGGAGATACCTGTCAACCAAAAGAAAAGAAAAAGAACAGAATGGCCATCAGAACTACATACCAACAACTCACTTCAATGATCACACGAAATCCACAGCCATATGCATGCTAGCCCACTCCAAAGGAACATCACCACCCCAAAACCACTTGCGACTCATAACCATCTATATCGAGGTGCAAACACCATCACAAACGAGTGTCTGAGGGCGCCTCGAGACAGGGAGGGCTCAACAAGGCCAGATGGACGATGTTCCCACTATGGCAGCCCTGCATCACATAGCGTAGGGGAGGCGGATAGATCCCAAGAAGCCCTGTACATGGCAAACTCTGTATCAAATCACCTGCCCATGCATCCATCCATCATTCCCTCATCCCGGGATCAAAATGCCTGAATAATTACTCACATGACATTAGAAACATCCATTGAGTCTGTGCGTTATGCAGCCTGCTAAATCCACAGTGCCCCAGCCCGTAATTCCAGTGTTGTGAAGTAACATGTATTTGGGAACGGACGGCCTCATCGCCCACGTAGCTATTGCGCATCCCAAACTATTCATATCAATCATTGCTCCCTCGCCATGGGCCCTGTCTCAAGGACATTGAACAATAGAACGTTATATTTGCAGTCAGACCTGTGGGCATCTCCTCGCCGCTAGCTGGAAACCGAAAGCGCCGCCCTTCGAATTCCTCATTTGCAACATCACGTCGAAAAGGCATCTGTGGCCGTTTGAAATCACTAATTATCCCATCGAGTGCGGCTGTGTGTGAAAATGGCAACTGCCTTCACCCACGAATGGGACGCCCCGCCCGTCGTTGCAACTCGGTACAGTGATGCATGAGGGCCCACCGTTACTCGAGTACTACGTCCCACTGACCCCTCACAAGTCTGTTCGCGACTGCACAGATAGTACGTGAAACAATGGGACCACAGCAGAATGAACATATCAACCAATCTTACACGGCCATCGGGTACTAATACATGATTGCAATAGCAAGATACAATTCCCCGAATTGCAGCGTTGTGCGCGGGACGTGCTCGGCCAAAGGGGAGAGCAGTTTGCACAGGTGGAATCAGTCACCACAGGTGGAGGCCATACAGCCTGAAAACACATAAATTGCACAGCCAGTCTCCTCCCACAACCACACCGAAATGCTACCGGCAGGACTCGCGATGTTGGCCCTGGGGGACCTGATAGCACTGCAAGTGCTCCGACTCCAAGAAGTAGACGAACACCAACTACAACCAGCCGCACGGAGGAGACGCAGGAGGAGGAGGAGGCCAAGGCAGGGCCAGCAAGGCCCACCAGCACAGCCACTACCACCACGCAGGCAGCCCGCAATTCAACGCCTCCGAGCACATCCGTTCAACCTCACTGATGAGCAGATCCACACCCTCTACCGTCTGGACCGGGACACCATAGCCGCCATTGTGGACATGACACAGGCTGACCTTGTCAGCATGATAGATAGCCCAACCGCCATCCCACCCCTACTGAAGGTGGTGTCTGTACTCCACTTCCTGGCCACAGGCACCTACCAGCACACAGTCGGACAGTTGCATGGCATTTCTCAGCCACTGTTCTCACGGACACTATTGCAAGTGCTCGATGCCCTCCTGAAGCACGCAGACGACTACATCTCTCTACCACGCTCGGAGCAGGAAATTACCAACACAAAAGTGGGATTCCATGCACTTGCCGGCATACCGGGTTGCATTGGTGCCATCGACTGCACCCATGTGGAATTGGTCGTCCCACATGCCATGGAGGCCCAGTACCGCAACCGAAAACAATTTCATTCCCTGAATGTACAGATGGTGTGTGACTCCAACAGGATCATTACACATTGTTGTGCCCGATTCCCTGGATCAACCCATGATTCTATGGTCTTGAGGAACTCTACAATACCACGCTACATGGAACGACACGCAGGGAACAGATCCTGGCTACTCGGTGAGTCTCATTACATGCATGATGATGTGGGGTATGTGAATTGGCAATGAACTGCCAGGAAGGGGGGGGGGGGGGTGTGCGTACGTATCAATGGCATTCCACATCATACGTTTCTCGTCCACATACAGGTGATGCTGGATATCCACTGAAGAGATGGCTCCTCACACCAGTCCGGAACCCACGGGACCAGCATGAGGAGGACTACAACCATGCCCACTCACGTACCCGTGTAGTCATAGAACAGGCATTCGGCCTACTGAAGACTCGTTTCCGCTGCCTCAGCAGGTCTGGCGGGGCACTCCTGTACCGCCATGAGAAGGTTGCAAAGATGGTGATGGCATGTGTCATGCTCCACAACATGTGCGTACGTAGAAATGTGCCCATGCCCCCTGACGCAGAACTGCAAGCACCTGATGATGGTCATGATGAGGGTGGGGATGTGGCAGCACCTCATGGAGTCTGCGAGGCACCGGAGGGCCGTGACATTCGTCAGCATCTCATTGATGTATGCTTCTAGCACTCACGCCTGGTGGCTGATGCATGGACACGGGACTCGTGGCACTGCGTGTGTCTGGGACATGCACAATATGGACTGTACGCCTATGATGGCCTAGTACACAAGGATCAATGTCCACACTTCTCATTGGTTGATCGTGCACTTTTTATGGCATATGTGATATCATGTTGAACACCCTATCGACCCGTCACCCAAGTGAGCCCAACACACCCCCTCCACCCTCCTACCTCCCACCCGAACACCAGTGTCCAAAGATGCTCATTGTCAGTGGGCTGTCGCTATTGCATGCCCCCTCTGCGGGTATCAGGGGCACCCCTGCCTGTGGAGCGCAGGTTCCTTCCAGATCTACGTTGGGGGCTGCCCTGGACGGAACTTGCAACGGATGATGTGTCTGCCTGCTCACGTCCATGCATGTCCCTAAGGGTTTGCGAGAGCTCAGTGAGCACACGGCGCACTGCGGCAAGTTCGGCACATACGTCTTTGGACGTCGCATGCAGTTCCCCCCTCAGGCTATCGGTGCTACTCTCCATTTGGACTCTCAGGCTCTCGGTGCTACTCTCCATTTGGACTCTCAGGCTCTCGGTGCTACTCTCAATTTGTGCCCTTAGCGTCTCTGTACCTCTCTCCATTTCTGCCCTAAGTGTCTCTGTTGATGTTTCTATGTCTGCCTTGGTGCCCCCACATTCATCGGCATGGCCCTTGAGGAGTGTGGCCATTTGCTGCTGTTGGACGATTAACTTGTCGAGGGACTGTTGCCTCTGCTGGGCCATGGCCATTTGCGGTGGTGTCACAGAGGGGCTGTTGTCCTCATGTTGCCTTGCCACAGGGCTTGTGGGGGATGGCCAGTCGTCGTCTTGTGGCTGCACCTGCGTGGTATCCTCATGTTGTACGGGAGGGGACAGACAGGGGGATTGGGACAGGTCATGGATGGATCTGACCTCGACATCCCCGTCTTCTGTGTCGGAGCATGCTGCCATCAATGGGGTGTCACCTATGGTGCTGCTGCCACCAGAGTCGGTGCCTTCTGTGGCATCCATTGGGGGGACCTGTGGTGGTGGTGTTGTGGCCATGCTGGCTGCTGGGGTGCCTGTTGATGTTCCCTCCTCTGTGCTGCCACCTGATTTGTGCTGCTGCCGTGTCTTGATGCGTGCAGCTGAGGTGGAGGGTCTCTGGCCGTTGGTCTTGGCCCTCTTTGCAGGTGTGCTGGTAGGGGTGTCCTGTAGCTCGTCGTTTGGATCGGACCCTGTGGTGGAGTAAAGGAGGGCGAGGGTTATTGATGGGTCAGTGGGAATTGGAATGGCATTGTATCACATGCATTGGGGTGGTACCTGAGGGTGATTTGGGTCGGGGTCTTGGAGGTGCTTTGATTTGTGTGTGGAGTGAGGGTGCAGTTGTTTGGCAGCCTGCAGTTAGGGTGTGCCTGCTGCACGTGTAGTGCGTGTATTAGGGGTTTTTAATTATTTATGTATTTATTGTGGGTTTTGACGTGCGCTTTCAGGCCGATGTGTGTGGACGTTCTCCTGGACATGTGTTTCTGTTGCACTATGTGGACGCATGGTACTTCACATGGTTGGACTTTGTGGATTTGGCATTGTTTTATCTGGCCCTCCTACCTGAATCTTCGGATGTCTGCACTCCTTTCTCCATCCCTCCGACTCCCTCTATGCTCTCCATTCCGATGGTGGAGGCACAGATTTCTTCCCAGGGGGTCAACTTGATGGGTGATTCAGGACCTCCCCCGGTGGCTGTGGCAATGTTGCGGTTGGCAGAGAGTATGCTGCGGACGCGTATCCGCAGGTCGTCCCATCGCTTGCGGCATTGCTGTGGGGTGCGGGGTGCGGTCCCCACCGCACTTACCCGCTGTGCCACCAGAGCCCATATGGCCTTCTTGTTTGCAAGTGCCGTCCTGGTCATTTGCGTGGAGAAGACGACGGCTGCATTCTCCTGGAGGGTCTCTGTTAGCACGGTGAGTTCCTCACGGGAGAAGTGGACCTGCCGCTTGCGGTCGCACGCTTTCTTCGCTACTTTTCCCATTTTTCGTGGTTTCGCTAGGGTGGTTGACGGGTTGGGGTGTGTTTCAGGGTAGTGATTTTAGTGGTTGTGTGGTTTTGGTGTTTTTATAGGTGTACGCCGGGATGTTTCCCGTTCCGGGCCCATGTTTTAACTTCCGTTTCCGTATATTTCCGGCCACCGTACTTTCCGGTAGGCGCACACTGCGGTGACCGCTAAGTGGGGTGGCGGTATTGCACCTAGGGCGCCGTACGGCGGCGGTGTGGGCCGTTTTGGGGTCATTTCCGCCATCGCGGACTTTGCACTTCCGCCGTGGCGTGGTGCTCGTGCCCGATGGGTCGGAATGGGCCGCACTTTGCTCCTTCGTACAATGGCGGAAACGCTATTTACGCTGTGGCGCTCCGGTCAGTCGCTTTCCGCCAGGGTCGTAATGAGGGCCATTGTGTTTTGCATTTTATATCTTCCTCTACAGAGGATTGTTTATAGTGTTTTTAATAGTTAGCTGTTGTGAAAATGGACTACTGTCCCACAGGAGTACACAGATGGGTAGTGGCTAATTCGCCCACACAGGCCTTACACTCTATGAAACAAAAGTGATCCCTATCATAAAGGTGAAGAGGCACAGATAGGTGATATCGCTTCTTCAACATTGGTGGTGACATGGGCCTGGGGCAGGCTATGTTCTGGAGAGGTGTGTGAATGTGAGATAGTACCACCCCAATCAATCACAGTGCAAAGGTCCTAAAGAAAGAAATGCCCAATAAAGATTCTATAAACATGTAAATATTATCATTAAACACACCAACATGCAATGAACATTGTAAAAGAAAACACTAATGCAAACATACACCTGGAATGAAAAGCAAGGATTTGCAGAATGTAATGATGCAAGCACGCTGGATACTTAGCAGCAAGCAAACTGGAATAAATCAATTCAATGTTGGTAAAAAGGATATGTCTTTTTTTTACCAAGTCGCAAAATTAGGCTTGTCCAGTCTCTAGGGTGACACCAAATGAGCCTGGCGGGCATGAGCCTTACAATATGTAGCTGAAATGGGTTTGTAGACCCTTCTGAGTGGAAGAAATTCCATAGAACAGGTTTTTGACCCATGTTCATCGTCAGAAGAGGGTCACCTACAACTTGTTTAATTTGCTTTCTAACAGGATCTTAATCAGTTATAGATCGTTCGATAGCATCAAACCAGGCTTCCTATGACTGTGTGAGTAGGTCAGACCAGTTTCGGATGCAATGAGTTGCAATGATTCAGACAGTGAGCAGGCATCAAGTCACATTTGAGATAAAGCTTGCTGAAGTTCGATTCAGAGTTTGAAGGATGCGTGATTATGAGGCCACATGTGTCAATTCAGTGTTTGTTCAGGTGTCAGTGACAAAGATGCTAATATTTTGAGGCATGTTTTGAGATGTGGTGGGTGGAAAGTTTCTGCATTGGTGAGGTTTTGTTTCTTCTGGAAAATTGACATATTTCAGCGGTGAGCTGGTTCGAGGTTCAGCAAGAGCGTTTCAAAGAGGTTCGAAGAAGTGTCAAAGGCAGCATTGTGGATCATGTAGGTTTCAAAGCATTTGCATGATGTTAACAATAGTTTGATGCAGTTGAAATGCAGGAGATAAGCTGATTTGCTTCTTCAGTTGCTGTAAGTCCCAGGAGATCAGGGAGAAGGTGTAAACTAGCTCCTGTTCTCCCCACTCAGGAAGGGTGGCTAACACCTGCAGGAGTCCTTCTCCTCTAGTGAGGTGTTGGGTTCTAGTGTAGCTGGTAGAGATGCAGGTTTTGCTCCAGCAGCAGTTCAACCCCAATGTACTATGCAGCTGGACAGGTAGCAGATTTTGTCTCTGCCTTTGAGCAGTCCTTCTTCATCTAACTGAATGAGGACTTTGGAAAGATCAACTTAAAATTGGTCCAATTATTTTTTATTTCAGTGCTGGAGTTAATCAGGCCACTTATCACTCTGAACCTGCTATGTGCCACAGGAGTGTAGTGGCTGCAGATCAGTACATTGATGAGCAGGACACTGACATTTAGCATGGAGGTTTCTTAAAGGGGGATCTGATTAGCAGACCACCCTTTCTGAGATGAAATTACCCACTTAATGCTATTATTTAATACAAAATCCCAGAGCACCATCACGCCTGTTAAATGATAATTCCTCAAAGTTGTATAATCTATTTGTTTAATTAAATTATATATTCTGTTGATCCTGAATTGGACATTCTCTCATTTTGAAACCTTTGTACTATTTCTGTTTGGTTTGCTACTCTCTCACATTCACACCCCTTCTAACAGTATAGCCTCTGCTTGATCCATGTTACCACAAAAGGGCAAGAAGGTATATCTCTTGGGTGGTGCCAGTTTTACCTTTATGATTGGGGTAACTGTTGGTCTGTAGAAGTTTGAGAGCTGGCTAAATAGTTTTGCCACTACTCATCCTAATGCAGAAAATCTCTACCCTGGATTATAGCGAAACCTAATCACAATAGTGCTTTTCACAGCAGAGACTTGCTTTGGAAAGACTTCCTATATTATGCCTTTTATTTAGCCAGGGTAGGATGATTGTAGGACTGCAGTTCACTCTCAGCTTAGTTAGAAATACCATCCCTTGCAGATGATGTGGCGCTATGTGGTGAGTGCTGCCTTGACCTCTTTCAGCAGCTATCACTTGCACTTGCTTCAAAACTAAACTGCATCAGAAGCATTCCCATAGCCAAGGACTCTCACTTAGCACAAGCAATCTACTTTAGAAGTGTTGAATCTCTAGTCCTTAGGCATGATGTACCTAAAATGGCAATGTCTGAGTCATGCTTTATTTTGATGTATGGGGGTCATAGGTTCAGGTTTAGCATTGTTTATACTGGCTGAACATGGAGGGAAATGTGGCATCTCAAAGAAAGGCAGCAAGCCACAGAGCTATACCTCAATCTTTAATGTCTCTCAGAAAAACATTTAGTATATTAGTTGTCTTAGACCATAACACTTATGGGGCTAACAATATTAATAGAGTGACTTATTTATACTAAAGCGATACTGTTTGTACAAGATGTGGATATTATGCCCAGTACTATATAGCATTGGGAGTGTTTATGTATTCTTATCGTTACCAAGTAAGAGCTAGACAAATGCTTTCTAAAAACATGTGGCTTTTAAAAAAATCATATTACTTGCATTACCAGTCTTTTCTATGTTTTCTTTTTTTTGTTGCACGGAATAAGAAATATAATTTAAAATGGAACTAATGCATCATTTTGACACATTTATTGTTTGGCTGGTACTGTACAGCCAGCGATTTGTGGTATAATAAATGTTTACTGCATTTCATTTTTAATGAACGCCAATGGCTACATCACTTCATAATACACTTCTGTATTTCTACTGAGAGTAAGGAACTCAGAGTTGCCATTTCAAACAAAGAGAAGTTAAAGCTAAATGGAAAAATGTGATTAGCGTACAGATGTCTCAAAAAGCTATTTTCAGTCAGCAGAAAATGTTGAAGCGGAGTGTGATGAATTTGATAATGCCATCACTTCTTTCCAGGAAGTAGCTTCTCACAAGGTGTCCAGGGCATGGCAACCGCTACCTGATCTTGACTCAGGGTGGCTAAAGGAGGGAGGACCATATGGGGGGAGTCAACCATCAGGGGTATGATACAACATTGCTAGAGGAAGACATATACACCACATTTCCTTTTAGGGAGGTTCCTTCCCTTCCTCATGCTTTAATGGCATATTGTAATCCTCTCTGACAAACCCTTGCTAGGTCTACTTCATATGGTCCCAAACATCATACAAGGAAGGCTATGGTAATAACTGACATGAGGAAGAGGCAGGGAACAGTAACAATTTCTCCCAGTAAGATCCATTGTCAGCTTCCTCAACATTATACTCGAGACACTGTGACCGCAACGGAGATGAGAAAGAGGAACAGAGCACTAAAGATGACTAGGAGAGATAAGCAAACCCAGCAGTCTAGTTTTTAGAAGTTGCTCCATCTTCCATAGAAGTTTAAATTCATGGCATCTGACAGACAGTGTGAGGGAGAAGTGCAGATGTTGGGTGATGTCCGCGAGCCATCTCTGGACAAATGTCATTTTGTGGGCAAAAGGAAACATAATTGCATATATGTATTGGCAGGAGAGTACACCAGGCAAAGTAAAGCATTTGAGAGAGGATGCACTTCAAGTGGTTTCAAGGCTACAAAGAACTCCAGGCAGGAGTGTATACCAAAAAAGGTTAAGTGTTGAAGCCCTGGCAGGAGAGTATACCAGGCATACCATACCCTTGAGATTTTGGGTTGTTTTCAAGGTGTAGAGGTAGCCTGGCAAAGTAGTATACCATGTAACCTGCAAGTCTGGGACCCACACCCAAACTATAAATAGTGAAAAGAAAAACGTAAGGAGGACATATGCCTTTGGGATTTGTAATTTTCTTGAATGAGAAAAACCCATGGAAGATTCAGCTCTTTTGGATTTTAAGTCATCTTGAATGTAAGAAGAAACATGGGGAAAATAGACATTCCCTGGAACTGTGAATACACCAAGAGGAGGGAGTTATCCTCTTGGGTACAAGGATCTTGGTTATTACTTTGCATTTTTAACTATTCCTTTTCGGTTTAAAAGGGAATCAGGGCAAGGGCGCCATTCACTGGGACTGTGAGCACCCTGAGAGGAGGGGATTAACTTATTGGGGCTACTAGGGTGTTGATTTTGATTTCTGTTTACATTTTGGCATATTGGTAAAAAGGAATCTGGGGGAAAGGAGCCATTCCCTGGATTTTGCAACATTTTCCATTTGAACCTTTTTTATTGGATTTATTTTTTGCGTTGGATTAGAAAATGTGAACACTTTTGAGAATCATAGTCCTGTCCATCAACTCTGCTTGCTTTCCATCTGTTTTCAAAACAGCCACGGCCATCCCTCTCCTAGAAAAGGTAGCTGCTGACCGGGAAATACCAGCTAACCTTCACCCCGTGTCTCCCATTCCACACTACTCTAAAGTGCTCAAAAGGGTGGTGTACAACCATCTTACAGATTTCTTAGACATCCACAATCTTCAAGACCCACTAAAAGCAGGTATTTGTTCCTGTCACTCCACGGAAACTGCTTTCTTGAAGGTGCCCAACTTCATCACTTCTGCTAAGCACTCAAACCTATCATCTATACTAATCTGCTGCCTTTGACACTGTTGATCACTCTGATCTCCTTATTACTGGCCTTCTTCTTGGGATTTGCGATCAATCCCTTGCCTGGATTGAATACTACCTTACACCTCACCAATTATCTGTCCCCTGAAGCAACAACACCTCTCAATTGTCTTGGGTCTGCTCCTCATTACACTATACACTTCTGCTCTTGGGGCACTAATCTCCTCCTTTGGCTTCCCATACCAACTCTTTGCAGTTGACACCCAAATCTTCTTCTCTTTTCCTGAACTCTCCTCTGATCTCCTTATCAAAATGTCAAACTGTCTCTCTGCCATTAAATATTGGATGGTTTCACATGCTTTGATGTTAAACTCTACCAAAACAGAGGTACTTTTCTTCCCTGCCAAAAGCTCCTTCTCATCTCTTCCTCTGACTATCCAGTTCCCAACCGACCCTCTCCCCTACTCTTCTTCAGGTAGACACCTTGGTGTCATCTATGACCCTTCTCACACCTTCACTACTTTCATCTCCAAAACTGGGACTGCAGCTCACCTCAAATATATGTAAAATCCGGCACCTCCTTCCTTTCAAAAGTGTTAGCAACTCTTAACCACTCTTGTCTTCTCTAAAATGGTTCAACTCTGCCAGTATCCGTTGTTGGTCTCCCCAACTATGCTTTTTGTCTTCTCAACAAGATTATTAACTTTGCTACTATGACTCTCTTTGAACTCCCTCACTTCACACCTACTTCCTCGTACCATCACCAGACTAGATAGCTGATGATGCAAAACAGGACCAGCTTTAAATGTATTCTACTGGCTCACAAATCTATACACGGTAATGCACCACTGTATCTATCCTCCTCTATCCAACTCTATAAGACTGTGTGCAATCTCTGCTCATCCTCCTCGACTGCTCTTGAGGTTCCTCCCCCTCCCCGTGGTTCCATTCACTTCCACTCTTTCTCTCTTCTTGCTCCACTCTCATGGAATTCTCTTCCCCTGGACATCCGAGAAACAGTCTACAAGGATTTGTTGAAAACCTGACTAAAAGCCTACCTCCTCGCCTCTGAGTTATCCTCTTAAAGTAGCTCTCATCTGCCTGCTAGCTAACATTGTTCCCTCGTCTCTAACCTGCCTCTGTCTCTCACTTCCTCTACCTCCATTCTAGCACTTCACCCATCATGGTCACATCCCGAGAACAGCTGGCCATACCGGCTGCCTGCAATTAAAAATGTCCAATGTTGGTTGTCCTTAATCTATCTATGTCCACTTATTTATTGTCCCGTGACTGTTTCATTTACCCCCGTCCACAACCTGGTTAGAATGTCCCTCAAACTCACTCCATTGTAAGAAGCAAACTGCTTCCCATCAAATCAGATTTCTTATTTATTGTATGTTCTTTTGAGATTAAAAGAGCATTGTTCCTCTTGTGTGTGTGTGGACATATTTTGCTTTGGACATCTTGACAAAGGAAAACCTTTTCGTTTTTGGTTGAAGAAGGGAAATACCTCCTAGATTAGGAATAGAGAGGCATTTTCCAACCCCTTCTTGATTTGAGTAAACGTTTTTAACCAAAAAACATACACCCTCTGTGTCCGTGTCTCATTCCTGGCTCCTCAAGAAGATTGACACTGGGACTGGCTACTGCAGATCCTGTCAATTAAAGTTACTGCAACATATGTAAATTGTTGAAATATTGCAGAACGCCCATGTTACAATGGTTATGTTCAGTGAAATGGCCAGGCATCAGTAACATTTTCATGTCACCAAATCTGTGGCTAGTCACGTTTTGGAGGCAGAAATCCAGAGATCACAAATGAACAGGGCAAGCAATACATTATTTAAACTGTCTCTACTAATTCATAGTCTGCTGTTTGAATGCCCAAAGCACCCAAATTCATTCCTGCTTGATGCCAGCTTGCTGCCAGGACTTTCACGATCCTATTTGCCTGAACTGAGCATGATCAGCTTGCATCATCATTGATACCGTGTCTGATGCATCAGCCTATCACAAACTGAATCCCGGTACTTTAGACACTGAACTACCCCACTGGTCCACTTGTACCCTAGCCAAAGGTTAGGACACAATCCCTCCTGTTTTCAACCCAATGTGCTTTTTTAATGGTAGCACCTTACCTATCACCACTGGAACTATGGTACTACTTTCAGCAGCTTGTTGTATCTTCTCTGTTCTTTCCATTGTGGAGGGTTGTTGTGTAGTAATCTGTTTTTGTTCTATTTGCAGACGGTATGTTTTATTTAAGTGTTGATATATTTATAGAACCTTTATTGAACATTACCTATATGTTGGACTGTGATAGTATGCTATTTACGTGGACCTTCACACCTCTCTTGAGAGTTTAGGCTTCCCTCGGCCCACGTTGTGACAGAAGTCAAATGAGTTATAGCTCTTGATTGACCCTGTTTTGCCTGTATGATTGTGTGGTGTTTTAGTTTGGTTGTGTAGAAGTGTGAGGGCTGAGTGGGCCATTTTACCCATTTTACCCCTAATCATCCTTGTAATCATGCGAGGCAGAATCACATTCTTAAAAGAAATGCAAATCATGCATTGTATATTAGAGCCAAACATGTATCTGTGTCACCATTAAGCATCTATGTAACCTTACGCCACTCCTCACTTTCAGAAATATTTAAAGAACTCACATTATGCATTCAAAAATAAAGTATACCATAATGCTTGAGAGTTTACGCATAATTAAGTGCTGTTTCAGTGTTCTTATAACTATTATATAATGCTCTCTTGTGAAACATGTGCTTTCATATTCAATAAGGATGTGAATCCAAAAAGGTTCTGAATGAAAAATACATGCATTCAGATGACTATATTGCTACTAGCACCATGATTGTTCAACTAACCGATATGACATTTTGTAATCATAATGATATACAGATTAACTCTAAAATAACTACAAGGAATGAGGATGTCACCCTCCCACACTTCACGGAGGGGGACCATAACACCCTAGAAGCCCCGAACACATGCAAGTAAATTGACGCGGTTATCAAATCCCTAAAAACAAGAGCCCTTGGTCCTGATGGGTTTTTGACTAGATTCTATAAACTCTTTCGCCCTCAACTTGTGTCCACACACAATTCCATATTCAAATCCTTCTGTCAGTCCGGATCCACAAACCCATCAATGCAGGTTTCTTCGACGATCCTCCTACTGAAACCCAGCGAAGACCCTAGACTGTACTTCTTACAGGCCCATATTTCTTCTTAACATAGATGCCAACATCTATTCTAAAGTTTTGGTCAACTGCCTTTCCCTGGTTCTCCCTAAAATATTTAACTCATATCAAACTGGCTCCCACAGGGGATAGCATAAGGGCAGATCCACAGGGCATAACATTCGGCAGGCCCTAAACCTGGTGGAAGTGGTGGTCTCAGACTGCCGGGAATTGGCACTGCAGGCATTGGACGTGACCAAAGATTTTGACAAGGGGGACTGGCCCTTCTTAAATTTTACTTTTCAACTTTAACTGTTGAAGCATTCCAGTTTGACCCCTTTTGGTCCTAGCTTACTATAGCTCACCTAAAACTACCTTACGGGTTAACAGCAGACAAATAGTGCCCATCACTTTAACCTGTGGGATGAGACAAGGGTGCCCTTTATCTCCCCTACTGTTCGCCCTAGTAATGGAACCTTTTGCTCAATGAATTCGGAACAACTCCGCCATTGGGGGGTCTACATGGGCCAAACACACCATAAGCTTTCCCTCTTTGCAGATGACGTCCTGCTCTCTGTAACAAAAACACACTGCTGCCTTCTACAATCTCTGGTGGTGGGGTTCACTATTAACTATCATAAATCATTGGCCCTGGGAGTATGATTGACCCCAAAAGAAAGTGATGCCTTCCAATCCTTATGTCCCATCCATTGGAATGAGAAGTTCATCGATTACTTAGGGGTGCACATTCTGGCCAAATCAGGTGAAGTATATGCAGCAAACTCCCCCTTCCTATTTAAAGAATTAGAGGGTGACCTGAAAAGATGAACCACCCAAGAGATCTCACTGATGGGTCCGATCACAGCCTGCAAACTGAACGTTCTTCGGAGGTACCTATACCTATGCTCCACTTTCCCCATAGTGCTCCTGTTACCCCCCACCTTTGCCTACAACAGAAAATGCTACAGTTCATATGGAGGGGCGAGAAATCAAGGATCCCTAAAAAGATAATGATGGGCTGCGCCCACCTAGGTGGTTTGGGGGTCCCTAACCTGTGTAAATACTATGTGGCAGCACAACTGGCTACACAAATTAACCAAATTGCACTTTAAACTAATTAAAAAAAATAACTGCCATGCTTCCAGGCATGGCTCACCCCAGCAGATCCCCTAAAAGGGCTAGAGATGAAACAATCAAGGCTGCCGCTGCCTCTCTGCTTCCTCCCACACATCCCCCAATCCACGCGGAATCAGTAGCGGGCCTACTCTCCATCACAAAATCTACAGTAAGAATTTGGGTGTAGTCCATGAAACTCAAGGGCATCCCGATCGGCATGGGTCCACACTCCCCGGTCCTTTATAACCCACCCTTCATGCCAGGCATGCTCCCTACAAACTTTAAAAACTGGGTGAGTGGTGGGTTGCGATCTTTGCACAACTTTATGTTAACAGCCAGCCACGCACCTTTGGGGACTGTAAGGAAACTTTTCAGCTGGCCGAGAGTAATAGATTCTCCTATCTTCAAATTTGTCACTAGTACACCCACCCTCTGGTCCGACAGAAGGCTGTACATGACCTCAGCCCCATTGAACTCAACTTACAGGAAGAAATAAATGGGGGCAATATTTCCAAACTATACAATATACTACAGGAAGACATGCTAACAATTTTTCTGGCATATATGAAACAATGGGAAAAAGACCGGGGGTGCCCAATTGAGGACCAGACTTGGGTGGCCATCTGGACGAGAAGTTATTCCTCCTCAGCCTGTGTGACGAACAAATAATGTGTGCTTAAATTGCTCCTTAGATGATACTATCCCCCGGTGTAGCTTCATCATATAGAGAATGCATTGGACATGCAGTGCTGACAAAATTATGGGTACCTAGGCACTTACCTACACATTTTGTGGGACTGCCCATCTGTCCAAGACTTCTGCGACAACGTACTCTCTGTGACTGAAGCAATCACCCAGGTTAAACTCCCAAAAAAACCTGATGTGATCCTCTTTGGTTCCCTGGTCCGGGGGGTCTACTCAAGATCTGGGATGACAGGTAAACTGATTACCCAGCTTCTCCTACCGGGGAAGATTATGATTGCCCGAACATGGAAATCTCCCAAGGGCCCATTTGATGGCCCCTGTGGTGGGTTAAGATATGGGACATCCTGGCGGTGGAAAAGGTCACAACGGCCAAAGAAGACCTTTTGCACTGCTTCACGGATGTATGGGCCCCTATCCTGGAATATGATTGGGACTTCAGGGCTCAAATACAGAAACCATGGCTCCCGAGCCTATTGCTTCGGTAAAGCATTTATACACCTGGCATGAGTGCCATTTATTTAGCATTACTTTATGATTTTAGTTTGTGATTTTGCTGGATTTTCTTTATGTGTTTTTATATTTTATATTTTGTTTGTCCATAAAATTACACCATAAATATCCACCAGCAAATGTGTCCAGTGTGTATTGATTATACAGTACATAAACTATCAATGAGCTGTATACTATACACAACACAGACTAAAAATATATGCTATACAGTACATTTCTCAATTAGCCCCCACCCCACTTGCTTACTCAGTGTTTAGACCAATCTGCCTTCTCCTCTCTTGTCCTCCTTCCTCCTAACTCACTCGCCTTCCCTCAATCAGTCATTGGCCCTCATTACGATCCTGGCAGTAAGCGAAAAACGATGGCGGTAAATGATTACCGGCATCGTTTTCCGCTAGGTCCGATCATGACCCGTGCACGTTAACGCTGCTGCTAACTGCAACAATGTCGCACGCACGCGACCCGCCACGGCGTGAATACCGGCATGGCGCAAAGCTGCGCGGATCACGACCCAAGTGGACATGCACCTAACGCCATCACTAAGCCCGTTAAGTACCTTACCGCCATCGTGCTAATTACGCCATCGCGAACCAACCGTAAATGGCCATGTGCAGTGAATCCAGCTGCCACAGGTGCACAGAATCAGCACAGGTGGAGGCAATACAGACTCAGGAAGTACAAAAAGAGCACACCCTACCCCTTCCCACACCCAGTCACACTCCACAATGATACCAATAGGACTAGCAATGTTGGGGCTGGAGGACCTGATAGCAATGCAAGTGCTACAACAACAACAACAACAACAACAGGCTGCACAGAGGAGACGCAGGAGGAGAAGGAGGGCACGGCAGGGCCAGCAAGCCCCACCAGCACAGCCAGTGCCACCACGCAGGCAGCCCACAATCCCACGCATCAGAGCCAGTCCATTCAACCTCACCGCTGAGCAGATCCACACCCTGTACCGTTTGGACCGGGACACCATCACCGCCATCGTAGACATGACACACAACAACATTGTCAGCATGATAGAAACACCAACCGCCATCCCACCCCTACTGAAGGTAGTGTCTGTACTCCACTTCCTGGCCACAGGCACCTACCAGCACACAGTGGGGCACTTGCATGGAATTTCACAACCATTAATCTCTCGTACACTGATCCAAGTGCTCGATGCCCTCCTCAAGCACACAGACGACCACATCTCATTACCACGGACTGCCCAGGAGATTGCAAACACCAAAGTGGGTGTCCATGCACTAGCCGGCATACCTGGTTGCATTGGTGCCATCGACTGCACCCATGTGGAATTGGTGGTCCCACATGCCATGGAGGCGCCGTACCGCAACAGTAACCTATTTCACTCAATCAACGTGCAAATTGTCTGTGACGCCAACAGGATCTTCACACATTGTTGTACCCGATTCCCCGGAGCAACCCATGATTCAATGGTCCTGAGGAACTCCACAATAGCACGCCACATGGAGCGACATGCAGGCCCAAGATCCTCGGTGAGTCTAATGTCATGACCATGGAATTGCGAAGTGGGTAGGCCAACGACATACCAATGCATACTCCACCTGGCGGTGAGTAGCAAAGATAACGGAGCCAGATCATACCCTAATGCATCACAAACCTCAGCTGACACCAGTAAACCTAAGGCCTGATGTATGCAGCCCTACCATGTGAATGAAGGTGCGTCCCAACCATAACACAACCATCTGCAAGTGCATTGAACCAATTCAGACCACAATGACTTCAACAAAATGCACCTACATGCACGTCACCAAACACCATCAACTGAAAGGCCTGTCCCCCATAACTGCGTACGAAAGAGGCACATGACCCCCCTGCATACATTGGTTGATGGCATGCACAACAGTCCATAAGAGCCATGCGCATATTCCTGTTGCATAGTGTGAATCAATTAGTGCATTTCAAAGTGGTCCGAAGTAACAGTTGGATACAAGCCATGGTGGCACGTCAAGTTTTGAGTTTGACATCATGACTGACACATACATTCTCGCCCACATACAGGTGATGCAGGCTATCCCCTGAAGAGGTGGCTCCTTACACCAGTCCGGAACCCACAGAACCAGCACGAGGAGGACTTCAACCGTGCACATACACGTACACGTGTGGTGATTGAGCAGGCATTTGGCCTATTGAAGGCATGGTTTCGCTGCCTCAGCAGGTCTGGTGGGGCACTCCTGTTCCGCCATGAGAAGCTGGCAAAGATCGTCATGGAATGTGTCATGCCACACAATATGTGCGTCAGACGAAATGTGGCCCTGCCCCCTGACGCTGAACTGCAACCACCTGACGATGAGGATGAGGAGGGTGTGAATGGGGCAGCACCTCATGGAGGCAGCGATGCACAGGAGGGGTGTGAAATGCGTCAAAATATCATTGACCAATGCTTCTAGCACACACGGCTGGTGTGTGTAACATGGAGACGGCACTTGGGGCACTGTGTGTGTCTGGGACATGCACACTGTGGACTGTACACCAATAAAGCACACATACGAAATGAGCAATGTCCACACATTTGATTTGTGCAAAAGGAAAAAGTGTATTATGAATGTGAATAGGTTTGACACACCCAATCCCCCCTACCTCCTCCCCCCTGAACTCCCCAACACACCCAATCCCCCCTCCCCCCTGAACTCCCCAACACACCCAATCCCCCCTCCCCCTGAACTCCCCAACACACCCAATCCCCCCTCTCCCCTTCCCCCTGAACTCCCCAACACGCCCAATCCTCCCTCCCCCCTCCCCCTGAACTCCCTGCAAAGGTGTGACGGTGCCCGTGATGAAGTGGGTAATGTTCCATTCGTCCACTGGGCTGCCACTATTGGCAGCCCCCTCTCCCGGCCCCTGGGGCCCCCCTGCCTGTATTCCGCAGGTTCCTGGCTGACCTGCGGACCGGGCTGGTTGCGGCAGAACTGGCAGCGGAGGAGGTACTAGGCTGCTCGGTACTCCGCGTGTCCCTTATTGTCTGTACAAGCTCACTGAGCACATTCTGCACCGCGGCTAGTTCCGCACATATGTCTTTGCTTGTGGATTCGATGGCTGCCTTCACAGTCTCAGCACATCTTTCCATGGCTGCACTGGCCCCTCCACAATCAGCCACATGCTACGTGAGTAGTGAGGACAGTTGTTGTTGCCTCGTCATTATTTGGTCCAGCGACTGTTGGAAATCTGGGGCATTGGATGTTGCAATTGCCGGGGTAATTGGGCTACTCCCCTCCTCCCCTCCTCCCACTGGGCTGGGAGTGGCTGGCCATGACTCTTCAGGGGATAGCCCCTGTGTGCCGTCTCCATGCAGGCTACTTAGGGACAGGTGGGGGGAATGAAGGTGTGCAGGGGGGGTCCTTCTGTGTCATCTTCCTCATTCCCCACATCGCTGTCAGAGTAGGCTGCAATGGCAGCAGTCTCCCCAATTGTACTGCTCCCCACAGACACATTCCCCTCAGTGGACAGCAGTTGTTGTGTGTCTCCTGTGGGTGGTGCCATGCTGTTTGCCTCAGGGATCATTGCTGCCCTGGGCTGTTTTGCGACAGGCAATTTTGGCTGCTGTGGTTGGTCTTTGGGTCCAGCAGAGGTGGAGGGTTGGTGGGCTCTTGCTTCTGGCCTGGCCTTCTTGGCAGGTGTGGTGCCACTCTCGTCCCTGCCGGTGTCCGATTGGGAGCCTGTGGTGGAGCAGAGGAGGGAAAGTGTTATTGATGGGTCAGCGGACATTGAGCAGGCATTGTGATGACCGCCATGAATTTGATGGATAGATGGTGCACTTTGAAGGCTGTGACATACAGGTTGTCTCCCTTTTGGGTGGGTTGAACATGCAGGAATGTGGGTGCCTGCTGTGGAGTGTGCATGCTGCATGTGTGCAGGGTGTAGGTCTTCTGCTGATGTGTTGCGTTAACCCTATAGGGCAACATTGTGATGCACATGTAAGTGGAATTCAGGGGGTTTTGCATGGCTAAATTAGAGGCACCTACCTGTGTCTCCTGATGTCGGGGCTCCTCTCTCCATTCCACCGACCCCCTCGATGCTCTCCATGCCGATCGTCGAGGCACATATCTCCTCCCATGGCTGCATCTTAATTGGGGAGTCTGCTCCTCCGCCAGTTGCCATGGCCATGTTGCGGTTGGCCGACAGTGTGCTCCTTACTCGGAGCCAGAGGTCATCCCACCTTTTGTGGCACTGTTTTAAGGTGCGTGGGGTGGTTCCTACAGTGCTGACCCGTTCTGCTACGAGTTCCCATATGGCCTTTTTGCGGGCTATGGCTGGTCTTGTCATTTCTGCAGAGAAGACGATGTCCGCCTTTTCCTGTAGCGTTTCAGCCAACATTTTTAGTTCCTCCCTGCTGAAGTGGTCCTGCCGCTGCCGATCGCAGGCTTTTTTAACAACTTTTGGCATTGTGGGGATGCATGGATGTGGCTGTAGCTTTCTGCAAGGTCTCGGAGTCAGATGTGCAGTGGTAGTGGAGGATTACAATGGATTGTGTTTTTAAAGATGGCCGCCGTGCTCTTTCCCGTTCCTCCGCGATGACGCTACTTCCGGTTCCGCTTACTGGCGGTCACCGCTAATTACGGTGGCCATAATTACTGTTACCGCTAATTAAGGTCAGTGCTAAGATCAGTGGCCGGGATGGCGGTAGTGCACCTTACGCGGCATGCGATGCCAGTAGGTGCCGTTTTGGTGGCATTTACGCCATGGCGCAATGCTCGTGCCCGATGGGTCGTAATGTCCCGCTTTTTACGGCTTCGACCCAGCACGGAAATGTTAATTACGCCATGGCGGTAATGTACGTTACTTACCGCCATGGTCGTAATGAGGGCCATTGACAACTTCAAGCAACATGATCCCATGTGAAAAGATGTAAAGTGCTATGCAAGCGGTTCACATCTCCATCATATGACTCAATTCACCACACAGTTACCAAATCTTTCCACTTTTTGTAAACCTAGAATTCAAATTCACTGTAAGAAAGATATGAAATGAAGACAGGTGGGCCAAACCAACGCACACATTTAAATAAAAATGTCACAGCAAACAACATTACAAATATTATTTTCCTAAAAAATGTATTGGTTTAAAAGTAGTTCCGAAGCTTTACTGCATGACACCTGGTGGGATTATTTCAAAACATTCTTGCGGGTCTCAATACATGGTGGGGCTTTCTAGGACTATCAAGCCAGTGCAGAGAACCACTTGGCAAACCAAGCCACAATAATAGCTGCAGGTCCAAGTTTACATAAGTGTACCAACAATACGCTGTGCAGAGATTCATAATTGTATTCTGTTTATTAATTGTGTGTGTTTGGATTCCTTGAAAACTTCAGAACAAAAGCACCAAAATTAATTGTAAAAATAGCCAATTCCAAAAGACATTGGTGAAGGTGGGAGATACACACTGTTTCTTTTCTGGATTTATGCTACCAGATGTGAATGCTGTTTTAACCAGGTGAAATGTCCCAATAATTCAAAATGCACTCTGCTACACATGACAATGGCAATGCACTGTGCCAAAGTATGCAGGTCTCATTGCCAGTGTGTCCGCTTCTATGTATACTGTTACAAAACCAACAAAAAGAAACATTGGCAAATCTAGTTGTGGCTTTTACATAGACTTTGAAAGGCATTCAGCATATACCAGTTGTTGGCTTAGTGGCCCTATCTACATGTGTACCCTTCCTGTTTTATGTGAGCAGCAAGGACGAGAGATACATTTCTGAGAGCACTTCTGGAAGAAATGAAGGGCAGCAATGTCTAGCAGAGACACACATTGAGATTATAGCCATGTGGTATGATGGAATAGGCAAATATTGACCAATAGTGCATTAGGTTTGATGCACATGTACAATCAGAGAAAATGCAGAGGGCACCAAAAGTAGTGGGAGAGCTTTTGCTTAGTATTAACACAGGTAGTAACTACAAAGCAGCACACATCTGTTTTACCGCCCATTACTAGCAGTAGCATTTTGATTGCACATACACAAATATAGGCCCCATTAACAGATGCAACTTCCTGGGCCAGTTATGAGTTATTAGGCCACAAGAAGCACATGGATTGTTCCTCATAGTAAAATACACTTAATTGATGTCGATTCTAGATGGTTCATGAACAAGGTCAGAGCATTTAGAGCAGTGGTATTCAAACATGTTTTTGCTGAGCCTCCCTTCAGTACACATGTTGCAGTCAAGCCCCCCCTTGAATAACAGCATTACTGCTGGCCCCCCCTACATGTAATTTCTGCTTATACCTTCTATTCAAATCAGTCTTTGTACTAACTATTTGAAGGGCTGCGTGTTGTCCCTGGGCCCCTTTTGGGCCTTCCAAGGCGGGGGGGGGGGGGGCATCCCCACAGTATGAAGACCATCGCTTTAGAGGCAGAGGCAAAAAGCTCCACAGGGATTGGTCAGAAGCACAGGGCAAAGCAGGTTCACAAGATCCATGCAAGAGAAAATATAGCAAATAGTGTTCTTACACAGTAATTACAATTTGCAAGATGAAGGCCACCGTTTGGTGTGAACAAGGAAGTGTGCATAGTAATGGACTATAACAGCAGAGAAGCACACGGTCCCGTGTTGAAAATGGTCACCTGCATTGAAGCTGCAGGTACCCAGCAACAAGGGTACTTGGTCAATAGAGGCAAAAAGATACATGGATGATGCTGTTTAGGAAATTATTGTTGGAAGATCGCCCTGAGCTCCTGGGTGCGCTAAACAAAGTAGCAGAAGATGGCAGTTTAGCTATGCTGACCAATTGGTACAGAGAGCAAGAAAAAAAACTGCTTTTTATCCAATGCTCTAGACCTAATGGATAACCCGATGAAAATTCAAAAGAAATTAAATGAACTTGACTGGATACTCACTTTGGACCAGGCGGCAACATATAAACTAACCTCACATTTGCCCCAGATGACTCACAAATTCTACGAACTTCAACCATACGTGAAAAAATATCCGAATCGCAAGTTGAGAACCATCTCTATAAGAGCTCGCCTTAACTTGCTTTATACAAACGAAATCTTAAAGATAAGAGGCTTGGCCAGCACAAATAAGTGCATATTTTGCAAAGATCGAGATGAGGTAGAAACAATCAAACACTTGCTGCTAAGCTGTCCAGGAGTAGAAGCGATAAGAGACCATATCTGAAAACGATCTTGGCAGCGGCACACACCTTTGACGTTGAGACATGGTGGTCGAGGTTGATTGGTGGCGGACCTACCACCTGGATAACAGCAACAACAAAAATTCTAGACACAATTTTGTCAACGGTAAAAAAAGGAGCGTAGACAAAACATTTATACAAAGAAATGATCTGAATGCAAAACCTTTACAAACTATTTGGTTAAACAAAGTATATAAAAAAAAGATGCATGTTGAAATGCAGGAAATAAAGTAGAGGATCATGGAAGTGTGGGGGAAATGAGTGACCCTACTGTCCCTAAACCCACTATATTTATAAAAGCTATATACGGCATTTACACATGCACACACATCCACACATAGATGTATAATTAAGATTCACACATGGTCCTGCAGTAGCATGAGAAATATGTCACATGAACTCATGTAGTCCCACGATGGGAAAGGAAGGAAATGTTCTGAAAGGTGAAACATGCTTCTGAAGAGAAGTCACAATATTAACTGTCATTTGTACAGTCACAAGGCTGAGAACGATCAGAAGATGTCAAAATGTGGGTCCCATGAGAACATTTTGAGGTATTTATTTTTGTCACCACACTGTTCGCACCTCAAAAAATGATTGGTTAATAAAGTGGGAAGAAACCCACCATGGAACACTTGAGGTGGGATAGACAATGGGCAACTGATTCATATGTTGCAGACTGTAAGAATTTACAACAGCCAATAATAAAGAAAAAACTGGGTAACCTGATTATTAGGTCATTGTCTAGGAGAGGTCATTAGATTGGTCACACAGGGTAGTTCAGGTCAATATTGCTAGGTACTGTATACGTTTTTGTAGGGCATAGCAATCACTGTGCAATCACTGAACACGAATGTACATGTTTCTTGAAAAATTTTAAAGCAATAATTTCACTCACTCCTATAAAAAAACAACATTTAATAATGACACATCGAAGGATGCTTGTAATAATACACTTTGTTCTTCTTGCTACTCATGCACTTTTCTTTTGGCTAATTAGATTTTTGGGCTTACCGTACATGGGAATGTAATCAATTGTGCGGGCACTAATAGAATTGACAATAACAACACATTCTGTTCATGTACCTAAAGATCACATAGCAGAAGTAAATCACTGTTCTTGTGCATTATTACTTGCAGCACAGCAGTGGACATGGATGTGGTTTAGGCAGGTGTCTAGTCAAAGGATCGAATCTAAAGGGTCGACAGGTCAAAGGGTCGACACCAAAGGGTCGACAGGTCAATGGATCAATTTTTTTTTTTATTATATATATTTTTTTCGGTTTTCGTTTAGGGAAAAAAGTGTTTTTTAGCAAAAAAAGGAGGTGGGGGGACCCCCCCCAAAAAAACAAAAATATGTGAAAAAAAAATAAAATAATTCGATCCTTTGACCTGTCGACCCTTTGGTGTCGATCCTTTGACCTGTCGACCCTTTCACTGTTGATCCTTTGACTGGCAACCGTTCAGGCACTTCTACTCTTACCTTTTGTCTTCCAGTGTGAAACAGCCCAACTGCAACCCCTCCAACCGATTGTACACTTGAATTCTCTATTGTCTCTGTCTCTGTCTGTTCTTGCAGCAAAGTTTTACAATCACACTTCATCTATTTTAATCTGATACACTTTTCTAAAGTAAAGACATTGCAGTTTCTCAAATAAATACAAATACATACCCATGGTTCCCAATGGTTTAAAATCAACTCACTAATGGGTGTTTGGAGGCAGTTGTCAACTATGTACATTAGGATAACTTATCCAGGATGATGCGCGATTAGAGTTAGCATTGGAGGATAGTTGATCAAGACTATAGTGATTACTACACTACAAATCAGCATGTTTGCAGTTTTATTTTCCACATTTAAATTCGAAAAACACAACACAAGATGAGCATAGTTGCTAAAATTGGGGAACCTGACACTTCCTCATGCTGGAATATGCTGCTGCTTGATATTATCAAGCAGGGAGCCTTTAGTGATAGAATACATACATTGCTGAAACAATTTTAATATAGGACATTATTGCCACATACACGTTTACGCGAATAGCTCAGTCCTACTCGGCAGAGACCTTCTTTTGGATTGTGTTGTTTCATTGTATAGCTAGGGCAAAGAGATAAAAATAAAATGCCAAACAAACATACATTCATGGAGGTGGGTTCCAGACAGTATGTGTGTTGCAGAGATAAATATGTTGACTATGGGAAGGTTCTCCCACCTTCATCCCCAACACTCCATGATAGTTGGAATGAAAAAAAAACGAGAAAGGAAGAAGGTTTGAGCTGTTCATGTTAAGATGAATGTTCCCTTAAAAGTGATCTAACATAACACACATGTGTTTACACTTTGGTGTCTACAACCGTAAGCTCTCCAGATATGTTGGACTACATCTTTCATCAGCCACAGCCAGCATTGTCAATACTAACAGATGTGATATGATATCATGAGTCATTTCTAACGTGCCTGTACGCAAGTGTTTCTAGGTACAACAAGAGAAGCGAGGGAAGACATAGGGAGGACAAAACAAACGATCTTACTTGGCCTTGTGCCATCCAGATCATGCAAGAGCGACACACAAAAGTGCAGTGAGGAGGGAGAGGGAAAGGGGCATGGGGAGGGAAGGGCAAGTGCAATCAGGGCAGCACGGTTCTGGGTAAGTGCAAGGATCCAGGGGACTGAAGAGGTTACAGTCCCTAAGTCCCAGCGGGAGGGAAGGAGCAGGAAGGGAAAGTGCAATTAGGGCAGCAGTGATCTGAGTATGTGCTGCTCTGGGTTAGTGCAAAGAGGCAGGGGATTGTAGGACTCAAGATCCAGCTCCTAATCACAGGAGTTTTAGTCTAAAACATAAGGAGAGTCACAAGCTTTACCAATGCTTTTTTGAGTTGGTGTTTCGTAACATTGTAAATGGAAACAGAAACAGAAAAAGGCACATTTGGAGTTGCAGTGAGCATTGCATGCTTTGGTACAATGTGATTGTCAATTTATTGCAGAGTATAATTTTACATATGCGATATGTGGATGCTGTTCTATGCATTTCCACGTTTTCTCTTCTTGATGTTTTATCGTGAAGTAGTCGGAGCATTTAATTCCTCTAGCAGACACTGCCAGTTAATGTGTTTCCGAGACTCGCATCCTGCCAGTGCATTTCTGAAAGGTTTATTGTTTTTGGTGCTTTGGTTTTGAAGTCAGTTAAGAGACAAACCGAATACAAATAGAAAAAATAAATATGCCTTACAGGTTACAGTTTTGCTTGTACACTTGGAGAAGCATGTGCCGTGGTGCATTCAGAGGCCCTGTATAGGTGCAGAACTGTTTGTCAACATTATGTTTGGATTTTGTATTATTGAGACATCTCTATTGCAAATGTGTTCTATGCTTAGAACTGCCTTTTAACATTTACTAAGTACCTTCAAAGTGTGGGATTTGGTGGCTGTTTTGGGGGAAATTATAACCTCCTGCAGCCTGCTTAATATTGCATCTGCCTGCAATCCCATAGGTCACCATATACTTGCCCGGGCAAAGACCTGCACACGGGCTGCACAGTTTCCCTATAGTTCCACACCATGGAGATAGTTGATTCATGCAGTCACTTTCTTTTGAGGCACTTCAGCAATAGAACAATGAAATACATGAAGCAAAGGTCCCCTAGTGAGACAAAAGATCTGCATCGAGTCAAAGGGCATATCATGTGACGTGCAATATTACAAATGTTGAGGACAGGTACTGGATGGCCTCATTACGAACCCCAACAGAATTGGTAAGAAACGGATGCAAAAGATATATCACAATTTTTACCATGTCTGATGACTATGAATTAAGCAGATTAAGAACCTCCACTATGTTGCTGGAGGTATTTCCTTCAATACAATCGAGGAATTGTTGCCAGTGGAATTACTGAGATCATTTCCTCCGGTTTTCAATCTCGTTCAATGTGAGTTCTATATTAGTCTTTTGTGACTCCATATTTACAAAAATAGAAACTCTGAATACGGGGTATGGACCGGATTCATGAAACGTTTTCCTATGGGGCTGTGCCATTATAAAACACTTCCATGAATCCGGCCCTATGTATCTACATTAGCGAGGACGATAATGGTTTTGCAGAGTTAACACACCTTATTCTGGCAAACTCATACTGAAGCACAACATCTTTCACACGTCATACAGAGAAAACAATCCATAGTGGTCAGGTTTGCCCACCGTAGATTAACATTTGTTGTTTCTATGTGATCTTTGCACATAGATTTGGTGACACAAGATCAATTGTGCCTCTATCCTTGTGTATAGGGCGACCCAGCACTCATTGTGAAGTGTTCTTTCCTCATCCAATGCTCTGGCCTGCTGCCACCCCACCCAGTAGTCCTCTTCCCGTAGCAAACTCCCTTTTCTCCCTCCTTCTAGAACTTGCCTTTCTCTCCTCCCTTGGCCTGGACTGTCACTACATTGCTAAACCAGGGGAACATCTCATCCCCCATAGTCCCCACTGTGACTAAGCATAATCAGCCCTCCCCCTTTCTCTCTCAACTTATCACCACAGTGATCATCGCCAATTTCTTTCCAATCAGTCTTAATCCCTGAGCAATGCTGGTGCATCCACAATCATGTTCCCAAAACGCACTTGTTTTTTTATTTTTCTGCGATGGGGACCAGAGGACCATCTTCTACATATTGGAGAATAACTTTTTGGTCACATTTTTGGGTAATAAATGTGTACCATTTATCTGCTGTACATGTCCCTATGAATATGTCAAAGTTCAATATATTTGTGAAGGTGAAGTAGATAGTTTTCTTTCAAAATAATTGGCTTTCTCAATGCCCACGGTGAAGAAGTACTGACGTGCATGTGTTTTCTAACCTGTGCACAAGATAGTGGACATTGCATCATAACAACTCTGGAAAGTTGCCTCCATGTTTCAACCACTTAAAAAAAAAAGAAAAATCTAATCTGACACATTTGCCTTTATAGGTTCAAAAATAACAGTAGGCTGTCCCATAATCCCGGTTAAGCATTCAACATTTATACAGCACATATACACCAAATAGTTGACTGCTTATACTACATGGGTTCGGCATAACTGCTGAGAAATAATGCAGTTAAAGGGAGAAACAGAAATATCATGATCTTCAATGCTTTCCTGACATTTATTTATTCCTAGATGTTCCTGCCATAAAAAAAGAGCACCATCCATTGATCTGCTCACTCTTGAATATGAGTGGGTGGATTTGGGTCCTGAGCTTGCTTTGACTAAAGTCGGAAGCTGAATCCTGATGATGCTGAAGTGAGCCTGGAGTTGCTTGAGGTCTTTTTGAGAAGGAATGTGATCTAGAAGTTCAGGAGTCACTGTCCTATTTGGTGCGGGATGAAGCCTAAATGGCATTTGATTTTTTTGTTCCTTCTATAATTGCACAGCAGGCAGAAAAACAGGGGTTTGGTGGGTTTCCCAGACCAAATAAATCACTACCCATCATTCTTCATTCTTGCAGTAGCCACCACATGTGGGACATATATGCCCTCACATTGATACCATGATTGCTGTTCCTGGAGGTGCACTGATGTTGATGCCCAGTCGTTGCAGCCTCCAACAACATGGCCACACTCATTAAAATCTGCAGGGAGCTGGCCAATCTTTCTGCAGTCTCCACCTCTCGGTTGCCTCCCAGGTCCTCTGCACAGCTCTGGTTTCTCACTTCACCACTAAAGCTCAGGACATCATGTCCTCTTCTTCTCCCTCAAGCTCTCTCAGCCCCCCGCTGGCCACCTCTCCATCTCCTCTTCCTTGCTCCTCTTTCTCTCTTACTACACCTGATGATGTTTCTAGAGTAGTACGGTCTATGAAAGTGTCATCCAAACAGGTGTTCCCCTGCTCCTCCAGAACCATTAAGGGCCACACCCTTTCTCCAGCCTTGGCCAATTTTTGCAATGACTCTTCTGCCACTGGAACTTTCCCCTCTGTCCTCAAACACTCCCTTGTTCACCCCCTCCTTAAAAAGCCTTCTGCCGATCCCTATTTGTCTGGCAAACTATTGCCCGATCTCTATCACTTTTTTCCTGGGCAAACTCCTGGAAAACCTGGCCATCTACAAGCTTACTCTGCACACTGAATCAGTTGGTTGTCTCCACAACCATCAGTTTGGCTTCAAAGCAGCCAGAGGCACGGAAACTGTTCTCCTGAACACCCGAGAAGATCTTCTCACTAATTATGATTCAATCCTTCTGTCCTCATCCTCCTTGACCTTTCCTCTGCGTTTGATGTGGACAATTAAGCCATTCTTATCAATCGACTCTGTGAGTACCTTGGTATCATGGATCAGGACCTGGAGTGGTTGACCTCCTTCCTCCTGGACTGACCCTCCCATTTCCAGCTTGTGTCCTCTCTCTCCATCACTTCTCTCTCCATATGTGGTGTTCATCAGAGCTCTAACCTCTCACCCTCACCTTCAAAATCTACTTGGCCTCTTTGGCCCACCTTATCTCTAGCTTCTCCTCTAACCTTCAGTGTTATGCAGATTTCATTCAGGCTCCCCTCAGCCTACTTTTCCCTCTCGCTCATTTCTGAAAGCCTATTCACGATTCAGAATTGGTGTGCCTTCAACAATCTCTGCCTTGATGCCAGTAACACTGAGATCCTTCTTATTGGGACCCCTACCCCAATTTCCCTCTCGCACTGCGGCTACCCTTCTTGGGCCCTCTTCCTTCGCCTTCGTGTTAGGCAAAAAACCCTGGTGTCATCTTTGACTCCACTCTCTCCTTCTCTCCTCACATCACAGACCTTGCCATGAAGACCCACTACCTGCTGTCCCTCGCAGAGGCATTCCTCCTTTTCTCACTTATCCCTAGAAGCTCACTGTCTTGAGAACCCTGGTTCTCGCTAGGCTGGACTACTGCAATATCATGTTACTCAATCTGCCTTCTTCTATGTTTTGCCATCTGCAACTAATGCAGAACAAAACTGCAAGACTTGTCCTTGGCCTCAAGCCCAGGGACCGTATCTCCCCAGCTCTGAAATCTCTCCACTGGCTCTCGGTGGCTGCAAGTATCAAGTTCTAGACCCTCTGCATCTTCCACAAAACTTTCTGGAGCCGGGCCAGGATCTACATCCAACTCTCTCTTCCAAAACACCTTCCATCTCGAGCCCTTCACTCATCCACCTCAAACTTTCTGAGGGTTAGATTATTCTCCAGGAAGAGAGTGGGGTTAGATCTCTCTCCTCTGCAGGTCCTTCTGGAATGTCCTCTTGCCCCTCTCAATCTTGAGCAGAAACATCTGAAGTTCCGGAAGCAGCACAAGACCTTCCTTTTCGCCTCTGCTTTCTCTCTCTCTCCCTTGATGTCCTACCTGTTGCCTGGCTACCCTCAGTGTCTCACTGGGCACCAGGCTCCTCCACGACCAGCCACCTCTGCACTGCCTGGGGGTCAACTGCGCACTTAGGGGCTGTAACTGTAAGCATACAGTGTCCTTCCTCTTTGTACTTACCCAGAGCCGCACTGCTCTGGCTTCACATACTCAGAGCAATGCTGCCCTGATTGTACTTCCCTCTCTCTGGCACTTCCTCTCGTCCCCACCCCCTTCCACTTTGTGTATCCCACTATCACGATCTGAATGACAGAAGGTCTAGTAAGATCTTTTGTTTTGTCCTCCCTCTCTGTCTTCCCTCCCATGTCTTGTCACGCCTAGAAACACTTGGGTACAGGCACGTTATAATTTACTTATCATATCATATCACATTATATCATGATGGAATATGCCTGCGATTGTTTGTGGTCCCATGCACGAAGGATGTGACCTTGCAGTATGTGTTCTCCTGACCCTTAAGGCTAGGAATAATTCAGGTTTGCAGTTGATTTGTACTCTTCTGAAAAGGCCCTGCAGACTGAAAACAATGGTTTGAGGGGTTGCACAAAATATTGCAGGTGGCGATGATTGCAAAACTGAAAGTTGATAGGGGAAAGGGACTGAATGAATCATAACCACCGACATTGATCTGACCATCAACCCAACCTGAGGGTAATACGTTGAATGACATACATTCTTACAGTTTCATCGCATTCGGTGCCACACTTCATTTGTACATGCACTGATGAAATTCACCATTCTGAGCGTGTGCCCTTCCATTTCTGTGAATGGCTGTTCATCCACTCTCTGAAGCTATTCATGAGCTTGTGTGCTCTGTCACAGTGTGTGGTTGGTGTACTGCCCAACATCCCTCAGCCCACATGCTGTCCCCCATTCCTTAGCTGAAACACTGTGTCCCTTTTTTGATCCTGTCTCTAGTTGCTGAACCTTTCTATTAATCCGCATTTCAGACCCATCTATTATCTCTCCTCCCTGAGCTTGTTTGTTTCCCCCCTCATCACTGGGCCCGTGCATTTTACATTGACCATGTGTGCTGCTTCTAATCCCGTGATCTGTGCACCAACCCCTATCCCTGCCCTATTGTTAACCCATTCCTGGAATGCAATGATCTCTGCTGAATAGTTCGAGAGCGGAATTGGGTTGCAGGTCCCCAGACCACTTCATGACATGTGCGTCTACCTCCTATATTGAATCTGTTCTGTTTGTGAAAGACACAAGTGGCCGAAAGCAACAATGTGTCATTCGTTCACAAGCACTTAAGAAGGGCAATATACAATTTGAAATATCCACCAAATTGTTTTAAGTTATGTAGATGTTGTTTTTATTGGATATGTTAATTTACATTGAAATATGAACAGTAGCTGCCATGCATCGCGATTAATCACCACATACCCTGATTTGTTTTCTGTTTGTGCATTCAGCATTTATATGTTTTGTGACAAGACAGATTAGGTCTCTGTATTTAACTCAAACTGACAGGTACTTAGGCGTAAGATGCTAAAGTGCTTGCTGAAGACTGTACAAGAAAAGTTCAGAAAGAATAAGTGCCTGTCAAGGACTTTTGGCATTAGCAGGTCCATGGAACGGTTTTGCTCAGGAATGACAGGACACAATGATACACGTCTTTTGTTGACGTTGACAGTCTGTCTATTCTCAAAAGATATGATTGCTGATCACACAAATACCTCTGAGATGTTATACAAATGCTATTAAAAAGGCAGAACAGGGTTTAGAATTGCTAAGATGAAATAGTGCCCAGAGAACACTGCATAGACCTATGTTGTGCCCATGTCACTGTCCCACTAAAAATACATTCCCTTGTAATGTTTCATTGGCACTTAAAGCATTTGATAATGGAAAGCAAACGACCATGTGTTTTCTTTCTCTTTACACATCTGATTACACAGTGTAAAACCCTTGGATTAAATGCATTTTGCCCACCTGCATTTAATTTTATTCTGTTTTTTTTTTTAAACTCCTTCAATGTTAAGCCCATGGAGACCTTCTTATTAGGTGAAAGCAATGCACAATACTAGGTGCTAACCAAACCTTAGTGGTTGCTTTTTTAATTTGAAGATGGCTATAAAGCATTAGCCACTATCTGGAGAACGGGCTAATGTGTGTGTGAATACAGAGAAAACCTGTCCAAACAGTGGTATACAAAATGATGATCTCAGAAAATGTAAGAGCAATGGAACGGCAACAAATGACCAATGCCAAAGAATCATGTATGTAATGCATAAGGATGTGATTTAAAATCTTTGTCAAAATGGGAAACAGTAAAGTGCTGAAAAAGCTAATACAGGTTATAAAGGTTATATATATTAACCAAAATTGCACAACAGAAAAAATAAGGAAACAAACACAACTTATTTTCCTTGAAAGACTCATGCCTTCCCTTTTTTTAAAGTAGGTTGCCAGAGATGAAAGAATATTAAACTGCACAAGGATGTTGACAATGCACAATGTGCGGAAACAAGTTTGAGCCAAATTCTAAGATTGTCTGCAGGTAAACGCATTACCTCACAACTGAGCTAATCTCTGTGGAAATGGAGAGGACAGTGTCAAATACCAAGCAGAGATTGTCAACCTTAGTTTCCATTAGAGGAGGTGAACCTGAGAAACCTAGCCTATAATTTAGAGAATCCTAGCTGACCACAATCTGGAAAGAAAAGAAGCTCAGTCTACGTATAATGTGCATATGTAAAAGAAGGGGTAAAAAGAACCTAACACATTTGCTAGAGGGGGAGGGGGATAAAGATTAAACACATATGGAATACAAATAGCTGAAGGTGAGTCTGTGAATATATTATTTATGAAGAATGGGTTTGTTTTGATCTAACCCAGCAGGTATGAGGTAATGTAATAATGTGGGCTGGCCCTAAGTGCACTGTAAGCAAGCTACAGTAGTAAAGGAGCTAGACAAGACGTTGGGCCTCATTCCAAGCTTGGCAGTTCCGCAAAGCAGTTTCATTGATATTTGAGTACTAGATCCCAAGTGCAAAGGGATTTTCTTTCAAAACACGGAACAGATGGAGTCCACTCAAAGCACATTTATCTGTTGCAATTCCATGAATGCAACTTATTTTGCAGGAAATGGAATTACAACTTTTACTGTACTGTCAAATTCGGAGTTTGACCTTGGAGTGGAAGAATTACCCTCCACTTCAAATCCAAAATCAGCAAGTTTAACTCACAGTAAATCTTCCCAAAAATTCCCATGGAATAATTTGGACTCCAAAAATTAGGATTTACACTGCCTACCACCACCCCGATGGGAGGTACCAGTAAAGGAGTTTGGCAGTAAATCAGCAGAATTTCTGCCATTTTGCTACCAAACTGATAATGAGCATCATTGTGTTGGTTAGGATGCAGGAGAATGAATTGAGCTTTAAGAAGCAATATGGATACAATGACTTATATCACTAGCCATTCGGATATGGAAGGAATGAAAAAAGCAGATTTAGCAACAAAATCAGCAATGGAAAAAGAGATACGTCAGTGTCATAAACATGTGGGTGGAATGATAGATTAACCAGTATAAAATACATATTTTTTTTTTTTTAATAAAATACAAGGAGGCCACACGAGACTTAACAGCACACTGCACAAACATGGATGCCACGAGAATGGGCAACATTATATTATGGACTGACAACAGTATAGAGCTCAGAGCGATGCTCTGTTCACGCCTTTGATTTAGGAGAAAATGTGGAAAACAAGATTGACATTTTAAGGGTGAGAGAAAAAAACGTGCAAGGGAAAAATGATAAGGCTTTGTTACAATATCTATAATGGAAACAGACAGGGGTGTCTGCACATGATACCATATGCAAGGGCATGCATATTTTCAAATATGATGGAAAATGTTCCATGAAATATTAACAATAGGAAGAATTCTAAGATCTTGAAGCACAGCAAAGAGAATGGGAACATTAATGATGTTGATGGTAGCGTATGTGCTAAAAGCCAACCAACACATTCAACATTAGTTGTCATATTGAAATCATGTCAAATTGCCACATGCATAGATGGTGTGATCTTATGAGTCACATGCCTACTTTCACATAATATGGGATTGAGGGGCACTTAGAAAACATGTGAAACTGAATATGAACAAGAGGTTCTGTATTTTCTTTAAATATATGAGCTTTGCAATATCAGTCTATATCTTGGGAGATGTATCTATACTACAGCGCTAGCAGCGGCGACGGGTTATGGTTAAGTTGAACTCCGCACAGAAAGAGCACGTGTTCAGATGTCTTTCTCTTTGAAGGCGTTCAATGAAACTGAAAGATCTCCAATTGATGAAGAAAAATCCATTCATAATTGTTTGTAAAAACCATCCAAAAAGCTTACGAATAGACAACATTGCATTAGCGATATGGCAAGCTTTTGGACCTGTTCATGGGTCGAAAAACAGAAATTGCAGAGCTTGGTTGACCCTCTTTGTCAATGTGTAAAAACCTGACTGAAATTGCATCTATTTGACTGCTGGGCAGAAAGCCATACTGATTTGGTAGACTGAGGCTGAATATTTTCAGTCACAAGCTGAGGAAAATATAAATTCTTACTACTATGGTCTGCGTTCTTCATTACACCAGATTTGAAAACAAGTGGTACGAATTTTGGTGTGTTTTGAGGTGAACTGTGAACTACATGTGGTTTCCATAGGTTAATGTGATGTGTGGTCTGTCAGTGTTATACACTGTGAAGTGCACGCATTTTACTGACAATATTCAATAGTTGTGTTTGACGCTTCAGTGTTCATTTATTGCTTTGTGATTTTAAATACTCAATAAACTATGTATTCAGTTTCATAGAATTCCTGTAGCTGTTTCACTTTGTATATTCAGTTAGTAAGGCTTGTCCTCCTTCCTTTCTGGTACAATACAAAGGAGAGGGACACCTGTCGGTCATAAGTAGTTCTGAAGGAATGTGACATAAGTAATATCATAATTGTGCAGTGTAAGGGTGCAGGAGAGAGAGGCTGACATGGTGGTCACATTTTTCACAAATATTTATTGAGAGGTTAAAGAGAAACCTACGCGCCCCTATCACTATGTGGGGTGTTATTGCCTCAAACAAAACTAAAAGTATTGTTGGAATGTCTGTCAAACAAATAGTCAACGTCCTGTGTCCAAACCTATCTCTAGCCCTTACACTTTAGAACTAATGAGATCTTATAACACAAATGGTCTTCCACCATGGGAATGACTCCCTTCTCCTGGTGGATGCCAAGATTTCTTCTTGGTAACTGTCCAAAAAGTTCTCACGCTTGGGGGACTGACTGTTGACTGACCCTGACGTCGATATCTGATTCCACAAAAGTTCAAATAAAGTAAATAAATCCTGATCCCGGAGAAGTACGCTCTTCTCCTGGATTGGGTATGTACTTTGACATCCTTTCACAGGACCAGGGAGAACAGCTCTCTTCCTCTGATGCCCTCCATTTCCCCTGGTTTGTTTTACAGTTTGTAATTCCTTCCAAGTGTAGGCATACTTCCAATCTTTCTCATTAGTATTCTATTTCTCTGGCTTCCAGACCCTTTTCACACTCCTTTTGTCGGGGTCTCAGGCCCTTCTATTGTGTTCAGATGGCTTTTCCACCCACTGCATTGAGGAAGATTTTTTTCTCGTTATTGTTGGGGTCCTTGACCCTTCTCTGGTCATCAGTAGTTTGGGGTTGGTCGATGACACAAGGAAACCTTCCTTCGATGAACACTTTGTACACTTCACTTGCCTTGATGTTGGGGTCATCAGTACTTCCCTTATGAGTAGTGGGTTTATGCCTGCCACCGCAGTGAGGATGGTGCCCTCTTGTTGCTGGTTGGGGTCCTTAACCCTTTCCTGGTGGTAAGTGGACATACTGTTACTGCCACTGGGCAGGGGAAGAAGAGATGTGCTCCAATATGGGCCTTTTGTGGTCCTCTGGGCTCTGTGGTTACCAAGGGATTGAGGGGAGTTAGCCTTAGCCTGCTTTACTTGTGCCATTGTGACCTTTCTGGGTCTCACGCACCACCCGTCACCTTTATTTGGGTGTAGGTGCCTCACCAGGGCTTCCAGGGACAGCAGTTCTCAAGCTTGTTTCTACATGCTCTTCAGGCTGCCTTCTGCTGTCAGATGGCGACTCCACCGGCAGCTTTCCTCCACTCATCTACCAGTTGCACATGCACGCTCCTACGGTTCTCCTTGGACACTTCCAGGGCCAACTGCTGACATCCTCCATTCTCTCCTTCCTCAGATCTGCCAAATGAGTTTGAAATGTCCACATCAGATGAACTCTGCACTCCTAGCATACCCCGGCTGGGCATTACACATTACTCAGTCCATTGTCAGTTTTATACAATGTACAAAGATCTCATTCGACCCATTGTATAAGTCCCTTTTCTCTCTCCTGGTCTCAATCCTCATGCCTCCTCAGGGTCACCTCGTACCAGTTTTTCTATAATTAGTGATCTTCATGGTTCCTATGTCCTTCTTTGTCATGGTACTTGTGGTCACACTGTGGTCTTCTGTATTACAGGTATGCATGAGTCTGTTGTCTTAAATGAGCTTAGCAGAGGAAAGAGGAGCTAGAATATGTGTTGGTGCAATGGTGTTTACCTGGCCTCCCGATGATGTCCTCCCGCATTAAACTTCCCTGAGGGGGAATATTGGGTAGTGACCACACCTTCTTAGTCCCTTGGGAAAGGTCTCCCTCCTAGGCAGAAGTGATGACACCTAGTGACAAGTCAAAGCAGGTAATTGGAATGTTACATGCATAGTCTGAGTGAATGCTCTATGAATGTCAGTTGGGAGTTGACTGGCATAGGAGATTGGGGAAATATTGTCTGTGACTTACCTGCAAAAAAAGTTAAACAAAGAACTTGCTATCTTTGGTATCACAGTACCCAAGAAAGTGTATGTTGAGTTTTAATTTTGACTAGAAGGCAACACAAATCAAAGCTCAAACTGACCTGAAAGATGATTTGTCGATGTCAATTAGCTAAATACCTGCCATAATGAGCAGTACGTGGCACTAGTCAAGTAATGGTTGCTTTACATACTATAATTGGTGAATGCCAGTCTGTTTTTTAATTGTCTAAACTGCAAAGTTAATGATATCCAGTTGTTTTAATGCAGAATATTCATCAAACCCTTTTTTTAGTGCAGAAAACAAAATACTGTTACTATATATAGTTACACAATATAATTAGGTGGTATGTTTTGAAAAAGGGATAATTGTTTAATTTGGGAAAAGGGTTCGTCTGGATTGTTGAATCCACGCCCCCTCCCACATGTCGCTGATGCCCTGAATTTAAAAACAGAGACATTTGTACACACATACTGCTAAAAATGAGCAGTAAAAACGCGTGCAGTATCCATAATTGGGAATAAACTTAATATGATTTATTTTGTTTTTGTTTTACTTTGATTCCGCTACAAGAAGCTTCTTCTTTCATAGTCATACTAAAGAATTGTTGCTCATCTGGAAAACTCGTTTTTGAAATATTATTTATATGTGAGTCTTTTCAGCTACTATAAATTCCACTTGGTTGTATGCAATAACATCCACAATTGGGCTTTGGCATTAATTAATGATGGTTTAACCAGTTTCAAAAAAGAAACTACTAATTTCTAACAACTTTGCAATTGAATCCTGATTCCAAGTGCAAGAAACAGTTATGAACAATCCATTACGAATACTTAAAATGGAAGTCACTGTGATGCCCTGCTTGTTATAAACATATGTTGTCATGGACCGTGTTTCAGTTTCAGAGCTGAAATGTATCGATGCTTTTGTAAGTATTGCACTGGTCACAAAAACATGGGATGTTTCCACAGAATCAAGTCGGGAGACGTCTATTAGAAGTCTCATAGAAGGATTTGGCGGTCATTTCAGGATGCATGGCCACTCGACCTTGCAATGAAGCAGAATGCATTTTTAAGTGGCCTGCTTAACACATTGGGCCAACAGTAGTCTACAGAAAAAAAGTGTGAACTCTTTCTACGGATGCACACGTGTTCGGAGCTGTGCTCCGAAAGTAACAACCTGCCTTCCATTCAGAAATATGACATTCTATTTGCATAAACGCCAGCCCATTTCATTAATTCATAAAGTCATTAATTAACTCATTGCCCAGTGCTGATGTTTTCCATCCGTCATGGGTTAATGAAGATAACGTATATAGATAACTGCGCATGATATATTGCTCTAGTAAGAGAACTCTTCCTTGCCGCGCTATGCTCTATGACTTTCTCTCTAAATACCAAAGGCACTATCCAGACTGCATGCCATCTGTCCAGGGAAAAGGTGACATTAGCAAAGATCTACACGCAGATAGAACTCAAAACACCTACCTGAGTAGACCTCGGCGTGCAGGGCTGGGGGTTCTTCGCGGAATATGCCTGCAATAATTGTTTTCTGTTCTTATCGTCACCAAGTACTCTGGAAAGCAGGGAGCAGAGCTGGGATCGTAAAGGAAATCACAAAAGAAAAAGATGGTTGATTTTATTACCAAAGAACATTTCATTTATGTTTCATATCTAGAATCATGTCAATATCTAAGTCCAGAGTGCAGAAGATCGATCATTTGTATTGCTTGTTCTCATTGCCATTCGAACTTTATGATATAAAGTCTCACTCGTTCAGTTTCTTAAACTGTGACGAGGCATATTTTCCTTGCAATTCAAGAACACGCTTTAGTAAGGCATTGTATTGTCACTTGTTTCCGAAGCCCACAGCAACATCAACGAAAGAACATGTTTAACTTATTTATGACACTTATGAGAGGTGAGTTGACAGTCGGGACTTTCTTTTATTATTTAATGCAGCATGAAAGGACTAGCAGGTGCATCTGTGGTACACATCTGAGGATGTGGGCCTGGACTCTGAAGTCAGGAAAATCATTGTTTTCATTTATTATTTCTTAGTGACATACTATATTATCTTGGTTTATTTCATTCATTTCCATCTGTCTCAGATAAAATCAAATTACACAAAGGTGTTTATGCTGTGGCACATACATCAGAAATGAAGCGCCACATGTTTATTTTGAAGCATTATGGAACACAGTTAATAACTTCACTTCCCAGACCCAGACATAAAGAGATCAAGAGGCTACTTGAGGTACGCCAACCAGCAGAAATGTCCTCCAACCCTTAATGCATTACCATGGGCATATACCTACCAACACGTATTTACTCCCACTTCACTTTGTGTACTACCTACGAAATATTCCTTCCAGGAAATATTTCTTCCCCATTTGCCTAGCGGATTTGTCAGGCTGTGATATTGTAATCAGACAGCCAGGCTATACCAAGGGCCCAGGATGGTACTGACCGGTACAGACTACAGGATGGGCATTTAACGCTATTAGTGCCCCAGGTTGCCAATCCAGTAAGCCAGGGTGCTGATAGCGGTGTCTTTCTGTGAATGAACAAGATGCTTTGCAGTGTCCTATGAACCCCATCACTAGTCGAATGAGCCACCAAGGGTTTTGGTGCTTAGCTACTACGATCATGATTTTACTGTTTGCTTCTCTCCTTCTTGCCTGTTTGGGAAATCGAGTTACTTCTAGTCCTCTTACTTCTTCATGCTTCATGCTCAAGATTGCATGCATCACCTACAAAGCAGTCAAAACCAAAACTCCACTCTACTTGATCACAGAGTTCCCCAAAATCAGCACCCCACCAGGAGCCACACTTTTACCAGGCTGGAAATGAAGAACTTTATGAGTGGAAAAAAAGAAATAACACTAACCCTGCCTTTTCCTGATATGTACCCTGTTTCTGGAACCGTTTACCAATGCAGATAAGACTGATCCCCTGCATCCTACTCTTCAGGAAGGACATGTAGTCCCTACTCTTCAAAGAACATCTGTCATTCACTAATTGCTCCTTAAACCTATTCCCTTTATCAGGGAATGATAAGATATGATATGGTACATCTAAAGCACATTTTGAACCAATCCTGGTGTTGGCTACGGACACTGGGCATTTTTTTTGTTTGCTTTTCACATTAAAAGTATGGACTTAAATTTCAAAGCATGCAAAGTGCAATCGTAGGTCTGTCTCTAAGTGTTACGCATTAACTTTTAATTTTAAAATGAATGACATGTACTGTACAGCACAACATGGAGCATAACGGCACACATAGACAACCCTGTAGGGCATAGTTAGTAAATGCACTTGGGATGAAATAGTCAGAAAAACCATTCTGCTTTGACACCCAGCAACGAACAATCAAACTCACAGAACTTTACTTTCTTCACCAAAATACATAAACACATTGGGTCTCATTTACAAAGAGTTTTTAAATGGGATTTTACTATTGGAAAACGTTTTTGTAAATCAGGCACATAAGTGTTCGGAGAGCAGCGATCTGCTTCTAGCTGCAATTTTAAAGTTTCATTTCATGCAGGACTACTGCAGCTTTCATTTTCCTGCGGTTAATCAAACGATATCTTTAAATTGGGTGAACTCCTGGTATTTACGTTGCTAGTGCAATGAAGAAAAAACTATAAAGATGACGAATTTACTATCACGCACATCAACTTGTTTTTAAGGTAGGTGAGGTCACTCATAACAGTGTAGATGACTCACTCTTGTGACTGAACAGCACACTCAGAACTTTACCTCGCAAAGTCATGCTCTCACACTAACACACACAAGGTTGTGCTAAAAAGCATAGCATTCCACAGTCAAACTCCTACATACCAAATCCATTCATTTATTTTTTTTTACCAAAAAAAGGAAACAACAATGTCAATTGCCGACCCTCCAGCCCGATCGAATAGAAGTGAGAGAAGTGCTGGCTGCGGATTTGCATTCAACCCCGAGGTCAGTACTTTGCATCTCAGAAGGGCTGGCAGAGCTTTGCATCCTCCTGAGACCGATCACTTCATAACCATTACATTGGGTAATATTGACAACTACTATTTAAAGCTTTAAAAAAACACGAGGTGCAGCACTGAGATACTAATATGCGTTTCTACTATTAGCCACAAAGATATATACAACTCAAATTCAGGCTTGGCAATAGTCGACGGATACATTTACCTAAGCAATCAATTTTTCCAAGAACAGGAAGACATTAATTGATCACAAAAACGAAACAGATAGCTCACAGATGTAATATATCACTTCTGAGATGAGCTGGTTTCAACCTGCTGGTCATTGGCTTGAATTACAGCACAAAAACATGACAATAACTGTGGGAGGTTATAGTAAACATGTAACACATTGGGCCTCATTACACGGACGGCGGTAAGGGTTTACCGGTACCGGTATTTTACCGGTACCGGTAAAACCTTACCGCCTTACTACGAGGTCCCTTTACGGGTTGGAGAATTTAACGCCTGCTTTTTGAAGGCGTTAAAAACCAACCCGCAAAGGGACCAGGGAGCTAATTACGGTACCACAATTTGCGGTGCAGTAATTAGCACCTTCCCCATTCCCATTATGCCCTATGAGGCGAAAATGGGAATGGGGAAGGGCAATGGGGGAAGGGGGAATTACCGCCCACCAACCTTGGAATAGGGCGGTAATTCCCCTTTCCACCAAGGCGGTGCCGGTATTTTACCGGCATGGACCAAGGTGCTAATAGCACCTTGGTCCACCGCCTTCCGTGTAATGAGGCCCATTGTATGATGTATCAGTAGTAATTATAGGAACATGTCCCTACTTCAAATGCCTGGTGCCCAAAAGCACACAAAGGTATTATTTCTGCTGCACACTGTGTTTCTGACCAACAAAAAATAAAATTGTGTTCCTGACATGAATGCTAGAGGCACTAGAGTTTAGTCAAATATACAGTGCATTTGTGATACACTATAACAATTGTCTTCTACCATGCAGCAGTACAAGGATGAGTTAAGGCTAAATCACCCATTTAGCCCTCAGACTTCTACAAACAAAGAGCCAACACAATCATAAAGGGAAAATAGGCACAGTTAAGAAATATACCTCCTTTGCATATTGTGGTAATATGGGCAGATGGAAGGCTATACTCACATGAGGGTTGTGAATGTGATCCAGTAGCGAGCAATATGAACAGCTAAGTATAACAGTCCAAAATAAAGGAATATCCAATCAAGGTTCAACTATATATACATTGCAGGGCCTGCAGTAGCGGCCCTGTAGTTATGGTTAAGTTGCTCAACCCACAGTATGAGCACTTTTTGGGTGGCTTACTTGCCCCCCCTCGACAAATCCTCACAAAACTTTGCAAAAGAAGTGTATGGCCCATCAGATTGATCCTGCAAAGTTTGTTGAAGTTTCGTCAATAGGAGGCAAAGTTAAATGTTGGGTCCCAAAATGTGTGTTTTTCTCATAGACGCAATAGAAAACAAATATTGCTCATGCCTACAGCCCAAACCGGTGGACGGATTTTCACCAAATTTGCGGCAGGAGAGGCAGCTTGGTCCAAAATGTGTGCTTTTGTAAATTTGGTGTAAATCTGTCCAGTAGTTTTATTTTAAAACTACCAAAAAGTTGGTAAAAAGAAATTAGTGATATCTGGGTTCGGTCTGCTGACTCACTTCCCTATTCGGTCCGTGGATGGACCTCCGATTAGCCCAGAGGGCCACAGGATGTCCCCCTAAATAGGACACACCCGCTAATTGGATGGTGAAAAGTGAGAGATGCATCCGATTTTTGGAAGTGCCCGCCACGTTGGATCCGCGGACAGACACTCGTGTACACAGACAGTGCAGTGGGGGAAATGTCTGGAAAACAAATCTTTGGTAATTTGGTGCTGGAAATAGCGGTTGGCAGGGGTGTGAGAGTGGAACAAAGATGATATGGGGCTGTTTTTGTAGGTTGAAAAACGCTGGCCAGGTGTCGTAGCAGTCCACGGACACTGCAGTAGTTTGCTATCAGTGCCGTGGACGGATGGCCTGGAAAAGACATTTGGGGTTATTTGATGGCTGGAAGAGGGTATAGAAATGGTAATGAAGTGGAATGAAGGTAATGTGGAGCTGTTTTATAGTTGAAAAAAAGGGTTCAGAAATGCAGCCGAGTCCCCGGTGGTTTTCAGGGGGGTCAGGGTGAGTTTTATTAGTTGCTGGTTTATGGTAGGTATTTTATATAGTTAATTGTCTTGTGTTGGTTGAGGGCAGTGGCCAGATTCTGGGGGCCATGACAGCAGGCCATGGCCCCTACCTAGAATATGTGCACTGGGCACAACCACCACAGCAGTAATATGTGTATAGTAATTATAGGTAATGCAGTAGCAGTATGGCCAGAATCACCATAGTACGAATATGTGTGCAGTAATTGTAGGTAATGTAGTGGGAGTACAAATTGTTTGTAATATGGAGGAATGATGTAATTGAACTGTATATGGTAATTATTATTGTTGTACCATTGGGGATAGTGCTCATAGAATATGTATTTGATTATAATTGCTGTGGTTACTTAGTGTTGCAGTGTTATGAAGCTGAATCTCTGGTTTATTTTATGTGGAAAAAAGAACAGTACAATTGGTTAAGCATGATAGTTCAAAAGCTGTAGTGGTATACAGTTTTCAATATGCATTTTCTTTTTTGGACCCTCGTGAACAGTACATTGTAAATACTATATTTGGTACAACATTAGTGTATGACGCACTGCTGTTGTATTGACATTAAATAATAATTGGGCCTCAGAACAAGGCAGGCGGTAGCCGTGCCTGTATTGTTTTTTTCTGGTGCCCCGGAATGGGCAATTACCGGGTCATTACGGCCTTGCCGGACCTGGTATTTTCCCATTCCTGGGCACCAGGAAATATTCTTCCCCATTCCCATAGGGCTCAAAGCGAATGGGGAAGCTCTCCCTGGACTTCACACGGGCAGGACTTCAACTGTCACTAGACTGTGTGGCATCATATTTAAGTCAGAACAAATTGATCATCGATCCAAGGAAATCACAAATCATGACCATTACTTATAAGAGAAAGATGAAAAAGTATGTCTGGGTAAATAACAAAGTAAGAGTTCTGGAGGTTGATCCTTGTGCTACATAGGGTACGTGTTCTCTAGCAAAGGTGTGCTAAGAAGACAGAAAAGGAAAATGATGGGAAAAGTAAGATCTTGCACCTCACTGATGAAGTCTATAAAGTATAGGTTGTGCGCTTATTCGCTTGTCCCTCGAATAGAAATCTATTATGTAAAAGTGTCTGCAATGGTTCTCTAAGGAAATGAATCGGTGACCTTCAAAAATAGATAATATTCAGACTGCCTGGAAGAATGTATTCTTAAAGTAGTCCTTTGCTTGCCCAAATCAGTTCACATTAGTATTTTTCACGACAGGCCTCTGAAAAGCCATGCTCATGGGTTTGATCTGGCTCTCTGTGAGAGAAAGAAAGCCTATCGTAAAGAGATCAGAAAACTACGAAAATTACCAATAATTGAACAGACTAAAGCGGTCAGGTCTGCCAACACAAAATATCGAAATTGGACACGGTCAAGGAAAGCTGCACTATACCAACTAGACAGTGAAAGGTTTTTACAAATATGTTGTAATAAAAACTCTGGTTTGATCTGGGAACTGCTGAATAAATGTAGCACAGCACCACAAATGTCCTCTCAACTCAATGGTGTTCCTGAATCTGTGTGGCTTAAACATTTCTCCACACTATATGACGATCCTAAGATGAGTAGCTATATTTATAATGGCAGTTCTGCAACAAGTTGGGAGCTGCATTATACTGAAAACACCATCCAGACCCTCATCAAAACAGCATCCTCGTCAAGAGCAGCAGGCCCTGACGGACTTACAAACTGGATGTTTAAACAAAACATAAATGAATGGGCTCTCATTCTTAGCAATGTATTTTATCACATTTTGCAAACCAAAAGCTTACCAGACTCTTGGCGCTCATCCGTGATTATCCCGATTTATAAAAAGGGTGATCGCATGGACGCCAAAAGTTATCGTCCGATAGCGCTATTAGACGCCCCAGGGAAGTTGTTCACCAAGTTGGTATTAAGAGATTTTAATCTCTGGTCATCCATAGCCTGTCAACGTGATCCAGCACAAACTGGTTTTGTGGCTGGTTTGGGTACTAGTGTTAATTTACTCTCTTTAAATGCTATTCGACAACAAGCCCAGTGTAAGAGACAGCCCAGATATTTTGCATTTGTGGATTTACATTCCGCCTTTGATTCGGTATCAAGACCTAAACTTATCAATAAGTTAATCAAGGCGGAGTGTCCCTCCACCCTTATAGACATCATTTTTGCTTTGCATTCCAAAACTAAGATCTTTGTAAGATTAAATGCTGAAGGTCTTTTATCATCCCCTGTTCAAACGTATAGAGGGTTAAAGCAGGGATGTAGCTTAGCGTCAGCCTTGTTCAATTTCTTTATCAATGATGTTCGGTGGATCTTTACTAAAATAGTGACTGACGCTCCAAAGCTAAATGGTGTCAAAATTAGTGCCTTATGGTATGCAGATGATCTTGTGCTTGTGTCAAAAACATCTAGTGGCCTACGCAATCTTTTGTCAGCACTATGCAGTTATTTTAAAGAAAATGAATTAACTATAAATACTGCTAAAACACAGATTGTCACATTCATCCCTAAAGGTCTACACAAGCATTTGTTAGAATGGCAAATTGAGAGAATTCCCATAAAGATAGTTCCAAATTATGTTTATTTGGGTGTTATTTTTGACGGCTGTCCCACATTACATTCACAGTTGAACAAAATTAAGCAGAAGCTAATTATAGCAATCTGTCAAACTCGAATAATTGTATCTAGGTATGGTAAATTCACACTCAAAGCAGCCCTTCTATTTTGGAATCAAAATGTTGTTCCAACTATTCTTTATGGCTTGGAAACGCAAATCATACCAAATGGTTTTCTTAATCAATTAGAATCCAAATTTTGGCGAGCCATTCTACATTTACCACAATGTATTCCGGGGGCGATGATGCGATATGAATTGGGCATAATTTCATTAACTGCCCAATATAATTGGCGCTTATGCATACTGTTTCGTAAGTGTTTGCTCTCAACACAAGACAATTCTGCTTTGTCATCTATCTCCAAATATATAATAAACTCAGCAGAAATATTCCCAAAACAGTGGTCCACAAATGTTCTCTCTGTTATGGTGAAGGCCGATATTTCACTGAGCCTTTTATTAGACCATCCACAGAGAGCAAAAAAGAAAGTCCAGATGAAGGAATTGATTGAGACCTGTGAAAAATGTTTAACTTATAAAGATTTTGATACTGCTATATTTGGACCTAAACCATATAAAGACACTGCCTCGTACTTGTGCTTGGCTCCCTCCTCTGTTATTAGATCTGATATCCTGAGGCTGCGGTTTAATATCTGGCCCACTAGGGAAGTCAAACTAAGAAGGAGACAAATTACACCAGACCTTAATTGGTGCAGGTTTTGTCAAGATACAGCAATTGTTGAAACCTTGCAACATTTATTATTGGACTGTACAGCCCCTAAACTCTTGAGTTTAAGAAATATCCACTTTTCCAAATATTTTGCGTACTTTGCACAAATAGACCCAAGCAACAGATGGGTCGCTTTGGCTGCAACAGAATGTATGGGCATAAGGATTGCTACCAGTAATTTTTTAAAATCCTTAAATATGGAATGACCGATATACAGTATATTAAATCAAATGTTAACACTTGAAAGATGGATGTAACTGTAATTGCAAATGTATGTTTAATTGACTTATTGTTCATGTCAGTGTTTTTACTTATGAAAGAATGAATTTTTGTAATATGTATAAATTGAAAAAGTTGTTGTAAATGCAACTATATTCAATAAAAAAAAAAAAAAAACATTAGTATTTTTCGATTGGAGCTTGGTTTACAATCATGGTGGGCACAATACATGAACAAATCTATTTCCTTGTATAAGAAAGGGGCTAACGCAGATTGTTTGAGCATGGGCTCATACTGGGGTACAGGTGGAAAACAGACTCAAACGCATTCCTTCAAATCTTTAAGAAACATTTGGCCTCATTACAACTTTGGCGGACACGGTATGAACAGTGCCGGTAAGGGACCGTTCATACCGGGCTGCCACATTACGAGTTCTGCAGCGGGTCCCGCTCTCTACGCCTGGTCATACCAGATGTGCAGAGCGGCACCACTAGCAGAACAGGACGCTAACAAAGGTCCTGTTATGGGGGCTCAAATGGTATTGGGGACGTACTGGGTCCGGGTCCCGCGAATGGGAATTACCGGGCCTGCAAAGGTCGAAATGGCCGGTAATTCTCATTTTTCGTGACCCGACCCGGACCCGAGTTTGGGGGTAGCCATGCCGGTAAAAACAGCATGGCTACTTCCAAACTCGTAATGAAGCCCTTTGTGTTGGTTTTATGAAAATTGTCAACCTAACTTGCCTTGATTCTCAGTGAGTAATGCAAAACAAAGTGGAAATGTGGGATAAAATAACAGACACAGATTATCTTGGAAGGTTGAAATTGTATTTGTATTTATTTTATTTATATAGCGCAGGCCAGGCCCAAGGGCAACCAGGCGCATATCTTAGTCAAACAGTTACATAATATTTACAGGTAAGGGAACAGTACATTACATATAATCACAATAGTCCCGACCGATTGCAACAAGTAAACAGTAGGTGTTACAGATCAGACATAAATCATCAGTGCAAGTAGGGTCCCAGCTGGCCCATTCAATAAAGAGGAGCAATTGTTAGTAGGAAGTGACTAACCAGAGCTTGGCTTTGTGTTTGAATTGGTTGAATGAAGGTAGGGTTCTGATCAGAAGTGGTACGGTGTTCCAGGACAGGGAAGCTGGTGCCTCCAGCAGATTGAAGCTTAAATATGGGGATCGCAAGACCTTGGTTTTGTACAGATCTGAGCGCTCGTGCTGATGTATAATGAGTGAAGCGCGAGGCTAGGTATGAGGGAGCCTGGTGGTTGATGCATTTGTAGGTGAGGGCCAGTGCTTTCAAGGAGATCCTTTGGGCGACTGAGAGCCAGTTGAGGTTCTTTCTGGTTTCTGAGATGTGGGCAGATCGGGGGATGTTAAGGGCTGCTCTAATGGCATTATTTTGGGTCGTCTGGAGTTTATTAAGATTACCCTGGTTGGTGCCCTGGTACAATGCATTACAGTAGTCCAATTTGGACATGACCAAGGTCCTGGCCAAGGTGATGCAATTCTGGGCCGTGAGGAAAGGGCGGCAGGCTGAGATCAATTTGCAAGTGTAAGCAGACGCGGAGGCCACTGCATTGGTTTGTCTAGTGAGTGTCAAGGAAGCGTCCAAGTATATGCCCAGAGCTTTGGTGTCTTTGGATACTTTAATCAGATTGCCATCAATGTTGAAGGAGTCGAACAGGTGACTTAGTTTGTTATGCCTGTATAACAAGGTAAATGTCATTAAGGGCTTTGGAATCAGTAATGTAGTCACCAGTGATGGGTATGAGTATCTGGATGTCATCAGCGTAGTTAGTGTAAGTGACACCCAGATAGTCAAGCATGTCAAATAAAGGTTTGGTGAAGACATTGTAAAGAGTTGGGGAGATGCAAGAACCCTGCGGGACTCCACACGGGACTGGTGTGGGATCGGCCGATGCGGTAGGAGAGAAAACTCTCATGTGCCTATTGTCAAGGAATTACCTGATCCAATTGGATGCATTGTCAGAGAAGTGGGCCGTGACTTCAGATGCCTGCATAGTATTTGGTGATTGACCAAATCAAAGGCAGCTGATAGATCCAGTAGTAGTAAAAGGGCCAGTTTACCGTTGCCTTTAAGGTCATCAATTTGAGTTTTGAGATCGAGTAAAGCTGTTTCATTCCCATGCTTAGGTCTGAAGCCGGATTGTCTTGAGCCAAGGAGGTTATTAGTTTCTAAGTAATTCTGAATCTGCAAGTAAGCTGCTCTGTCGAGTATTTTAAGTAGGAACGGTACGGTGGTAAAAGGTCTATAGTTAGTTGGTATTTCAGGGTCTAGTGTTGTTTTTTTTAGGAGGGGGATAACCCACGCGTCCTTTAAGTTGTTAGGTACCGTACCTGTTAGGAAGGAGGAGTTAATGAAGGCAGTTATAAAGGGAGCAAGGTGGTGTGCTGCTTCCTTGATGATGGGTGCTGGACAGGAGTCGCCTTGGCAGTTGGAAGGTTTTAGATTGCGAATGATGTTTTCGACCTCAAGGATGGTGAGTGGGGTGAAACTAAAAGGGGTGTGAGTAAATGGGGCCGTTGGAATATGGGAGGGTTTGGTGAGGGGGTTGGAGAGTAGGGTATTTTGTTTGGCGTTCATTTTAGATTGCAAAGTGGTAATTTTGGTGAGGAGGGTGTTTTGGATGTTATTGCACCATTTGCTGTCTTTAGTGCAGGTGTCAGGCGCCAGGGATGGTGATTCCAATTCTTTAAGGATTTTAAATAATTCCTTAGTGTTGGATTCCGCTTGAACGATGCGTTGGTTATAGGTCTCCTTTTTGGCTTGTAGAATCGCTTCTTTGTAGTTATGGGTAGTAATGATGAGGCGATCTTTGTTAAGGTCACAAGGGTGACTCTTCCAAAGTGATTCAGCCTTACGTTTTTCTTTGCGTAGAATTCTTAGCTGCGGTGTGAACCAAGAGTTCAGGTGGGCCTGTTGTTTGGCTTTCCGTAGTTTGAGTGGTGCTATATTGTCAATGGCTTTGAGCAGTGTTTGATTGAAGATGTCTACTAGGGCTGTGGGGTCGTTATGTTGGGACACGCATTTGTTCAGGATGGGAAGGATGAGAGGGAGGAGTTTATCCTTAGTGATGTCTTTTTTGTTCCTAGTGGGAATGGCTGGAGCTATGGTAGGAGCAGTGTGGGGGTTAGTCGCTGGTAAGTGGAAGATGATGATGTGATGGTCGGACCAGGCGCAGGCGTGGTTGAAGCTTATGGTTGTGTTGCAGTTAAGGTCAGTAATCCAATCGAGCGTCCTGCCCTTAATATGGGTGGGTTCGTCAATGCGTTGTTGGAAGCCTAAATTAGCTAATGTGGTAGCTACTTCAGAGGCCAAGTGATCCTTAGTGTTGAGAAGGCCCAAGTTGAGGTCGCCTAGTAGCAATACCTTCGAGTTGGGTTTGGTATTGACGGTCAGAATGGCCGTGATCTCATCTATGAAAGAGCCAAGTGGTCCTGGAGGTCTATAGATAAGGTGGATGGTGGCAGTGTTGGTAGGAGATAGGGTGAGTTTCACAGAGAGGGATTCTGCGGAGCTGAGCTCAATGTTGGGGATGGTTCTGAGAGTGATGTTATTTCTGTGTAGAAATGCGACTCTACCTCCTTTAGATGTAGTTTGACGGTCCGCTCTAGTGATAGAGTAACCGATGGGGATGGCGAGGGCAAGGAGTGGGCCAGAGGCAGCATGTAGCCAGGTTTCCGTAATGGCTAAGAAGTCGAGGTTTTGAGTGGTGATAAGGTCGGAGATGTCCAACGCGTGGGCTGTAAGAGATCTAGCATTGATGAGGGCGCCCTTGAGTTCTTTGGCAGGGAAGGTACAAGGGGGTGGTGGTATATTCTGTGTAGTGGAAGTGTTGTGAGTGTGCTGGGTGCTCGCGGCACAGGGGGCACGGGGCAATCTGGATCCCAGTCTAAGATTCCTGACTTGGAGCGTGCACGGTTGATTGGGTGTGGGTTTGGTGGCAAAGTGATGGAGCCATAGGGCAGGGTCATTAAGGTATGCGTTGCTGAGGGGCATAGTGAGAGAGAGTGGGGTGGCGTAACAGTGGTTAGACTTAGCAGTATTGTGGGTTGGGGGGCAGAGCAATGTGGCAATGGTGAACCCTACTATGGTAACAAGAATTGGGTGGCTGGCAAATGACAGTGGCCGCATATCGTGAGCCAAGTATTGAAATGGTGGCCTTTTATATGTACCAATCCCTGATTGTAGATTGTATTTGAGGACATTTCCAATTCATCTGTCCCGGTCATGGTACTTAAAGTTTAGATAGAACTGTCTCCCCACTCCGGAGGTAATCAGCCCGAGATTAAAAATCCCTAAGGAACTGAGATTATGCAGACTGTGTAAGAAAAAGTGCACGGATATACTATATCATGAGGTGATGGAATGCTAGCAGACTGTAAAGTCTAGGATAGCATTGCTAGGACCACATGTGCATTCAACTTCAGCAGTAATGGCAAATCGCTCATGGAACAAACTAATGACGGGTACACAATTGGCACTATTAATCTCCCTTTTCACATTTGTAATGCAAATATTTGAGGAACTACACAATATTGTGCTTCAAGTTTATGACATTTTACAGGGTTTTTGATAATCGGAAAGTGATGTCGTGTAGCATTTGGATATACATCCAGATTTTTTAAAATGTATTGTAACATAGTTTTGTCTGTTCTAAAGGTTCTTTTCTGATTTATGCTGCTAGGACATGCAGTATTATTGTATTTATTGACGAATATGCACAGAATTTGCGTGTTATTTGTATCTAAGATGCAATTGTTCAATGTGTTTGCTTTCTTTTGTGTAAGGTATTATTTGTACCATAAACACAGTTAAAAAAGATAGAGGAGGAAAGAAACAATATATTGGAATTTTCCGCCCACTGTAAAGACCACCCTCTATCTACACTACCCCATTCCCTTCTCAATAGAATCAAAGACACCACCCTGGTGTGAGGTTACTCTTTTTGAGGATTGGAGTGTCCTTTGATTCCTGTTGCAAGAGGAGATTCCTGTGGACTGGCTGTATCTCTGGGAGGGTGGTACCTGCCCTTGCAAAGGAACAAACAAAGCAATCCCCAAAGGCTAAAGGCTAGCTAATAGCAACAAGGACAGTCTGTCTGTGTGGAATACACATAGCCGTTCAATATCTGAACTGGAATCACAGGGCTGACACATGTTTAATATTAAATTGATGTGGCTTGAATAACTATGCAAGATGCTGGCCACCATACCCTAAACTCATGTATGGATAACATGTACAGTTTAGTGTGCAACCAGGACAAACTACACAAAGGAAAGTCGTTTTTGGAGAAGGGGTGCATATCTTAAATGCAGCCCTGTACTGCAGAGACTTAGCTGTCACTGCAGCTTTCAAGGGGGCAACTGTGACCCCTGAACTTTCTCAGTGACACAGGATACCAGGCACAGCTTTTGGCACAGAGTTTATGAAAGGGGCATCTGATCAGCAGATTTGCCACCCTGAAATGGAATTGCCCACATCAGTTTATTAATTTAATACAAATAAAAATAAAAATAGTATTACAACACCCTGGTCATATGGCAATTCCTCACACTCACCATGGAAGCTGTAGCTGATACGGTGTGCAACTACCTCCGTGGAAAAACAATTTCAATCATATATCACCAGACCTGACATCACTTGTTGATATTTTGCCTGGGTATTAATGAACATCATTATTCCTGTGCTAAGGATCAACGGAGAGCTAGAACTGTTGGATTTTGCACTAGCAGCAGGATTAGTTGCAAGAGTATTGACACCACATGTCAAGTTATTTCTGAAACATATCTGAGTATTTCTCACACTTAGGCATGGTGTTGGCATATGATATGATAAGATAGGTTATTTATAACACGCTAAATACCCAGAGGTTTCACAGCACAGACCCGGGGATCGAACCTGTGTTGCTCCGTGTCATCTTGTTTACAAGGGGAGCACGTTGCCACAGAGCTATCCTCCAGATACATTACTCTAGACCATTGGACGTACATTTCAGGTCTCTGAATATAATTTGATTTTCAATGTGCGTACATTACAGGTCTCTGAAAATCATTTGCTTCTCAATGTGCCGACAGTCCATAATGACACCCACAAACCAAATGGTCGTCTTATACATGCCAGAGCTCATCTCCGTGGCCTGGCCATTCAGTTTCAACATCACTATATCAATATCCACACAGGAAAGCAATCTCAACACTACCCAACGTGTTCACATGTTGCCACTTTCAAACCAGTGTTTTGTCATTTTGGTTTTAACATTGTTCATGTCCCATTTCAATGCCAGTCTCACAGCAACAAATCAGATGGCTGTGCCTCTTTATGCATTGCCTCCAGAACATTGCAACACATTAACAATGCTGTGCAGTTTTGCTAAAGTTAAACATGGGATCATGCAGGTTTTTATAACGGCCATACACACGTGATGGAAGTAAACATACCATGCATATGTTTGCCCAGCTTACCAAGTTGTCATGCTGGTTTCTACATTCTCCCAGAAAAACTGTGAGGCAAGTTTGAATACGGGTGTGCCCGTGATCACACAGTTAAACACGTTGTCATGATAGTTATAATATTGTCCAAATACATGTGCATGTCTTGCTCGTATATTCCTATGAAAGTTGTTGATGCCCCTTATTATATTACCCCATATGGATCGCCCCAAGATACCCCAGGCACTTTTATATTGCCCCAGAGGATTCATGCCCTTTTTCAATTGCCTTCAGATGCCCAATGATCTTTCACATTGCACTTTCAGCTCATCTCCTGCACCATTAAACTGTGCCAAGAAATATCGCTCGAAACTATCCAAGTCTCAGAATTGGGGTGTATGTTATTTACTCAATGCCGCTGAAAGTTACCATGCATACAGTGACCCTTGTTATGGTCCCTACATGTTGCTGCCATATTTCCCTACACACGGGAAAACATCTAAACACAGCGTGCACACACCCAAACATCATTCATTTACCATTTTATTTTCCTGCTCCCACTCCACAGTTCAACACAATAAAAGAAACAAACAATCATAATCATAACATCAGAATTCATGTTAAATATCAAAAGACAAAAAGCTAAAATAAGTTAGCCACAATACTAAATGTCCATATATGTTCTTCTTAATCGCCTCACTTTTTTTCAATAATTGCCCATATTTCTGAGTCTTTCTGAGTGCACACACATAATTGGATGGCTTGTTTAACTGCCACAATATTTTGTATTTTGGTTCCGATATATTTGGAAAGCCTGTTTGGCATAAGAGGACACAACATTAAAACATTAGAAACAACCTCTCTCAGTTTGACACCTGCTACATCTCTATGTTCCTCATACACCGATTTTGTGCGACAGTTGCCAACAGTAGGACACCCAATCTTGCTTTCAGATAGAGAGTGTTTGCTTCCCTGTCCTCCAGAAAGTTGAGATACCTTTCAGAGACAAATTGTAAAGAAATACTAAGTATTTGTTCACTGTACTTGTACTGCTTATCTTAGCCAACTTTGTTAAATGACTACACATCTTTATATTTCTGTTTAATAACAGCTTTAGAAACTATGTTCCCTTTATATAAGGATGGGCCCATCAAATCTATGCCCAAATTGGGGCTTGACTCAAAAACATAATCAAAGACGTTTTTATGGGAGGGCAAAAGGGGCACTTGCCCAGGGCCCCCACCTTGGAGGGGGGTCCACAAGGCTGCCTGGTCTGATGAAGTAAGATCTCATTGTTCACCAGTCTTAAATAGCACACGTCAGGATATTTTATGGGGGTGCTGCTGAGGCTCTAAACCCATTGCCTATCTGTTTTGACAAGTACATTCTGCCTTGATTAATTCATCATGTGTTGCGTTCTGTGTTCACTGTGATATACATAGTTTTTGTGTTCCTTAAGGCACAACTCAGTAGCATTATTTCCTTCCTGTGGGAATTATTTTGATCATGTGCAATAGGCAACGGTGAAATGTATATTGATAAATTGAGTACCACAATGGTTCAGATGTTAGCTCAGTGTGTGAAGCACCCATTGAAGAGATATGCGTTCACATGCAAAATTAGAATATCACATTCCAGCAAGGCTGGCTGAGCCTTTCCTATGTCTGAAGTTTAAAACCTGTCTGCATATGTACTTGGTTTTGCAGAACAACATCTGCTATTATCAGCAATATACCTGCACCAGAAAGGGGTTGCTATAAAACCTAACATATCCGTATGGTGAAGGTCTACAAATCGGTTTGTTCAGATGGGGTGTATTAAAACCTAGGCAATCACCTCCAACAATGGTATAAACGGTGAGTCCAAGAGGTGAATAAATATCCGAATTCAAGACTAGGGAACGAAAGCGTTCATGCTTGTATCCTGAATTTGCCAGCAGAGGATACAGTGATCCTGGTCAAATCATCTAATGTATTTTACATTACTGTGCTGTCTTCTGTGAGGTTTGCCTTCTTGTATGCTGCTGGTATTGTTTCACCCATTACTTGATATTTCTTCTTATGTAGGCCATTTGGGTTTAAGGGTTGGTATACAGAAGAAAGCTGACCAAATGTTGCAGGCCTCAGGCAAGCATATGTTAAGGTCTGCTTGTTTGACCCAAAATAACAGCTTGCTTTTTGGTAAAAGTCAAAGGTTTTTATGCACGTTTGTAAATGAAAATGTCACAAACCATTGTTTTGGAAGTATTTAAAGCTTTACAATACAAAAGACAAACCCAGATTAAATGTGTTAAATCACATCAATTGGTATGCTGGTAGTATACTTCCCTTGATGATGGAGAGAATGAAGCTAAAACCATTCCCATTTTGCATAATATCCTTCTGTAATATTTTGTTTAAGAAATGTCATGTTTCGTAATGTGATTTGTGTACGTTCCAAGTCTGTTTTTATAAAATGAGATTCATTTCCAGTTCTTACCATGAACTAAACAGAAAGTGTTCAAATGCAGGAATTGCAGAGTTGGCACAAATCCCAGCTTCACCCCTTAACCCCTTAACCAATTTGTGACCCTGGGCATCTCATTTAATCTTGCATTGCCTAATCTCTCAATATTGCCAGTCCCTAAACCTTTCAAAATTGTCAGCCCTTAAGAGTGATTTCCTCCTCATGGTATGATCTTCATAAAAGCCTTATTCATGGTTTCAATGGCTATAGGGTTGCTTCCACTTTAATAGAGAGCATATTTATATCTCACAACACAGGCATTTGTGCATTTGATATCTAATGACAAAACTATTTGAAAACCATATCCTACTCCTAATCTCTGTCTGGATAAAACACCTTCCTGGTAGTTTCTAATCTGCATCCACAATCCATGCTACGGTATGTGTAGCTTTCTTATTCCTTCCAATTGGTCTCCTCTATCCATGCATGAGCACTTTTGCATTGGGTGAGGCAGGTAATGTGAGTTCTCTGTCTATTATGGGTTACATGTACCTTTTACGTGCAGTCCTGCATTAATACTACAGGCTGCATACCTTCCCGGATGTTAGTGATAAACATTATCCGGTATGTACTAGAACAGTAACCTCTTCGTAGACTGCTAATGTTGGGATTCAAATGTGATTTGTTTATCATTCTGATTAGAACAAGAATGAAGAGGGTAAGGGGACTTAACAGGAGTAAACATGCGTATTATGCTGCAAGACACCATATCAACCTATAGATTGTGAGCGCGATGGGTCGGGCGTGGGGGTGCGACCAGTTTTCTTGATCCCTTAATTCCTTTGGTTTGGTTCATGGGGGGCCGCAAATATGTCCGTGCCCAGGGTCCCAAAAGTGCTTACGATGGCCCTGAACATAATGGACTCCTTTTTTGCTCTGCTATTAGCAAGAACATCCCCCAATGCTAATCTATAAGAATATAAAGGATCAGATGTTGTGATCTTATGCAAAAGCAGAAGGGGATGTTGCTTAGCCTCAAACACAAACGCATTAATCGCTAATTCTATTCGAAGAGATAGCAATGGTGTGTTTCCTCCATCATTTCCAATGATGGTGTCCAGGGTTCAGAGGTTTCAACCCCATCCCTTAAGATATGATTGGCGGATGTGAGCGAGCGGGTCTGCTCCAAGACTGCCCATTATGGACAATCTGCAAACATAAAGTAGGCTGCTCAGCCTGCAGAAGTACTGCCCCCTTGATTCTGAGGCGATTGCTATGTGGCACCAAACACCCAGGGCTACAAAGGCAGGTAAACAATTGATGGGGGCAAGGGGGTACAGTTGTTTCTATAAATGCGCATGCGCCCAGTTTGCTGATTTCCCAGTATCTGGTTCAGCATAGAAGTGGCTAGCCACACTTGGGAGTGTGCAGCATCTGTCTGTGGTGTCACCTGTCACCAGGTCATTGAAGGTCACGGGGGTGCTCCAGATGTACTGGCAGTGCATGTGCTGATCATGCACTTGCAACAGAACTGTCATGGATGGAATTGACTGTACTGGCATGTTCACATGCGGCGCGAACTGTGCTCTGGTGAGGTCCCCTACATGTGTAAACATTTGCACTTACTATGGCATTCATCGAATGTAACTTAATACTGTTGCATGCAATGCATTAGCAACCTAGGTTGGCGCATTTTGCAACAAGATAATCTGCAGATATTCCCGTCATGCCAGCGAAGACAGGGAACCCAGTAACATAAGCGAAGCCGCCCCGCATTCCTGCCATCGCTCTGCGTGACAGCTGTCAAAGCTATTGCGGCAAACCATCCATATTAAAGCACTCTTCACTGGCATATTCGGCGTTTTGAAGCCAACCAAATAGAGCTCATGAAATATGAAAGGAGCGCTGCCTGACGCGTTCTAAAAATGTCGCCATTAGAATGATGTGTGGGGAAATGCACACCTTTATCTCGCGGTCAGGCCGCGCAGCAGCCGCGCTACTTCAGTGTCATCGCGTTTCCGGCCCAATGCACTTTGTCTCCTGCCTGCAAGATCGCCTGGAAACCCGGGCTAATTTCAGTGAGTTTAAATGCCTGCTAATGCTGATATATTATCGGCAACAAGTGATTTTATGTTTTGGTTGTCATGGGACTGAAAGAAAGATGTGATTTTCAAAGCGTTCGCATTTTTAGTGCTTTTTGCAAGCATACAAGCTGTCAGGCATGCTTCAGCTACAGTTTCCTTCTCGTCGTCTCTACATTGTCAATCAGTTCTGTCCCAACATTCAAATAATGTCTTACCACCCAATGCGTGTGTGGCAGCACTGTGCCTGTATGCATTGTGTGTTGCCTTACTACAAGTTATATATGGTCTCCTCTACTTAGGCCATCACATTAGGTGGCTCAGTGCAGGGACGTCATTTCACCAAAACCAGGGGTAGCAGAAGTGAAATCACACGACCCTTGACCTCCATGATGACAACAAATGATGTGATGCCATTGGCCCCGCCCCCAAGTGATATCACAGGAAGTGGTGAAATGTCATTTGGATCCGCCGTGAAATGACATGACAGGAAGTGATGGCACATGACCATTCACCACTTGGCATCACAGGAAGTGGCATCACATAGCACTGTTCCTCAGAACACTAAGACACATATGATCTTTTATCACTGTGGCAATGCCCATATTACCACGGGAAGTGCAGGAACTCAAATCCCCTCTTTAAGTTGTTTCCGCCCTGCTATTCCTACGAAACTACAGAGCGAAATCACATTCTGTGGGAACAGGGGTGGATAGGCGGTTAGAGGGATAGGGGAAAGCCAGGACAGAAGGAGAGAGGGAGAATATTTCACCACAGAACATATGTTCTTATGGTCGATGTTAGGCAGAATTATATGCAGTACCCTTTGGGAACACCACACACAATTAAGACTACAAATGACAGTACAAATTCACCTTTGGTACAAGCCTGTACTACACAGTAATAGTGGTAGCGATGGCTGAGCAGCCGGACTTATCTCAAGAGTAAGTGAGCAGTATCAAATAGTTACACAAAGGACAGTAATTACTATGATTCAAACAAACACTGACTCAATGTTTCTGAGTAAAAGAATATGCATTTATTTACACATCAGTTGTATAAGATGTCACTAAAATAAAGCAGTTGAAAAATCAAGTTACCAATACACCACATCACTCTCAATAGATTCTGGACAAGTTTAAACTCAAAACGAAGTGTGAGCAAAATGGCACTCCAGCCATTTTAAAAAGGGAGGGGAAAACAAAAGTAGGCTACAATTGAGCAACACCAACAGGTAAGTAAGCAGGACAATCTAGAAAGAAGACCTACAGTGATGGAACCAAATCAAATAGGATTAGGGCCAAAGTTAATAGGACAAAAGTCTCAAGATCACACAGTTCACGGTAGTTCACAGTTAAGTCTTTTCCAAGAGTTCTGGACGAAGATGGTCAGCAGAAAAATTAGTTTAAAGAGAAGAGAAGGACAAGCCCTCGGATTGGCAAAAGGTTTCACACACCTTCACTGCGGCTGAACAAAACGCACAACCGGATTTGCACAGTACCTTTAAATGGAGAAGAAGCTGTAGCTGAGGCGGACATTCCTGGTAGTTCCTGCAGGCTCACGGTTCCTGAAGCTACTGTCGGACTGACACGAAGTAGGAAGACTGGAGGGTCCTGCACTACCCTGGGATGAAGTTAGGTACTCCACTGAGCAGCGCACCTCCCCATCCACGGCAAACCCCTTCTGCTATTTATTCTGTACTATACTCCATTAAGTCTGGCTTGTACCCTATTGAACGAACATGAATTATACAATAACAATAACATTAATTAACAGACTTCAAAATCATTGGATATTTTGACAAGAAAACTCAATTCCCTTTTAGCTCCAATTTGATTAGCAGCTGAAGAAAAGGAACTGTACATGCGCCTGAGCTTCAAAGGATTTTTTTGTAAGCATGTGTACACCATATTTGGCCTTTATTGACGTAGACAGCTTTTAGAGAAAACAATGACAAAAACATGATTGTGTCTCTGTTTAGTGCTACCTACAGTGGGGCTGAAGAGGAGTTGTTCTTTATCAACCGTGCTGCACAGTACTGAGAGGAAGGTGTGAACCCTGCCCTGTCCCAACCACTTCGACCTCACACACTATGGATGCTAAAAACCATTGGAATACCAAATACATGAAAGAATTGTATCAACCTTGCTCAGAATAACAGCAGTCAGTACATTTACAGTGTTGGGCGCACTCTGAAGCATCCACTGAGCAACAGCACCTGGTGCTGTATTTTAAGCTTGTTTTTCTAACCAATCCCTAGAAGTGACCAGGGGTCGCCCGACACCCCGGCTCTCATGTCGATCATATACCTAGATTTCACAAGTGGGCGGCTGCTGGGCCTGCCTGCTATGAAATGGAGCCAAAAGTTAAATGCTTGTGTGCGGGTGTGCATGCAATGTAAATGCATTGGTTTCAATCAGCCTTGTTATTGGAGGATGGAACAGCCAGTGGTCGGAAGGGATGGACCAGGGTTCACAGCTAACAGCCAGGGATTGCAGCTGTGATCCCTTGCAATGCCCAAATGACATCCATTGCCCAGTGTCTGGGTGGATTCTGCGGGTAAAGGATTTGGGGTTTGCTGCAATTTACACACCATTGCATAACTATGTTATTTTGATATAGCAAACCAATAATAACGAAATCTTCCGCTTTTGGGTATTTATTTTTCAGCTATGTTCGTCTGTATTCATCCATATTTATTTGTGGGCCCTTTTTTCTGTATTAATCTACATTTATTTTTTGTCATATAAAAAGATAATTTCCAATCAGTATTTTTCTGCATTAATTCTAATAAAAAATGCATTGATTAAAACACACATCCAGCCACATAGGAAAGAAATGCTAGCTCAATTGTTTCCATAACACAAACAGTTACTCCTGTGACTACTGCTGCTTTAACATATATGCTGTCAGCAATATGAAGATCATGAACGCTATTTGTATGGAACTTTTACACTGACCATGCTGCCAATCTGCAAGGAGATTGCCCTGGGATGTATGATTAATATCATAAAGAACCTAGCAGAAAGACCTGTTTTCCGTTTTTCTCAATTGTTATCAATAAATACAGACAGAAAGCAGATTGATTTCCATCTGTATTAATATGTAGAAATCAATAAAAACTGAAAACTGGAAGCCTTAATTATAACGTATCCTTGTAAGGAGTTTAACATGTTCAAAGTTTTAATGCTGAAAGCTAAAAACAAAACAAAATTGCAAGGACAGGTACATTTATAGCAATACAAGTACATTTAAGAGAAACGTATATAATATATGCATAAGGCCTGGTTTCACAAGGCATTTTTCAATTGGACACAACCATTGAAAAACACTTTGTGAGTCAGTCCCAGTGATTATTCATTTACCTTCCAGATAGTATAACACATGCTTGCCTTGTTGGCTGTATTTCATACAAGTTTCATCAGTTGAATGCATGAGGCAATTCGTTTTCCATTACTTCTTCCTTTTGCTTTTATCGTGTTGTCTCTCCACAGCAAACTCCTCGTTAATGTCCACTTTTGCCCTCAATACCTAAACACTTGACCCTGTTACCCCATTTTGTTTTCTTTTCTTTTTTGTATTCACCCTACTTCAATATCTTGGACATAATGCCGGTTTTGCAATACTCACTGGTTACATCATATTATATTATGTAATGATGTTGTTAAGCTGTTTCACTTTGTACAAGGTCAATAGATGTAATTTCCAGAAGAAGGGAAAGAGCACTCCAAAATATGGATCTACATGTGTGGTTTCATCGACCACAATTACCTAATTGACAAGTATTTCAACTTGTCTTGGTCATAAAGCTTTGTTTTTTATCTTCATGATATTGGGGTTCTCCCATACCCATCTGACCCCTTGTCCTAACTCACCCCATCCTTTGCCCCCACACCCTCCTTACACAAACACACACATCCAGATCATCAAACACGAACACCCACAAACATCTATAAATGATCATTCAACCAACAGGGCCGTAGTAAATGTCAAAAAATTAAGATGAGTTGTTGAAACGGGAGAGAATGCATACAACATAAACAAAACAACACTCGTTTCTTTAAATGTGCTAACATGTCAAATCTAGACATGAACATGTAAACTGGTAAGATGTGTCTGCAGTCTTGTTGGACTAAGATTCCCATCTGCCCTCTTTTAAAAGGGTGCACACATTGTAAGTAGCCCAACAAGACGAGGAATTATGGGATAATGCAAACATATCACACATGTTGCCAAAGCCAAATGCCACGCTTACACTTTTAACATTATTCTAACATTAACTTTTAACATTGTATAAGAGTCGCCAATTATCCTGACCAGCTCATTGAAACTAATCAGTATATCTTAATGCACCGAAGGTGACTTCACAGATCGGTTACCAATAATTGAAAAGGATGTATAACAACCTATTGACCAAAAACATACATTATTTATCTAGTTGGTCCAAGTCATGTATTTTCAGTTAAAATATTGTATTTAACTGTACACTGGACATAACAAACAATACTGCATTTACAATTCAGCAATTATTCATTGTCTACCACCCACTTGTACACATTGTCCTGCTGTGCACTCAATTTTACTTCAATACATCTCTCTCAGCGTATGTTATACATTTTTCTTGTCAATGCACCCGTAGCAGACTAAGAGCCTGTTGCACCTGGACAACACTTAATGCACCTTAACTCAGACAAGGTTTGCGTGCTTTGAGAATACTATGGTGGTGAGCTGGTACAGTAAAACAACAACTAATAATAATAATAATAATAATCATAAAAATAGTACTAATGCAATATCCTGATTTCCTAAACATGTAAAAAGGAATGAAAAATCATAACAGGAAAACAGGTTATTTAGAACATCAAAATAAGACAAAGATAAAATTACTTGTAACACATATTTATTTATAGTCTCAACAATCACTTTATTAATTTGAATTCCTACCAACATCCAACATCTTCATCCATGGAACAAAACCTTTAACAGGTCAAGGGAACTGCAGTCTCAGTAGCAAAGGGTAGACACGGCGGGATGTGGCCGATTAGCTCACAGTGGAACCTAGCCTCTGCCCTAGAGGAACGCTGCCACTCATGCTACCTGAGTGTATCCGTTTCGGTCCTACAGAGGAAGCAACATAAGTTGTCTGCTCTCATGTTCCCCCTGCATTGTTTCAAAACACCCACCTATTTATGACATCCTGGAATTTCCAAAGAGCTCAAACCCAGACCACTGCTGAGCCAAAAAAACTCAAATTGCAAGAACACTTCACACAATACGGTTGTCTGACTTTCAATGCATACCGAAGGCTAGACATCTGGCCCATCCCTCTTTACTTACCCTATTGGTCTACATCCACATTGCCTTTCACACAGTCCATTCATAGATTCACCATTCATAGATTGGATCTAAAATGGATTATTGCAATGTATGGTTCACAGTCACCTCTTCCTCAATATAGACAAGATTCAAATTATCCAAAATAATACCCTTAGACCGGCATTTAATATTCCGAAGCGAGAGCATATTTCTGAAGCCCGAAACGGTGTGCACTTGCCACCAATCTGTGAGTGCATTGTCTTCAAAACCTTAGCACTCATTCACAAATTCCTCTCCAACTCAGTGCCAAAATACCTATTGCAAAACTAGCGAAAATACAATCCTCCAGCCCTACACGCACCACCTACTCGCACTGACTAACGATCCCATGAATTAAACTCAATCCTGCGAAAGGGTCCAGCTTCCCAGTCACTGGGCCTCATTACGAGTCTGGTGGTAACCATGCCTGAAATTCCGGCAGGTTACCGCCGGACTCGTATTACCCTTCCGCCTCTGTGATTCCCGGAATTACTGGGGAATTGCGACCCCGGTGACCCGGGAATTCCGGAGGCGGAATTCGGTAAATCCCCATTCCCATTGAGTCCCATAGGACTCAATGGGAATGGGGAAGTGGAAACACTGGCACCATCTCGTGATGGTGCCGGTGTTTCCGCGTCCGCCTGCAGGCGGGTGGTGTTAAACCCGCCATGTCAGACCTGATGGGAATGACACCTCTGCCTGCAGGACTCGAGATCACCCGGTATGGAAACAACAGTTGCGGCGGGTTTACCGCCACCGTTATTTCCAAACCGGGTGACTCGTAATGAGGCCCATTGTCTCTAGTACTTGGAACTCCTTACCCTTGTCACAAAGATGGGAACAATCATACTAGGGTTTCCGGAAACAATTCAAAACGCTTCTCTTCACCCAGAACATACCGCTGATCATTTTTTGTATCAGGCACTCCGTATTACAGGGAGCGCGCACTTACTTTGTAGTTTATAGGCGCAGCGAAATATTTCCTTAATTTCCTCAGACTGGCACGTTCAGCGCCATCTTCAGTGACTACAGCATTTGCAGATTGCGCCTGCGGCTGCAGGGGAGTGGGCGGCCTTAGAGCTTTCCCAGCGTACCCTGGGCCAACTGTCATTCACGCCAGGATCGGGTAAGGAGAAAAAGTCATAAGAGCAATCGGGAGCTTAAAAAAAAAATATATATATACATTTGCAAGGAAAGATTCAGAACACTGATATCTGCAAATGTAGAAAGGATTCAGCGCTCCCTATCTAAGAGCCTTTTGAAGCACTGCTGTGAGCTTGGAGCCATTCTCAGCTGACAGAAGACAGTTGGCTGGGCCAACCAAAGAAATCATGGCTCATTATGAGGAAGATCACTCTACAACACCTGAGTACAGTGATGAGGAATGGATGAGATACCCGCACAGCAAGAGACTGATCTATCTCTTTGCTTCAACAAGGTGTTAGGTGTTAGGGGACTCGCTATCCCAGGTGGTCTCAGAAGGAATTCAGCCTCTGGCTCAAAGATTAGACATGCTAGAGGCATGGATGATGTAAAGTGATCAGAAATCCTGCAGAAAGAGACAGGCCCTGAGCCGGGAGAAGGCACGTCGGCTGGACACCCCCAAGACGGGGTTGATCAGGGGTGTAAAGCTCGGGGAAGATCCATCTCCTTGACTCCCTGAGCAAGGAAAGAAGGGTCGATCCACACCCACCAAGGTACAGAAGACCCAGTCTCAAGACTTAAGAAGGCCTTCCTGGCAAAAACAACGGAATGCCAGAGTAGACCCCCTACCCCAGGGGTGAACAATCCAGGGGTAACAATTCAGGGGACTTGCACTGCCCCCCTGGCAACCCCTGCACTGCGGGACTGTCTCTGTATCACTACAGCCCCCCCCCCCAGCACTTGTCTGCACTTACCTTGCACTTGCCACCAGCTGGCCCTATTTATTTATTATTTTATTTCTATTCTACTTATTTGTACTGCACTCCCCCCCTCCCCCTTCCCCTTGCACTTTTTCCCTTCCCCCTACCCCTGCACTTGCGCGGTCTGAATGACACCTGGCCTAGTAGGATTGTTGTCTGTCTTCCCCTTGTTCCCCCCTCCCTGCCTCGTCGCGCCTTGAAACACTTGTGTATAGGCGCGTTACAAATGCCATATCATATCATATCATATCATGGCTACTCGCCTGATGATGAAGGGGGAGAGGAGTAGGATAGCCCCAGAGGTCCACCAGTAGAAGCACACACTCTCGAAGAAGAAGAAGAAGACACAAACAACATGTTCGATCCCGAGGTCATCAGGTATCCGAAGTCCTTGGAGTGGGTGCCCTACCCAAGAGTGGTGCTGTACATGGAGCAGCACAAAAGGAGGCCGCTAGACAGGGAAGTTCGCTCTCGGATGAGAGCAGAGTGTTCGAGGCCAGAGCTGCCAGAAAAACTAGCGGAGACCCCAGACTTCGACCCCAAGATGGTCACTTTTATGACTAAATGGGCACAAGAGACATCAGGAAAGGTGTGGACAGAGCATGGAGGGGTAGCCAGACCTTGCCGGTCTGCTGACAAAGATTATGGAACTGGCAGAGAAGTCCAAATATACAGGTACCCCATAGAAGCTCAAGCGAGCTGTGTGCCTGTTGGGAAATGCCAACTGCACCCTCTTATCAGAGAGGAGGTCAGGAGTACTCCTAAACATAGACAGCAAGCTTAGTGATCTGTCATCTTATTAAGCTGGGGAAGGAGCAAATGGGCTCCTGTTTGGTGAGGCTTTCGACAAAGAGATGTCCCAGTTCGTGGGAACCTACTCCACCCTACAAAAAGCGCAGAGCTCGATAATGAAGATCTTTCCCGGGCGAGATTTGCCAGGGCCGGATGACATCGGGGTCCGTCATCCGGTCGCTTCGGCTCCCATCGCAGACCCCAGGGTCATCGAGGCCAATATTGGGAAGACCAGCAGCAGGACTCCTTCTTCTCGACCAAGACAATATTTCCGAGGGGACGCAGAATTAGAGGCACCTACCGGCAACCAGGCGCCTCGAGCGGTGAGTACAGTATGTATGTGAGTAGGGGGGATAACCCAACAATTCCTAAGAGCATGAAAAGCTTTATCCTGCGATTCATGGGTGCTACAAGCAGCGGCAGGCATGCGCATACATTTCTTAGGCAACCCCATTCAGAGTCAGGAAACGCGGGCAATGCACATGCCCCCACAGGAAGGGGCACTTCTGCAAAGCGAGCTATTACAGCTAGTGCAGAAAAATGCAATAGAACGCGAGCTGCTAGGCGATCCGGTGTTTGTCAGCAACACGTTCCTGGTGCACAGGAAGGAGAAGGTCAGACCTGTCATCAACCTAAAGAGTCTGAACGATGGCAACCTTACAACCACTTTTTGATGGAAGGGATTCACCTTCTCAGAGAACTGCTGCATTCGGGAGATTGGCTTGCGCGCCTAGATCTCAAGGAAGCTTAACTCACCATTCCAATAGCTACAGAGCCTCACAGATTTCTGCGCTTCCAGTGGAACAGGGAAATCTGGCATTTCACTTGACTGCCATTTGGGCTAGCAATCGCGCCATGGGCATTTGCCAAGCTGATGAGTCCAGAGGCCACAGCTATAAGAGAAAGGGGTATACGGATTATAATATACCTAGACGACATCCTAGTGCTAGTGTGAGACAATGTCTCACTCACCAGCGACGTGCTTTGGGCGTTCAACTTCTATCATCCCTAGGATTCCTAGTGAACCTAGACAAGTCCCGATGCATCCTGTGTAAAGGATCGAGTTTTTAGGATTCGCAATAGACACGGTAAAAGCGACAATAGAACTCCCGAGTCACAAAGTGAGAGCAATCAAGAAGGAGCAAAGAGCAGTATTAGTGAAGAAGATTATCTTGCTTTGGAATCTAGCCAGGGTAGTTGGACTGCTTGCAGCCTCTATCCAAGCGATCTTTCCCGGCCCGCTCCATTACAGAGCACTCCAAAGGCTCAAACTCAGACACCTTCAAGGGGGTTTAGGTTACCACCAATTAGTGGCTCTAGATAGCAAAGCAACAACGGATCTGCAGTGGTGGTTGCAGAATATGGAGGCCTGAAATGGTCGAGCTAACTTTGGTGACATGCCAGACTTGGTAATAGAGTCTGCCGCAAGCAGGACAAGCTGGGGGGCCAGATGCGGTCAAGCAGAACAGGAGGGAACTGGTCTGAAAATGAGTTGCAGTTACATATCAACTGCCTAGAGCTGCTAGCAGGCTCCTTCGTAGTGCAGACTTTCACCAAGGACAAGGTCAAATGTTGTGTTGCTTAAGATGGGCAACATCTCAATGGTCCACTACATAAACAAGCTTGGGGGTACCCGATCGAAAATGCTGGTGGAACTAGCAAAAGACTTTTGGCCCTATTGCCTCCAGCATCATATAGCAGTAGCGGCGGAATACCTTCAAGGATCGCAGAACAGTGTAGCGGATTGGAATCGCAATATCTAATAGAGTCCAGCGACTGGAAGCTGCTTCCGCAGGTGTTTCACAAGTTTCAGGAAGTGTAGGGTCCACTAGATACAGATCTATGTGCATCCAGACTGAACACACAGAAGCAAAAGTAATTCAGCTGGAAGATGGACCCGGTAGCAGCGGGTAAGGATGCCTTCCTACAGACATGGTCAGGCCAGTTCAGTATGCATTTCTGTTGTTTATCATGATCACGAGAGTTCTAGCGAAGGTCTGCAGAGAAGAAGCAGAGCTAGTGCTAGTGGTTCCGTGCTGGAAGACCCAGCCCTGGGTTCCAGTAGCAATGGAACTTTCTTCAGATTTCCTGAGGATAGTCGCACATCACCCGGACCTCCTCCTCAACCCAGATGGCCAGTGTCACCCGCTGATAGAAACAGGCTCCTTGTGATTGATAGCTTGCAGGGTTTCAGGAAAAGATGGGAATTGCCAGGCATTTCGCAGCTCGCTGCAGACTGTAGCAGAGACTCCTCTGCGCCTTCCACCATCAGGAGCTATAGTTCAGCATGGGATAATTGGTCCCGATGGTGCGGGAGTCAAGCTCTGGATCCCGCTTCAGCATCTATAGTGCACGTTCTTAATTTTCTAGCAAAAATGTTTCAAGAGGGCTGTGCTTACTGAACCCTAGGTGTGTATAGATCGGCGCTGTTGGCGGGCATGACAAAGTAGAAGGTAATCCAGTGGGGGAACACCCAGCCATCATCCGACTTCTGAAAGGAATTAAATTAAAGAGGCCGCTGGAGCCCAAGTACACGGTATTGTGGGACGTTCGAGATGTGTTATGTCTATTTCTGGGATGGCCAGAGAACAATAGCCTTACCTGCTCTCAGCTTTCAGGAAAATTAGCTATGCTTATCAGAATGTCGGAGAGTGTCGGACGTGAAAGCTTTAGAAATAGACATGAAGATTTTCTACCCGGAAGGTGTGACATTAAACATAGTGAAAAGAACTATAACTGACCCTAGAGTCATTTCCTACCCCTATTGCAACAGAAGAGATCTAACCCTGTGAATACTTGTCCATTTTGGGATTTGACCCAGCTGTTTATTTAATTTTTGCAACAGGTTTAATTGACCAGGAACGGGAGTGCGTGCCTCGCCCTTCTTTATTTTCCCTTAATCATTAGCTCGGCCATTAGGAGTAGGTTTTCTCAACCTATTGCCAGCACAGTCTGCCTCTACATATAGGCATCTTGACACCTCTGGCCCACAAATCATTCACGTAGAAACATCTAGAGGGGAAATGGACAACAAGAAGCTTTGCATTGCGCAGTGCATCAAAGATTATGAAGAGGCAACAACAAACATTAGACCACAGGTCGTGACTCAGTTGCTTATAGCACGCAGGAGGCCCTACCATGAAGTAGCCACAGTGACAATAGCCAGGTGGGTGAGAGAAGTGATGCAGTGGGTTGGAATAGATTTGGCTATATTTGGCACACATTCTGTCAGGGGCATGATGGCTTCTAGAGCATTTCAGCAGGTGTGTCTTTGCAAGATATGATGTAGTTAGCCGACTGGTCCTCAAAATCTACGTTTAAGACGTTTTATTTTAAACCTGTGTCGGATATCACTAATAAAGTGGTGGCAAGCTTTGAACAAGCATAATGCTCACCTCCTGTCTTGTCATAGAATGAAGATTGCCCATGCTAACTGCAATGGTCAGTCTTGATTCTATTAAAGACACAGAGGCGAGCATTATTTCCCATCCAAATGAATGTGTATGATAGATGTTACCTTTTTCGATCTACTGTGTATTGCTGGCAAGTTCGCATTCCCACTCTCTTAATAATTACAATTAGAAAAAGTAGGCTTGAGAGTCAGCGAGAATCTGGATCAAGACAAGGGTAGTTGTCCCGTTGGACTATGGAGCCACAGGTCACAGGATCTGAGATCACCCTAAAAAAGGATGTGACGGAGTTGGACTGCTCTGGATGATATCTGAATTGTTTGCAGTTAAAGAAAGAGGAAAGAACCTGCCGCTACCAGATAGGTGGATCAGGGTTGCCTCAGGACTACTAAAGGGAGAGAGGCTCATGGAACTTGTGTTTTAAGACCACTAGACTTCAGTTTGATCCTGTAAACACAGTGTTTTTCTCTTTTGAGTTTCTAAACAGAAAATAAAACCTGTTTAAATGTTATAGTGTTGAAAAGCTGGATTGGCAGAATTAAAGAAAGAATAGCATAATGCTTGCCTCCGTGTCTTTAAAATCAAGACTGACCAGTGCAGTTAGCATGGGCAATCTTCATTGGACACTGTTCGTACTTTACATAGAACAGTGTTCGATTCAATTTCCCTTCACACGTGTTTGGATGCACTAAACACTTGCTGAGATGTTGTTGGTGTTAAGGACCATTTCATAATAGCAACATGTGCTAGGTTCAGTAACCCAGTGCACATTCTCCACACAATGCTGCTTTTGTATCGGTTCACACCCATTTAATGTTACACCCATTTAATGTTAAGTAATACAGACCCCAGAATTCTCACACAATGCAGACATGTAATGTAATGGGATATGCCAGGGAACCGTGTATGCCTCGTTCACAATTCTTTGTTTTATGCAAGCATCAATAAAACCTGTTTCCTAAACCCTATCACTGAAATGCATACCATAAACAGGCTAGCAAATCAATGTACTTTTGAGCTTTGCCTCACTGGACTTACATATATGTGGTATGTGCCATTGCTCTACTTACAGCTTTTGCTCCAGTGCTACCTTACCTTCTTAGCAGAGTCCCAAATGTTGTTTCTTTGTTGGCATAATGATTTCTATTCATATCAAGCTATTCCTAAATTTAAATAGTACTCTTTTTATAATAACTGTACTAATTCAATGATTGTACAGATGCATATAAAGCAATCTTACAGTCGATTGTTTTGATCTAAGAGTGATGAATTAATTATCTGAAAAACTCCTTAAGTTGCCTTTGACAGCAATTATTCTCCAGCGAGGTTCCCTTTGTTGAAACACTCATAGTTTAACACAAGTGCTGCCAATCTAGGAGGTTGGGTCTTAATTGTCTCAAACTGTGCTCGTTTGCCTTGGGTCCAAAGTTGAGGCTTAGAGCTAGAGCACGTCTCTTTATAAATAGGAATGTGTGCAACTTTTCTTTCCTACCTTATTTTTGCAGAATTGCCCAATTAAAAACTACGTGAATTTAGAAAGTGTTCTTTTCTTTCCTGCCTACATAGACAGAAACGTGTTTCCCAATTATCTGTGTGGCTAAAAATCACTGTACTCGTTTTGTGTGTCGAGTAGTTCACAACAATAAAGTAGAGGTAAAGAATTAAGTAGTTGAAGGGACAGAGCAAGTTTTGAAGTAGGTTTATTTTTAGTACAGTTCCATAAAACATATCAGCAGCGCAGCATCCATCCAGCCTGCTCTCACTCTATCAACTGGTCTCCCTCTCATTCTGGAACCCTCATGCCTGCCATCTTCCAGACTGCACATCACAGGGCACATGAACTTCTGGCATACTACACACCTCTCTCTTATTAATTAATTGCAAAATCTTTGAACCTCTTAGGTCGACTCACTGGCCTGAGTGTCCTACTGCTGTGAACAGACGTAGTAGTCACACACCGAATCAGCCTGCTCACTCTCCTCCTCTCACTTCTCCGGATTGGCATCTCTCTCATCTGCTTAAGCCACTCAATTCATTTTCCAAATCCTTCCATCTTCAGTCTTCACAGAATTGTGCAACACACTCACCACCTTACATGGCAGAAACCACTGCATGGGTACATGCCTCAAAGAACCTGTTAATTTGACCCTGAGACTATCACCTTCCTGCACCTTGCTTTCCTTAACTGATTTCCTCTCATCATACCTGTTTATATTTGCCACCTGCTTCTCTCTCACCCGCTGTACACACTCCCGCATCCATCTCTCCCTCCTTATAATTGAGCTTTCATCCTCTACATAACTCAAAAAGGGACACATCTGGTGTCGTATGTGGAAAGAATCTATGAACCACAATCACGCTCATCACCACCTCTTCCCAATCCTCACCATGCACTATCATCCTGCTCATCACCATCACTTCCCTATCCTCACCATTACCCAAGCCCACCTGATGCAGTTCTTGAACACTTTTTTAAAATCCTCTGCAACCCCATTTGCCTGGGGATAATAGATGGCGGTGAATGTGTGTTGTATGCCATTTTCCATGACTTAATTGCACATTTCTTTCAATTTAAATTGGACACCATTATCTGTCCGCAACTCACCTGGGTATCCCTATCTCCTGAACAGCTCTTCCTTAAAACCGTTGACATCTTTTATCATAATGGAATGTGTTATTTTCACTTCTACCCACTTAAACAAAGCATCCACCAAAGCAATGCAATATTCGTCAGTACCGGTGTATACAGGTGTGTAATATGTGCCATACCATATCATATCATATCATGAATGGGTCCGACAATATCCACGCCTACCCTTTTCCAGGGCATTTGCAGCACATGCACTGATGTCATAGGGCTCTCCCTTGCAACAAGACTCTTCTCACTCATGCTGCATGGAAAACAGTTCCTTACTACTCTGTCAACCTTCAAGATAACAGCTGGGCCACCAGAATGGTGCTCTTACCAACTGTTTTGTTTTTGTGATGCCCTGATGACCCTCATGAGTTAATTCAACAATCCGTTTACAAACACTAAACGGAGTAGCTACTCTGTCACCTCTCAACACATAACCTCTTTCCACATGCACTTCTTCTCTCACCATACACAGCCCCTCCAAGCTGGTGCTGCTCACAGTTTCCTTCCTCAACACTTCACGTTTCTCTAACACTTCGTTGACTTTCCTAAGAATGTCATCTTCCTCCATTACTTTCCCCCATTCTTCTTTTGTAACCATCTCCTGTTCAACATAAAGAACACAATCTTACTCATCACTGTCCCTTTCATTCTCACCATCCACACACATGTGGGACCAACAATCAGCCAGAATATTTATTTTCATTGGCACATATTCCACATTGAATTGGTATTCTTGTAGTCTTGTAGGGCCACAGCCCACCTCCTTATTCTCAACGACACACCATCCAGCCCGGTATTCTGTAAAGTCTCTCTCAAGGGTTTATGATCTGTATGCATGATAAATGTATTCCCCGATAGAAATGTCCTGGATTTTTCTATTGACAATTTGACCACAAGCAGTTCCTTCTCAATTGTGCAGTAGCTCCTCTAAGCAGATGACACATTTTTTATCACCCTCCATCTGGGTGAAAACAGACCCCAAGCCCGTGTTGCTGGCATCCATGCAGATTATGGATCTCCTAACCAACTTGAAATCTTGAAGTGAAGGGCTAGTTTCCAAAGCAGCCTTGATGTATTTGAATTCTTGAGCACACTCAGAGTTCCATTCAAATTGAGTATGTACTCAGCCATACCAAGGAAGGAGCATGCAGAATTGGTGTTCTTTGTTTCCAGTGCATCTCTAATGTTGTTGGCAAGTTTCTCTCTCACATTTACACCTTCAGCCGTAACTGTGTGGCTTAGATATTCTAATATTTTCTGATTGAAATTACGTTTTTCATTGCTTACCATTAGTCCATGTTTTCTGAAGTCGCTGATCAGGTATCTGCTCGTTCAGACCAAGCACTAAAATGTCATCTTGGAACAAGATTACTGCATCTTACTTTTTAAAAATATCATGCATAATCTTCTAAAACACAGAGACATCTGATGCAAGGCCGTAGGGTATCCTTACAAACTGAAACAGACCATCTGGTGTGATAAATTCTGTAAGTGGTTTTGACTCTTGATGGAGATTCATTTGGTGATAAGTCACAGTTAAGTCTAAAGAGGAGAACACACTGGCACCATTGATTGTTTACAGTGTCTCCAAAATGTTGGGAAGATGGTGGCAATCATATATCACACATTTGTTTTAGTTGCAGAGGTCCACACACAGGGCCTCATCACGAGTTGGGCGGTAACGCCGGGGCTATTACTACTGGTGCTATAAACCCTACTGCCAAAACCCTGGTGCTATTAGCGCCGGATCAGGGGTTTGGCAGAATGGTTAGTGCCCATTCCCCATTGGGCCCATTCGAGAATTTCCCATTCCCCATTGGGCCCAATGGGTAATTTTCACACTATTACCACCGGCGGATTTCCTGCCGGCGGTATTAGCGCCGAAAATCACCAAAATTGCCACGGATTTGCCCCCAGCCCAGAGCTGGGAGGAAATCCGCCAAGGCCATGATTTGGCAGACCCTTAATTGTGGCAGTAATAGCGTTACCACCGTGTTTAAGGGTTACCGCCAAACTCGTGATGAGGCCCACAGTCTTAACTTTCCATTAGAGTTGGCCACAATCACCAAGGGGGACACCTATCAAAAATACTCTATCCTCTCAATTATGCCACCTTCCTGCAAGTTTAGCAGTTCCTTCTTCACTTCTTTCCTAAAGGCGACAAGAATGGTCCTTACCTTCTAGACTACTGGTTTGGTGTCTTGAACTAGACAAATTCGATGGATGTACCTTTTCAGACATCCCATTTCTTCACTGAACATCCGATCTTGCAACCTTGCACTATTGATCTGTAATACACATTCTACCTCATTTTTAGGCCAACATGGGCAGGCCATTTGTGGTTTTCAGTCGTCTCATGGCATTCTGGACTTTGACAATATGAATGAATTGATCAGAAATATGTGCAAAAAGGCCATTGGAAAACTCTTTTTGTAGCAAATCTTGTACTATGATATTCAAATAATAATCCTAACAATGTTGCCGATAACAACTGTCAATCTTTACATTTTAAGCCATGTTGAAACCTAAGCTTCTAATATTGCCAAGATGTTTGATTCTGTGTGTGCCTTCACCATGACATTGCTGGTAAAGTTTATGTGGCATGATTGTTGAGGTAATGGAGCTTGACTTGAAAGGCCAGTGTGCAGTTCCTTAAAATAATCCCAATGTGCAGTATAGAAAATATAATCTGTTGCTTTTCGACCAGTGACATGCCCATGTGCTGTCACTAAACGTGTTCTGTGAAGTTCATGCGCTAAATTTGTAGAAAAATATGAATGTCAGGGTAAGGGAAAATTGAGATCAATATTTGTGTCAAATTCCCTGAATCCTTTGGCTGAACTGACAACATTTTCTGCTAGCTTCCCAGTAAATATTCAGGCCGGCGCATAGCGAGGCCCTTAATGAAGCCCCAGGGGCATTACCGTTGTGGGATGTATTTACCCATGCATCCGAGCCCTACCTCAAAACTGTGCAGTACTGACATGGAAAACATCATGATGGCCAGAGCTTCCCAGAAAATGCACAGGGAAATGCATGAAGAATAGGCTGCCACTCATTTTTGCCGATGTTATGGGCACCGAAGGGCACTGCCTAAAACCACCATTGGACTACCCACACAGTAGCCTGAAACCATTGGGAATGGCATTACTGATTGCCAAAAGAAACCCATAACTGTTGGGAATTCATTTTCTTAAATCCCAAAAAGGGTGCAGTACCAGTACTCACCACTATCCAAAAGCCGGCGTTTTAAAACACCAGATTTTACTTTTGTTTGTAAAACTGAATAAATGAACCCAAAACAGGCCAAGGAAGACTTACTGAGAGGTGGATCCAATGTAAAGTTATATTCTGAAGTGACTTGAAGGTGTATAACAAGACTGGCTGAGCTGTGGATTTCAGCAGTTTAAGTAAATGTGGACTGAAAGACACTAAAAAAATCTAAATGTTTAAATTGACTGAGTGACCTACCTCTGAGTGTCACATAGGTTGCAATTGTTTAAATGTCATAGTTTTAAACTTAGAATCAGCATCCTAGCTGCATATGTAAAAAAATGTCTTGACTTAGACTGGGGAACACAAAGTGACATTTTATCTGAAACCTGGCTTAAGGAACTGAATTCTGCCTGGCAACTACCCCCCATCAGGAGTGAAACTTGAGTCACAGCTGTGTTCCCAGGCCTATCTGCCTTTTGCTGGCCACACTAAGGATATGCCATCTCTCTGATAATTGAATTAAGGGGAGCCCCCACAGAATACAGGAGTTCTGAACAAAGCCCTGTCCTGACTCAGGCAAATGTTTTATTGGCGGGAGTCGTAAATGGAGCTTCCTCTTGGCAGAAGCTGGGAGGGGCAGGGTCTCTGAGCTTGGCAGAAACTGGAAAGACTGGTTTCTGTACCATGTGACATGAAAAGACACACCTCTATAGCCAGAATATGGTTTTAGAAAAAGATGAATAACTCATAGTACGGACTTGTGAAAATTATTTAAATGTCACCATAATTCTTGTGATTTTTCTGCCCACATTTTAAGAGGTTTTTAGAACCGGTGGCATGTTCAGGGGGGTTTTAGCGGAAAAGAGGATATTACTCAAAATGTGTGCATGTGAAAAATCTGACACTTCATCAACTAATGTCCATACTCCTTGCGCACATGTGTATAAATTTGGGTTAATGTCAGAAATTGCAAAATCAGTTAAAAAGTGCAAATATTGCCATTTCTGAATGCAAGCCCCCAGGAAGAGCAGATTTGGACAGGGTATACCTCCTGTGATATGTGAGGGGTGCATATGATTTTAAAACAATATGTACCTCTGAAAATATGTATTTGGTTCAAATCTAGATTTGTGTGTAAGTTGACAGGAGGAGTAGACTTTCTGCAGGCTGTAAAATGACATCACTCTGACACAACTTAGCTCCCCCAATCAGGGGAGAAATGAAAGCTTGGCCAATGATAAGTGGAGAGGGGCTGGCTAGTGATGCTGCTCACACACACCCATTTTCAAAACACATAAAAGCAGAGAGACAGGACAGATAGGGACCTTCAAATCCATTTGCAGCTGGAAGCTCTGCCGGGAAAATCCATACTTTACCCCCATCAACCTTCAGAGAGCCAACATAGAGACTCCAAATCCATCAGGCCAGACCAGAAGCAGAGTAGAGCTGACCTGTTAGCAGAACCAGAGAGAGCTGACCCAGATCACTGTGAAGTGCAGAGACCAGAGTCCAGTCTAAAACCTGACCAGATCCGTGGCGTGGCCCATTTAACTCAAGAATATAGTGTGAGTACCTAGCAAAACTGTGCAGAACCAATCTCTTAGTTAAAATAATATAATTCAATCCTATTTTAATCTAAGTAGAACTGTCTCCAAACTGTCACCTGTCATTTGTAAAGCTGTCACTTGTCATTTTCTAGTTGCAAGCTGCACTTGTCTTTTTGAACTTTAAAATTTCAAATCTGAAAAACGACCTTTATTTAATCGCTCATATCTCCGTGACCGTTTGTGCTAGAGACTTGCTGAGATCCTAGGCTTTCCTAGGACCCCAAAACGATATTGCTAGCCCTTGTAGTTCCTCTGTAATCGCACCAGACGCATTCGCGAATTTTGCCGCGATTTGCAAATTTCTTCACGTGTAAAAATCTGCTGCTGCTTGCCTTCCATTTGCCAGAAATTCGTTTAACCTGCTAGTTACACCCTAGATCCTTGCTAAAGTGAGCCTGGACTAATATTAACTTGATTTCACTCACCCTGAACCTCCTAGAGGGAATTAAAAGCATTTTAGCATATTTTTTTCTACATTGCCAGCACCTTTAAAAGCATTTGGGCCTGTGTTTTCAACGTCTGTAGTCTAAGTTGCTGGGTGAACTGAATCACATTTGATTGCATTTCTGAGAACTGTGTGCCTTCCTTCCATTTCCTTGCATTGCATAAAAGGGGGGGGTGAATTGTCCAAGAAAGTGATTACATTGTCTTTTGCTGAAATCCTATCAAGTTATTTTCTGTACTGCATTTCATTCCACATTGCATCCATTTGAAACCATAAAAGTATTGTTGCTACCTTATCCATTTCATGTCAACTCCTTAGTGATTATAAAGAAGTGTGCTAGTGCCAGATTCTCCGGTGTTAATCTTTATCATATCAGATTAAGTGTGCTATTCAATTATTAATTTATTCTAAAGTGTGATATATCTATCTATTGTTTAAATTATCAATTAAACCTTTTAACTTGCAAAACAGAACTACTTCTTGGCTCAGTGGGGTCAGGAGGATTCCAAGAGAGGGGTGTTATATAGGGGTACTCATCCAGAACGCATGAACTGGACATAAAGATATATCAATAAGGGTTTTCATTCAGTATTATAGACTAGGCGTGACTTGGCTGTAGTGCTGAATTGAATCCGCTTACAAATTGGGGGCTCGTGCCGGACGTTTGGGTTAGATCTACCATTTGTGCAGATTAATACAGCGTGCCAGCTGACCAGATACACATATCCGGTCGGATCACCACGCTGTGTTACGCTGTAAAGCACTCCTCATAGGAACGCTCTTAGGAAAAGGTCTGTTTTGCAAAAATAAAATAAAAACTTCTGTAAATCAGGACAGAGACCAATCTCTAGAATGACGACCTTGGTAGACATGAAAATAGCCAGAGAGCACCTCTTACATAAACTATTTGTGAAAGGTGAATGGACTGAACAGGGCCAGGATGCCTGGTTGCAGGCCATCACGCGACAGGTCACTGAAACAGGGTCAGACCTATGGAGAGATCAGGGTCCATTACATGTGGCCCTGAGTGAACTATATATGGCTCCTAAAGCCAAAGATGAACACAATAAGATTGCCAGGATAGCAGCATACCTGTACCTATATATGGGAGACATGCAGGATAAATGCACTGAAAGCCAAGATCTGGCAAATAGGCAACAGATGGCATTAGAGAAGGCCCGATCTGATCTGGCCTCTTCTGAGCAGAGGCTGCAGAGGAGCCAGGAGTCAGAAAATGATAGTAGGCAATATATCATTAAAATAAAAGAGGATATGGGCATCCTACAACAGGAAAAGACAGACCAGGATACCAGATTTCTGGCCCTGCAGAAGGAGCACCAAGACAGTTTGGACTCCTTACTGCAGAACCAGAAAAAGTTGGAGCAACAGATCAATTTCAACAGGGCATGCGCGGAGCAGGTAGTCACCCTGCAAAGCCAGCTAGATAGAGAGAAAGAGGAGAGCAATAAACTGATTCTGAAAGACCTGGATACCCAGGCAGAGTTTGATGAGGAGCGCCAAAAAGCTGGTGCCTTTCAACGACAGAAGGACGACCTGGCAGCACAGATGCAGGCTCTCAGTCAGGAAAGAGACACTTTAGGCCAGGAAGTCTGCCACTTAAAAAAGGAAATTGAAGAAAATCACCTGGCCCTCCAGGGGCTGGGTGACCTCCAAAAAGAAAACCAGAACTTGGTAGAGCACACCAGAAGGGTGGAAGATGCTCTGGCAAGAAAGGAGCAGGCCAGTAGGGATGGGACTCAGGAGGTAAACCCCCTGCAGCAAAGACTGGCCCAGTTCTCCAGGACCAACCAGGAAGCACAGAGGGAAAATGAGGCCCTCTGTCAACACAATGATAGGCTCCAACAACAGGTAGCGATGCAGGAGAGACTGATAGATTCTAGTAAGGCCTTGACTGAGGAACTGAAAGCACAAATGCAGGCTCTTGCATTGCAACAGGGAGCAGGGGCGGATAGAGATGAGGTCCGCTGGGAAAGAGAGACTCCCGACCATAACCTCAGGAGCCCTAACACCAGGGGCCTTCATCTCTCCCAGTCCCTAGACTCTACCACCCCCATGTCCCCTGGCGCACATGAGCACAGGGCCACAGGGATGGCAGATTACTATCCAGCTAAAAGTATGGGGCTCATAGGCCAGGACCACTCAGGAATGGAGGGGTGGGCATCCGGGTATGGGCACCCAAGTACAGTACAGTTCAGTGGGGAACCCCAGGAGAGTAGGCCCCTTAAGGGCATCCTGAAAACCTCTGCCCAGTTAGGTCAGTGGGGGGGGTACCCAGCAAATCCTGGCAGCAGGGAGGGATCTGAGGACTCCTCTGAGCACCACAGGAAACAGGAGACCAGGTCCCCACATTCTGCCAGCCATTCCCAGGCTCGCAGAATCCGGGAAAACCTGGAAGAATAGACAGGAACCTCTGGGAGCAGTGCCTCTGAGTCAGAGGATGAATGGACAAGGGTTACCCGAACCAAAAAGGCCAATAAGGCAAAAAGGGCCTTGCTTAAGGACCCATTAAAGCAGATTAAGGCGATCAGGAGCGTCATCACGCCTTACCATAAGAACGCTAAGTATTCTGTTAGGGAGCACTTAGAGTTGTTTGAGCAAATGATGGAGACTTTCCATTTGAAGGACAGCCAAAGCTGTATTCAATATGTAAAGTGGACCTTCTCCCCGGAATACTCCAGTTTCTTTGCGGGGCTGGAGGACCAAAATCATTTAAGATGGTCCACCTATAAGGCGGCCATCTTGAAACATTTTTCCATTCATAGAAATCCTCAAGAGGCTCGCAAGGCAGCCTACAATTTGCAATGTGGGGAGGATCAGGCCCCACAAGAATTTGTGCAAGAACTGAAACGTGCTTTTGCGCAGACCACCAGAAGGGTGCGCACAGACAGTAGAGAATTCATTAATACATTTTTTCATGCCTTGCCCAAATACATAATGACCCAGCTTGTGAGGGATTTTCACGAGAAAAGATCTTTAGACTGGGTCATTGAACAGGCTACCCGGATCTATGAGGTGCAGAAACCGGTAGATAGCAAAAGTAATGCCCAGAAAAACCCCAAAGCCAACAGCACCCCTGCTGCTGCCAAGGTGGCAGAGGTAAAGGTCACCCCTGTTTTAGAGTTGGAGATGGGGGGGCCTAAAAACCTACCTGCACCTAATAATGCTAGGCCCAGGAGGTCCTCGGGCCAGTCACAGACAGGGAGCCAGGGAGGCAGCCCCACAAATGGGGTCCCTCGCTCTCCTGATTATGTAAGTCCCTGGTACAAGGGAAATCGACCCATCCTGGGTTATGTGTGGACTCCTCCAGCCCCAGGGGGGGGATCCAGCGAAGCACGTAACCCAGGGAACTTCCCTCCTAACTTCCCACAGGAGGGCAGAAATTCTCCAAATCCTGGGCAGAACTTTTTCCCCAGGTATCCACCCAATTTCCAGCCCCAAAATCCTCCACCCTTCTTTCCCCAATTCCCTGAGCCCAGACAACCTAATCCGGGAGAGGGGGGGCCAAGGGTGGAGGGGTACCCAAATCTTCCCAACCCGGGGTATTACCAGAGGAGGGACAGCTACCCTTCCCGGGATCAGCCCAGGGGAGAAAACAGGGCCCCGTATCAGCCTGAGCGGGTTTCCCAGTTAGAGCGCCAGGTTCAAAACATGGCGCTGGATCTGGGTCACATACTGAGGGCTCAGCAGAACCCTTAGATGGGCGTGCCGGCGCAGAACGCACCCAACTCTGGACCTGGTGCTCCAGAACAATGACGGGGGCAGCACCCCGATAACTCACCGGTTCCCAGGGAGGAGGCACAAAGGGAAGGGGGGTGTAAAGCCTTGGAGGAAGCTTCCTTCCTCACTTGTAAACAGCCCCTGGAAACCCAAGAACCGGAAACAAAATCTCTTGCCCCTGAAAGTCTGCCTCCTAAGGAGCAGAGGGGGGGTAGGAGAAACAAAAGACCCAAACAGACTCAGTTTGAGGAGGAGGTACAGATCTTCCAATTTGAGGGAGAGGGATCCTCAGAGGATCCTGGGAAAAGGATCTTCTCCTTCAGAGAGGGGGGAACTCCTCCCAAAGAAAAATGGGTCCCTAGGGATGCAAATCCAGACTGGGGAGATGTGGAGACTGAGCTACCGCCGCCCACCATCTCATCCCAGAACCAACAGCAAGAAAATCCCCTGGTTCTACCCCATCCTGATGACTGCCTCCCAAAAGGGGGGGCGGCCCAGAACCGGAGCCAGGGGAACCCACAATGGCTCTGATCTCCAGTTGCCAACTTTTTCTTTCAGATTCCCAAGGCTCTCCACAGAATTCTGCCCAAATCTCTTCGCTAGCGATGTCCAAAACCAGAAAATTAGCCCACCAGTTGTCCAAAAATGTACATTATCTGTGCCCCCTTGAGGAGAAGGAGGGAAGATATTATGCCCCGGTACAAGTACAGGGGCAGGGTACAATCTCAGCGCTGGTGGACACTGGATCTCAAGCTACCCTTCTGTGAAGAAAGGGCCTTTGATGAACTGAATGCAGGAAGGGGAGAGAATTACCAAATTCCTCTCACCTCTCTTCCTGGACAACTGCAGAACTTTGACGGGAAGGAAATTCCCGTTGAGGGGACTGCAGACTTGGACATTAAAATTGGGCGACACAAGTTGAAACACCCGGTCATAGTTGTGACTCCAGAGGGCTCCCCTTGTTTACTGGGGAATGACCTCCTGAGAAGGTTGTCACCCCTAATAGATTGTGTAAACAAGGTCCTCTGGACCCAGACTAGCCGACCAATAAAATTAAAACAGAGTGTCAACCATGTTAGTTTAAACGGCACCTGCCACATGGTTGAACAAAAACCTGACCAAGTAGAATTTCACTTCCAGAATAGCCAAATTCCAGACGTGACAGTAATAGCAGTAGGACAACAGACTGGTGATGGGGGGTCCTCTCTATTTCTGAAAATCAACCTTCCTTCCAGTCTAAAGTGGTACTCCACGCTGGAAGGAAACACTCTGAAATTCTATACTAATCCACAATCAGAAACTCCCACTCCTATAGTCCAGAAAGATGTGAAATCAGCTCAGAGCCTGGCTGATATTCAGCAAATTGGAGAGCAGTTGTTCATCCCTGTTCAGTTAAATGATGGGAAGGACTCTGTTCTCGCTCGAGTGTGTGTGAACAACGGTAAGAGCTTCATCAGCGAAGCCATGTTCCGCCAACTCCCTAAAGATCCAGCCATTCCCACCTTCAAACTGATAGACAAATGGGAAATGGACCTGGAAGCGCCTAATTCCAAACATCTCCTGCCAAGCAGGTGTATGCTCAAAATCTCCATTGGCAACAAGAGCATAGTCCACAATTGTTGGGTCATGCGAGACGTCCCTGCCGCCTTTTACTTAGGCAGTGACATTCTCAATCGCTTTGCCATTAGTTTGGACCTAATAAACTTCAAAGGTTGGTCCCGATTAGCGGATAATCCCATGGGCTTTGATGATCCGGAAAAAGCATTTAGGTCAGCTCAATTGCTACCTTATGCAGTTGAAATTCAGATCAAAGAGGAAGTCACCATCCCAGAAAGGACCCGACAATTCTCCCTGGAAGTGAAAGTTAAAAGAGGACAATATTTGCAAAACCCAGATGCTTACATACATCTAAATGCTTCTCTCCAACAGCAAGGGTTAGGGGTAAACCCAACTCCATTAGTCAACATAGAACATGACACCATTCCAATAGAGGTGGATAACAGCGAATTAAAGAGTATTACTCTAGCCGCAGGCACCATTATTGGAATGGCGGTTGATGACCGACATTTCTCCATTGATCTTGGAAATGAACTGTTAGGGCCAATCCCCAAGGACTGCTTTGACAGTGACAGTGATGACAATACAACACCAGACAGGATTTTTACCCATAATGGGGGTAACTTCCTGGTGTACACTTCCTGCCCCTATGGTAAGGAAGATGTGACTTGTGACTTCAGGAGGGATGAGGTGATTTTCCAGGTCCATGAGGGCTGCCTTTCCCACCTGAAGCCTCCAGTCCAAATCAGCACTCTGACCAGGGACTTCTCCACCCAGCTGGAGGAGGCCGCTGAGATGGCCAAACCAGAAGTCTTTCCAGGCTTCAGGCAGATGGTGGAAGAGAGAGTCAACCTAGCTGATGCCTGTGTGACTTTGGAACAAAAGCAAAAGTTGAAACAAGTTTTCTTGGATTTCCAAGATCTCTTTGCGGTAGACTCATATGACTGTGGTCGCACTGACATCCACACAACAACAATCCCCACGGACCCTGGCCTGACTCCAGTGTTTGTGAAGCAATATCGCTTGCCTCTCGCATCAATGGAGTCCCTTACTGAAATAATTAAGAACCTTGAGTCCCGGGGAATAATCCGTCCAGTTCACAGCACCTTCAATAATCCGGTGCTGGGAATATTGAAGCCAAACGGCCAGTGGAGACTCTGCGCCGACCTCAGGGAGCTCAACAAACGGGTCCATACTTCCCGATGGCCTCTGCCCTACATTGACCAAGGGCTGGCCCAGATTCAGGGGTCACAGGTATTCACTGCAATAGACCTGACCAATGGATACTGCACCGTGCCTGTCAGCAGGGAGGACCAATACAAACTGGATTTTACCTTTGGGGGCCAGCAATACACATGGACCCGGACTCCCTTCGGATACCTCAACTCCGGTAATGAGTTCAATATTTTCCTAAATAAGGCCATGCCTGACCTGGGTGCGAGGGGTAACCTGGCTTATGTAGATGATGTCCTCATCAAAAGTTCATCTGTGGAGGAACACATAGCGGAGATCCGTTATGTTCTGACCCAGTTGAGGGCCGCCGGAGCAAAACTTTCCTTTCAGAAAGCACAGTGGTGTAGAACCCGTGTTAATTTCTTGGGGCATGAGATTACTCCTCAGGGCCTCTGTCCACAGGAAAAGAAAGTGGAAGCACTTCAGAAACTGAAAGACCCCACAACTCTGCGGGAACTAAGGAGCCTCCTTGGACTGACCAATTACAGCAGAAAGTTCATTGAGGGCTACGCAGGGATCACCAGACCCCTGATTCATCTCCTGAAGGGGGGGGTCAAGTGAGGATGGGGTCCAGAACAAGCCGAGGCAGTAAAACAACTCAAAAGAAGCCTCTCACAAGCGCCCTGCCTAGCTTACCCTGTCAGAAACAAGGAGTTCTTCCTGGAGACAGGGTTCTCTAATACGTGATTGACGGCAGTATTATACCAAAAGCATGACAAGGTCAATAAAGTAATCTCCTATGCGAGCAAAACTTTATCCTCTGTGGAGGAAAAATTCAATGATTGTGAGAAGGCACTCCTGGCAACGGTGTGGGCATTGAAGAATTACCGCCCGTTTATCCAGGGGGAACACATCATAGTGGAGACTCCACACCAGCCTCTGCAATATCTCCAAAGTGATAGAATCCGGGCCGGAAATGTGAGTAATTCCCGAATTACTTCCTGGATTCTGTCAATGCAAGGCTTTCCTGTGGAGGTCAGATATGGCCAAAACAAGAAGAGTCCCCTCGCGCAAGGTCTGGCTGACTTGCATGATTGTGCCAGAGAAAACTGTCTCGAGGACGAAAGTCTAAAAATAAAGGACAACACGGAGGCATACCTTAATTCCCCACACAAAGTCTTTGAAGAGGACAAGTGTGAGGGAATGCCCACTGTCTATGTGGATGGATGCTCTTACCATGTTGACAACGACGGGGAGAAAGAATTGGTGGCCGGCGTAGGAAATGCATGGGTGAATGAGTCCCCAGAACCCTCCGCTGGATACAAAATTGGTCCCCGAAGTAGTCAGGTGGCAGAATTGATGGCTGTGCATCAGGCCATCCTCACTGCTGTCCAGCATCAACTCCACGAACTGGTCATAATCACAGATTCGGATTATGTACGGAACGGGTTCGTGGAGCACCTGGTTAATTGGAAAACCAGAGGCATGTTATGTGCTAACAACAAACCCTTGAAACATGGGAAGTTGATCCAAAACATTGATGATCTGGTCACCTCGAATGAGATGACCATCTATTGGAAGAAGATCAAGGGTCATTCCAAAGTAGAGGGACCAGACAAAACTGGAAATGACTTAGCTGATCAGCTGGCCAAAACCGGGGCAATCCAAGGGGATCTAATTGAGATTGAGTCCCTGTTGGGGGAAATCCAGGTCACTGCTATCACTAGGTCCCAGACAAGTTGGGATATCCGATTACCTCTGGTCCTAATGGCCATCAGATCTACCCCTTCATCTGCAACCAAAATGTCACCATTTGAGTTGATGACTGGGCGCAAGATGGTGCTTCCTCAGCATTTGCTCTACAGGACCCAAGAGCAGACACTGATAAATGCCTCCACAACTCATGAGTATGTGGAGAATTTAAGGAAACACCTCCAACATGCTTTTGCTTATGCTCAGCGGAATCTAGAAAGATCGGCTGATAGCATGAAGACCCATTATGACCTGAAAACTTCCAGGAAGGAATATCAGGTGGGGGACCGGGTCTATCTATACAACTTCCAAAGAAACCAGGCCAAGCAGCGAAAATTTTTGCCTACATGGAAGGGACCCTTTGAGATCATCGACAAGATCTCCCCTGTGGCCTACAAAATCCACATCCCCAAAGGTCCTTTGGCAGCGGGGGAAGACAAGTGGGTCCACATTAACCAGTTGAAATGTTGCCATCCCAGGCACACTCTGCAACAACTGGAGGAATCCTCTGGAATCCTAGCGGGTACTGTCTCTGACTAATTCAGTTCCAACCATAAAACATACCACATCTAGTCTCTAAAATATTGTGATTTGCATGAAACTGTCTCTTAGTTATACTGTTTTTTTTCAAAATAAGAATGTAATGTTTTGTTATGATGAAATGCATATGCTGCCCCACTATCTCAACAATGGTGGAAAAATGTCTATGAATAGGTATTGCCGCTCTTCCTTTGTCGTCCTAGGAGAAAGAAAACCTGGAGACGGGACAAGGAGGACGATCCGGAGACTGGGAGGATGACGCAAGGGGGCCCAGTGTACCGCCCAATATTCCCATCAGGACCGGCGAGGAGAACCGATCGATCCGACCGGATGGAGAAAAAGATGCTGAACTGTGCCATCTATTGGAAGAAGATGAGGAAACATCCCAGGTCTTGCGAGTCCCATTAGTGAAATAGAATGGCCATCGCAAGAGGGGGGCTTGTGGGATGTATTTACCCATGCATCCGAGCCCTACCTCAAAACTGTGCAGTACTGACATGGAAAACATCATGATGGCCAGAGCTTCCCAGAAAATGCACAGGGAAATGCATGAAGAATAGGCTGCCACTCATTTTTGCCGATGTTATGGGCACAGAAGGGCACTGACTAAAACCACCATTGGACTACCCACACAGTAGCCTGAAACCATTGGGAATGGCAATACTGATTGCCAAAAGAAACCCATAACTGTTGGGAATTCATTTTCTTAAATCCCAAAAAGGGGTGCAGTATCAGTACTCACCACTATCCAAAAGCTGGCGTTTTAAAACACCAGATTTTACTTTTGTTTGTAAAACTGAATAAATGAACCCAAAACAGGCCAAGGAAAGACTTACTGAGAGGTGAATCCAATGTAAAGTTATATTCTGAAGTGACTTGAAGGTGTATAACAAGACTGGCTGAGCTGTGGATTTCAGCAGTTTAAGTAAATGTGGACTGAAAGACACTAAAAAAATCTAAATGTTTAAATTGACTGAGTGACCTACTTCTGAGTGTCACATAGGTTGCAATTGTTTAAATGTCATAGTTTTAAACTTAGAATCAGCATCCTAGCTGCATATGTAAAAAAATGTCTTGACTTAGACTGGGGAACAAAAAGTGACATTTTATCTGAAACCTGGCTTAAGGAACTGAATTCTGCCTGGCAACTACCCCCCATCAGGAGTGAAACTTGAGTCACAGCTGTGTTCCCAGGCGTATCTGCCTTTTGCTGGCCACACTAAGGATATGCCATCTCTCTGATAATTGAATTAAGGGGAGCCCCCACAGAATACAGGAGTTCTGAACAAAGCCCTGTCCTGACTCAGGCAAATGTTTTATTGACGGGAGTCGTAAATGGAGCTTCCTCTTGGCAGAAGCTGGGAGGGGCAGGGTCTCTGAGCTTGGCAGAAACTGGAAAGACTGGTTTCTGTACCATGTTACATGAAAAGACACACCTCTATAGCCAGAATATGGTTTTAGAAAAAGATGAATAACTCATAGTACGGACTTGTGAAAATTATTTAAATGACACCATAATTCTTGTGATTTTTCTGCCCACATTTTAAGAGGTTTTTAGAACCGGTGGCATGTTCAGGGGGGTTTTAGCGGAAAAGAGGATATTACTCAAAATGTGTGCATGTGAAAAATCTGACACTTCATCAACTAATGTCCATACTCCTTGCGCACATGTGTATAAATTTGGGTTAATGTCAGAAATTGCAAAATCAGTTAAAAAGTGCAAATATTGCCATTTCTGAATGCAAGCCCCCAGGAAGAGCAGATTTGGACAGGGTATACCTCCTGTGATATGTGAGGGGTGCATATGATTTTAAAACAATATGTACCTCTGCAAATATGTATTTGGTTCAAATCTAGATTTGTGTGTAAGTTGACAGGAGGAGTGGACTTTCTGCAGGCTGTAAAATGACATCACTCTGACACAACTTAGCTCCCCCAATCAGGGGAGAAATGAAAGCTTGGCCAATGATAAGTGGAGAGGGGCTGGCTAGTGATGATGCTCACACACACCCATTTTCAAAACACATAAAAGCAGAGAGACAGGACAGATAGGGACCTTCAAATCAATTTGCAGCTGGAAGCTCTGTCAGGAAAATCCATACTTTACCTCCATCAACCTTCAGAGAGCCAACATAGAGACTCCAAATCCATCAGGCCAGACCAGAAGCAGAGTAGAGCTGACCTGTAAGCAGAACCAGAGAGAGCTGACCCAGATCACTGTGAAGTGCAGAGACCAGAGTCCAGTCTAAAACCTGACCAGATCCGTGGCCCATTTAACTCAAGAATATAGTGTGAGTACCTAGCAAAACTGTGCAGAACCAATCTCTTAGTTAAAATAATATATTTCAATCCTATTTTAATCTAAGTAGAACTGTCTCCAAACTGTCACCTGTCATTTGTAAAGCTGTCACTTGTCATTTTCTAGTTGCAAGCTGCACTTGTCTTTTTGAACTTTAAAATTTCAAATCTGAAAAACGACCTTTATTTAATCGCTCATATGTCCGTGACCGTTTGTGCTAGAGACTTGCAGTAACTTTCATCTGGAAGCTGAGATCCTAGGCTTTCCTAGGACCCCAAAAAGATAGTGATAGTCCTTGTAGTTCCTCTGTAATCGCGCTCGGCGCATTCGCAAATTTAGCCGCGATTTGACATTTTGCCGCGATTTGCAAATTTCTTCACGTGTAAAAATCTGCTGCTGCTTGCCTTCCATTTGCCAGAAATTCGTTTAACCTGCTAGTTACACCCTAGATCCTTGCTAAAGTGAGCCTGGACTAATATTAACTTGATTTCACTCACCCTGAACCTCCTAGAGGGAATTAAAAGCATTTTAGCATATTTTTTTTCTACATTGCCAGCACCTTTAAAAGCATTTGGGCCTGTGTTTTCAACGTCTGTAGTCTAAGTTGCTGGGTGAACTGAATCACATTTGATTGCATTTCTGAGAACTGTGTGCCTTCCTTCCATTTCCTTGCATTGCATAAAAGGGGGGGGTGAATTGTCCAAGAAAGTGATTACATTGTCTTTTGCTGAAATCCTATCAAGTTATTTTCTGTACTGCATTTCATTCCACATTGCATCCATTTGAAACCATAAAAGTATTGTTGCTACCTTATCCATTTCATGTCAACTCCTTAGTGATTATAAAGAAGTGTGCTAGTGCCAGATTCTCCGTTGTTAATCTTTATCATATCAGATTAAGTGTGCTATTCAATTATTAATTTATTCTAAAGTGTGATATATCTATCTATTGTTTAAATTATCAATTAAACCTTTTAACTTGCAAAACAGAACTACTTCTTGGCTCAGTGGGGTCAGGAGGATTCCAAGAGAGGGGTGTTATATAGGGGTAGTCATCCAGAACGCATGAACTTGACATAAAGATATATCAATAAGGGTTTTCATTCAGTATTCTAGACTAGGCGTTGACTTGGCTGTAGTGCTGAATTGAATCCTCTTACACCGTGGGCGGTATTGGCCCGCAGCCGAGGGTCTTATAGCCCTTAGTGCTCCGCCCCGTTAGCTGCCGCGTTTCAAAACAGAAAAAAAGGTGAAAAAAATGGCAGCCGGGAAAGGGAAAACGTAGTCCATTTTCCCTTTCAATGGCAGCCATCGGGAGTGGACGTGCTGGGAACAGAAGTGTTTCCAGCGCGTTCGCTCCCAAGAAATGAAGAAAAAAGCAGGTAAGTGGGGTTGGGAGGGTGGGCAGGGGATAGTTTGCGGGGGAGGGTGGTGAAGGAAAAAAAACATACCTGAGTCCCCGGCGGGGGATGTAGGCAGCCTCCAGCCATGGGGAAGCTCTGAGTGGGGTTTGCCCTGTTTCGAGCCTCCTCATTGGCTAAGGGGCTGCCACGCCCCTCGCCGGGAACAGAGTACCCAGCACACGCAGGATGCACTAAAGTACACAGGAATACCGTGTGGTATGGCTCGGAAAAGAGCCAATCCAAAAGCAGTATTCCTGGTGTACAGCTTGCGCCAGGTGCTAATGTGTAAGAATAGACTGTGCTGTTCTCTCGGAATTGACAGTAGATGTGTTTGACTTACAAGTTATAACTATGAATGATCAAGTAGACATTGCTGTGGTGCCTGTAGGAGGTACAGAGACCATCAGGCTTGATTGCCTGTTCACATTTTGTTAAAGTGTTCTGATAGATCCTTCACAATCATAATCTTCTCCCTTAATGATTAATATTGACACGTTAGACGTTCTAGCAGTTTAACTGCTTTTGTTATTCTTGATGAGATCACATTTCCTTTTTCTTATGTTTTTCAAAATGACTTCATATTTTTTCGAGGATTATGTGTGCCCAACTTCTGATGACCATATGATTCATTTCATAGGCTTTGGACTTAGCTCATAAACTATGCATAATACACAATGGGGGTCATTCCGAGGTTGGAGGTAAGGGATTACCGGCGCCTGTAAGGGCACCGATGGCGGTAATCCCTTACCTCCGTATTCCGAGTTCCCTTTGCGGGTCCCTCTTTACCTCCTGCTTTTAGCAGGAGTAAATTACGGGACCCGCAAAGTGACCTTGGAGTAAATTACGGCACCGTAATTTACGGTGCCGTAATTACCTCCTTCCCCATTCCCATTGAGCCCTATGGGGGCAGAAATGGGGATGGGGAAGGGCTATGGTGAATGGGGAATTACCGGTCCATCCAACCTTGGAATGGACCGGAAATTACTCCATTCACCATGCCGGTATTCCATGGAGTAAATAGCTCCATGGTTGCCAACCATGGAGCTATTTACTCCATGGTGTAGTCCTAACTCGGAATGAGGGCCAATGTTTACACTTCTCCTAGAAATTATAACAAATCATATGAGCATATAAATGATTTGGGATAAATAAGTCATCCCCTCCTTAATCAGAAAGGCAGTCCCTCAACCATTCCTGCACCCTCTCATATATATATGTTCAAATGCCACAAAAAGGCAGAAGAAAATAAAACAAAATAATGGAGCCTATGTGGCTGAAACAAATGTCTTTTCATTACTTTAGAAATTAGATTCAGGACTACACTAACATAATTGTCCTGCACACAACCCAGAAATTATACCAACCCATGTAACTATTTGGGCACAAATCAGTCAACCCCACCTTACTCAAGAAATGCTCCCCCTCCCATTCTTCTGTTCCCTTGTGTGGGGCAAGTAGCAGTTGTTAGCTCCAGCGGTCTTCTTGAAAATACAGGTCACACCTTGTGCATATGATAACCCTTAAACCTCCTCCCTATCACTAGAAGTTCATTGATTACAGTATATTATTACTGCATACCTGCTTGTTCCTGGTTTCAGTGCTAAGCATTTGCACAAAGCCTTCCAGGGAGTGCAGATAATGATCTAGCAACTGACAAGAAATACTGCAAATTTACAATTGCTCTGTGATTGGACTGCCTAGCCTACACCCCACCCCTCACATGCCTTTTTACACTTTCTGACATTAACATTTCAAGCACACACATCACCATGTGCACATTTGATTTATCCCTAGCACACTTCCACCGTGTGTTGAACATGGCATGGTGTCCAGGATGCAATTGCCAATTATAGGAAAACAAATTAATCAGAACACCCCTCCCTATTTAAATCTATCTACGTTTTATTCATTGTACTTAAAAATTTTCCCCTCAATGAATATGACATAACTTCAAACAGCATTCTAGAAACTAGAAAACCTACTTAACATCCCAAATGTGAACCACTTACAAAATTAACTTGTATGTTTGATACACTCCCTTGAATGGTGTTTCTATTGTATTAATGTATACAAGTGTACATTTATCACTACAAATGGGCAACTTAAAGGTGGGAAAATGGTAAGTGATTAATCATCCTTTCCTCTTTTTTCTTCAATGGATCTGCACCAATAACAGAACTGTTTCATGATGTAATCTGGAACTGGTTTGAATTATCTTATTGGTCTAGGTATGCAGACATTGAGATGTCCTTCTAACTTAATCACATACTCTGCACACTACTCCCTGCATTAGAATGCAGCTATCCACCATTCATGAATGGTGCCGGTGCATGCGGCTTCCCCATTCCCTGTGAGCCCTACGGGGCTCAAATGGGAATGGGGAAGAAGTTTTTCTGCCGCCCTGGAATGGCCAATACCAGGTCCGCCGGGGTTGTAATACCCCGGTAATTGCCCATTCCAGGGCGGCGGAAAGAAAACGACTTTGGCGGCAGCCGTGACTGTATTACAGGCACGGCTGTCCAACAGGGTCGTAATGAGGCCCAATGCCTTACTTTGAGTCCACCGACCACCATGTCATTGTCATTTGCAGTTCCCTCTTTAGAATTCCTTTGCACTTAGCTCAGACTACATATTTGCAGCAATGTTGATAATCTTGGCATGGAGGACCCTAATCACTTCTTTGTCTACCCACATAGCCACACTCGAGTAACAGAGCATCTGACATGTGAACTTTTGACTCCAGATATCAAGTGGTGACTATTCTGCCACTATCTGAATGTCACATTCTCAAATTCAGAGTTTGTCATGATTTTCCAACCCCACCCTTCATTTAATACTTGGTAAATATCTTTAGAAGTAGCCTAGATTTCCCCTTCAGAAGTTACAACGTCTCCACTTTGTATGCCATGGTAAATTCCACGTTTGTTCTACAATGCAAAATAATTAAACAGAAGAAACATATTTTGTTTCCGTTTTCTATGCAACAGTGGAAATAACAATTAAAAAAGCACATTTTAACGAAACACGTCCTCCCAGAATACTCACGCTACTAAGTGGTGAAATAATAGGTATTTAATGGTCTGCAATTTCACACCTCTGAAAGATGAAGGTTTTAGACGGCCCTGCCTTAATTCAAAATGACCTATTTTGCTAGCAATGTATTGTCAATCATCGATAATGCCCATCTATACTACCATAAAATTCAGATCCTAAAAATGAGTGAAAGATAAAGTGGCTGCCCAAACGCAGATACCTGTCCCAGAGCGGACCGTATCTCAATGCAGGTGTCACTACATTTGCTCACATTTTAAGAAGAGAAATCTGTGACTGATGCTTGATGTACATGTTGCTGTAACACACCTCTCTCTGGCTTTTCATGCAAAACTAAGCTATGCCACTAAAAAGTGATAACTTCGCTCTCTTGAAAATAGTAACTCTAAAAGGTAACAAACACAAAATTATCATTTTTATTTTTTATTTATTTGTAATTCTTATATAGCGCTTCTCACCCATGGGAATCAAAGTGCACGCCAAAAATGGTGTTCCACAAATTCAAGCTACACACTATAGAACTCAGTGCGGCACAGGTTGCTTAAATTAGTATTTTGCTGGTGGGGAGCCATTACGATAACCGTGCAATGTAAACACCTTTTGCCTTGAAATTTTGCACTCCACTGTGCAAAGTGAGCATGGTAAGCAGTGTAGGAAAGGGTTTAATTGGAATTATACTCGCTGCCTGCCATGCAATCATGGCAGACAGCGTGTACAATGGAACCTTATGGGGTCTGTGTTAGGCAGAATTAAATGCAGTACCCTTTGGGAACACCATACACAATTAAGACTACAAGTGACAGTACAAATTCACCTTTGCTACAAGCCTGTACTACACAGTAAAGTGGTAGCGATGGCTGAGCAGCCAGACTTATCTCAAGAGTAAGTGAGCAGTATCAATAGTTACACAAAGGACAGCAATTACTATGATTCCAATAAACACTGACTCAAGGTTTCTGAGTAAAATAATATACATTTATTTACACATCAGTTGAAAACATTTCACTAAAGTAAAACAGTTGAAAAATCACACTCTTAATACACTACACCACACCCAATAGATTCTGGACAAGTTAGGCTCAAAATGAAGTGTGAGCAAAATGGCACTCCAGTAATTCAAAAAGGGAGGGAAAGACAAAGTTATCAAAAACAGTAGCAGCACCAACAAGTAATATGCAGGGCAATCTAGAAAAAGGAACTACAGTGAGGAAATCAATTCAGTAGGCCTGGGCCAATGTTAATGGGTCACATTCTGTTGCTCAAGATCACACAGTTCAGGGTAGTTTGTGGTTAAGTATTTGCCAAGAGTTCAGGACGAAGTTGGCTGGCAGAAAAGTTAGATTAAAGAATGGAGAAGGACTTGCCCTCGGATTGGCAAAAGGTTTCACACACTTTCACCGCGGCTGAACGAAACGATAAACCGGATTTGAACAGTACCTTAAATGGAGCAGAAGGCTGTAGCTCAGGCGGACGTTCCTGGCAGGTCCTTCAGGATCACGGTTCCTGAAGCGACTGTCGGACTGACACAAAGTTGGAAGACTGGAGGGTCCTGCACTGCCCAGTGAAGAAACCCACAGCAGAGCAAAGAAACAAATAAAAGGTGCACTCCTTAAAATGCAAGCAGGGTCTGTTCCTCCTGGCTATCCGGTTCACTCTAGCTCTGTACAGCGAATTCGACCAGAGAAGGGAGACCTAGCGAGCAGTTTGGTAAACTGGTTGTTCCCACCAGCTCAAGGGGAGAAGATTCCTTGAAGATCTTCCCTGTCGTTGGATTATGAAGATTCGGACCTGCAGCAGGGCTTCACCGAGCGGTTCAGTCATTGTAGGGGTCCTCTTCTGTCAGCTCCTCTTCGATTCTTTCGTTCCAGTGGCGACTCTGCCTTTCCAGCCCCAGAGACCTGCGTTTTATGCAGTGTACCCCATTCACACAGCCTGGCAGTCAATCACACAGCAGGGTGGCTGTCCCGCCGGGACAGTCACCACAGCCAATCAGTTCAGAGTGTGACATGGGTCTCCAAGGAGACCCTGTGCAGGGAGTCCTAAACCCCTCCCTCACATCCTGTTCACCCCAAACATACATGCACCTAAGGAGGGCTTCTGTGCAGAAACCCGCAAATGGACGGCGAACAAAGGAACCAAACCAGGTTTGGCGCGCAGAGTAAAACACAAGAAAGACTTTTACAAAAAGAAATGGCGACTAAACCCACCCGGAACCATATAAAAAAGTATATTGTCTAGTGGGTGTAAGTTCCAAGCTACCAAGATGGCCTAAAACAATACCAAGGCTGTTTAAGATAACCGTGGTGGGAAAAATAAGGTAGTTACCACTGCCACCAGCCGAGTCTTCATGAAAAGGGAGTGAAACAATGCCCCAAGAGAAACAGACAAAAAGGGATACGTATTAACCCTTTCCAGAACTCTATTTAAGATAGTTTGTACTGGGTCTGTGAGTTTTTAAAAGAGACTAATAAAGTCAATGGCAACTTTACATGTTCTGGGTGACAGTAGTCAGTCCCAGAAAATGGAGTCAGCTTTGGGAAGCCAACACGACAACCCTGTGTCACTGCACTGAAGGTGCTGTGTGACACATAGCAAAAAGATGATGCCTATGGAGTAGGTGAGGCTCCACAGTCTATGAACACAAGAACATGTTAAACACACAGAGCAAAACACATGTAAGAGAGAGAGGTGAAAAAAATAAATCATAGAAATCCAGCAAAGCTGCTGAGGGACTCAGTAGGTAAGGGAAATTAGTAATTCTGGAGAATTCTCCCTAACAGTCTACCTGCTTAATGCTGGTGCATAGAGCAGACAGACCCCCAAGGGATCTCCAGCAATGGTGCCGACATGAAAATCCTTACTGGCACAAATGCTGGAGCATTTTTGTGGCTGAGAGGAAGGGATCAACTGAAATACAAGTTGCGTCGCACCCCTCGTCTCTGCCATACACATGATAGAAAATTAACTGTGGCGTGAATGGAACACAGAAAAGGATTGCTCAAGGATTTTATGCATTACACGTTACGACTCTGGGGAACATGAACCCCAACGTCATCAGTCATTCCACGGTCTCCATTTCTTGCCCACACCAGCAAGTAACAGTATAGAATCGAATCTGCGTAGCTGTATAATTAATGACTATGTCTCGTGACATGCATATAGCAATACAAATCACACTTCAATATGGAATGTTGTTTGCATGATAGGTCCATGCTCAATTGAACTTTTAAAAAAAGATGCTAATAGCCAAATCTCCTTACAGCACATTTGGTCCAAAGTCTGGAAAGCACAATGTTGTGCCAGCCAGACGGACCTGTTCAATGTGCTGAGCAGTGCCTGCTTCAGATTGCTATGAGAACCTGCAAGTCACAGCTTGCCAATCCCGATGTGGCGCAAGTTGATGGAAATAGACTTTCTTTTTCACGTTGAACTAAATAACACCTCACCTTGTATAAAAAGACAGGTTTCAATGTGTGCTGTAACATACCGATTCTCCTTCACGATGTTGTTTTCATTTTGCACCGTGAGCAATTTTCTAGAGGAAGACATTTCCAAACATGCATCCCTCGCCCTTGCTCTCCATAGATCCATAATCCCCGCCGTCTATGTATCTCGCATTTACGTGCTGCTCAGTTTTCTAGTTGGTGCTTTGACAGATTAGCCCAGTGAGAATGACCCTTTCCGGCAAGCACAGCTGTATTCATTACCCGTTAATTAATTGCAACATGTGCCGATATTATTTCACAATGTTTTGGCTATGCTAAGCTTCCAAAATTCATATAACCCTTATGCCGATCTCAATGAGTTATCTTTCTTAACTTTATTTTTGCATCTTCGCTCTTGGCATTAACTGTGCCTATGGCATCCCAGACATCAGAGAGAGACAGTATTTTCTGAGGCTGCCTCTGAGCTCTAAAGTGGCTTCAATTTTTTATTCGGGCCCTGTCCAAGCTGTAATGGAATGAGTGGATCAAACACATCTTCACGTTATCGTATCCAATTTAAACTTAGAGTAAGGCCCTTTATTCATCATTTTTTTACTATGATGAGATAACGTGAATGTTTCATCTGGTTTCTTGGACATATATTCCATGTAGTATTTCAAAGAACGGTGATTCATCCCCTCCCGGAAGCCGGGGATCAGAACCTACATGTCAGATGGAACAGAGGATTCCTCATAACAATGACAAACATTAGCCCCAGAAGGGTGCAACTTCCCTTGTGATCAGGGTGATTTGACCAAAATCCTGGACAGATGAAGAACTACATTTTTCTAAGCTTCCCTAACCCTGTGAACACTGAGTTCCTGTTTTGCAGCAGAAGAGATCTAACCCTGTGAATACTTGTCCATTTTGGGATTTGACCCAGCTATTTATTTAAGTTTTGCAACAGGTTTAATTGACCAGGAACGGGAGTGCGCGCCTCACCCTTCTTTATTTTCCCTTACTCATTAGCTTGGCCATTAGGAGTAGGTTTTCTCAACCTATTGCCAGCACAGTCTGCCTCTACATATACGCATCTTGACACCTCTGGCCCACAAATCATTGTGGGAAATGGATTTATGATGCCCTATCATTTTCCGGAAACCGAACCTTCCCTAACAATCCACCAGAACCAATTAACTTACCCACCGCACAAATGACTGATCATACTGCAGACCCCGATGCATGTTATCTCAATACCTTTACCCAAACTGTTATGTACTGTATGATGATAAGTACAAACTCTGCATCTCCTCAAGGCAAGATGCACGCACAGTTCATAATTCATATTATGCGATTTCGCCGACATTTAACAGCGTCCTGGGGCAAAGGTGCGGTGGACGCTTGTGAGCCTGGGCTTACCATTTAATTATATTTTAATTGAGCTCTAGGCACTTTCTAAAAAACTCGTATTATTTTTAACCTTCAGATTTGTATTATAGAAAGTGTGGGGGCAACTGTTCATTTGCACGATTTAGACATTATGCCGAGTTCCTGAAACAGGGAAGTCTGTTTACTATTACTTTGGGCACATCACGCTCACGTGATTTCAATGGCCTTTAATGGCATCCTGGGTCGAATGCATAGTGGACGTGCCCACGGGAGCGCTGTGAGCTGAACGGCAAGTGCATCTGGGCACATCCGGCTGCTGATGGGCCTTGGGCCAAAGATTCATGCCAGGATAAAAATACGTATTTACTCACACTTAGGAATGATTTTGAGACTTTGGAAATTAGATATACACGGGCAGCACTACTTATTTGTGCCCCCTCTGGTTCTGTATTCCCTGTAGGTATGCTCATATAGGATCAGACTGTAAGGGACCCTATAGCTCTGTTAACTTCTAAGGGTTATCAATTATATATACTGGAATATGGGAACAAAGAGCGTAATACACAGGTTGGGGATCCTGTTAGGGGCCTCCTTATTAAAGCAAGATCGCCAGGGGCACACTGTACTAATATTTATGATATTTAGGATTTGTTGGAAGAATTGGCCCCTGATATTTTCTGTATCACAGAGACTTGGTTTTCTGGTAGTTCCGACCCTGATATTCAGCAGATGCTGCCAGAACCACACGCGTTAATCCATCTTGACATGCCCACAAGCCAGTGGGGCGGTGGTCTAGCAGCAATTTATCAGGCCCCTAGTAAGCACTCTTTAGTTCCTATTGAAAATTCACTGTCTTGTGAGCTTTTATTGGCTAGAGTGCAGCCTACCCCTAACACATCCATTTATAGTCTACTAATTTACCGTTCCCATGTGCAAGGTTTAATCAATTTTGTCACTGACGTCTGTCAGTTGAATATGGCTATGGCTCTGAAATATTCTAATTTAATCCTTGGGGATGATTTTAAACTTCGGCCAAATTACCCTGTCGGTTCACATGCACAAAATCTGGTGACTACCCTTGCTGGTATTTCCGTGGGACTGCGGAACCAACCTCCTACACATCACGGTGGAAATACACTTGATCTGATTTTTTTCATAACCCACACTCTCTGCTACTTTTGATCCTCTCCCTATGACGTGGTCAGACCTTATTCTGTTACAATTTGTTGTTTTTTCTCCCAAGGGGCCATATAAGTCTTCTAATTTGACCTTGCAATTATATGGCTGTCAATACTATGACCATCTGCATCTCTGGTCATATATCTTACAACGGCCCTGTGTTTAATTCTTGCCAGTTGAAGTGTTCTTGTGGAGATATACCATTGAAGTCAACTAGAGCTGGGGTGTTCCTGTGCTCTCTATTCTCTGTGTTGTCTATGGTTTGCCCCCCTGACCCTGAAGCTTGGTCATCAGGTCTTCCTTCCTCGGGGTGGACGCTCAATGCTTCATTTGATTACTGCACTGCTTATGCACTCTGCAAATGCCCACACAGCAGCTTGGCTCAGTCCCAGCCATCAAAGCCCTTAAACCTAAAGTTGCTATCAAGTGACTGCTGATTTTCAGTGAAGGGTTCATCCCAACTGAGTTGTCTTCGCTCCTGCTCCGCTGCTGGCGACCTGTGTGACGTTGTGCACCCGATTTGTCTGTGCCTGTCTTGCTGCCAGGCTGCATGGAGAGTTCATCGTGCATTGTGCAGTTTGTCTGTCTCTCTTCTCTCCCCCTTCCATGTCGCTGTCTTCTCTATTACTCTATCACCTTTCCTACCTCTCTTTCGAAGCCTGGAAGGAAAAAGTTCAACAAAGATCTCCTGGTCTACAACCTAGGTCTGCACATTGCTGACACCTACGTCAAGCTGCTTCCAGGCAGACTGTCACTGATATCCTCTTTGTTGTTCCCTCTCCGGACCTATGGACTCCCCATATGGTCTCAGTCCTCTCCCCTTTCTCTTCTTCGCCCATTAATGGTGGAACCATATGTGAAGTACTTTTGGCACACTTCCCATCCTCTAGGTGCATAATTAATGTCTACCAGAATGGCACTGTCATGGCCCAATCTCCTTCTTCTTGACTGGCATCTTCCATCTCTCATCAACTCGCTCCCTTCTCCTGCCACTCCTCCTTCTGCCACGACCCTGGCCCCTTCTTCGCCAACGACGGGTGTACCTCATCCATGTACCCTCCTCGGAAGATGATCAAAGATGGCAACCAGCTTCACTTAGCAACCCTCAACTCTTGCTCTGCCATTAAACACTCAACTGATATCTGTCACCTCCTTAAAGACTTTGACCTTGACACCCTTGCTCTCACTGAGATGTGGTTCACTGCCTAGCTCTGCAGGCAGGTGATTTGCACTGTTAAAGTCCTGACATCTTCCAGGCTGCAATGTGCTTTGGTCCAACTTCCTCCACAGGGGAATTAGGCAGCCAAATTCGGAGATGATAACCAGAAGATACAGAGCAACAAGTCAATTAAAGAATGCTTGGGCATCCTTCATGTAACGCAATGGTGGACTCTCTGCTACACCCACTGTGCTTCCAAATCACAGGAACTGACGGGGGGGCCTCTACATGGTGGCAGTGCCGGCCCCATGCAGCTTGGGTTGACTCCGCCCCTTTCCTTTGCCTGGTCTCCATAATCTGACAGTCAAACAAAGTGGGGGTCACCAATGACTCCCAGTGTGCCAGAGGTAATTAAGTGGCAGAAACCCACTCCAGAGCCAAAATTTAACTGTCAAGGCATCCTCTGCTTGCCACCAACTGTGCTATCCGAACCACGCTGTTTGAGGTACTGGTATGCCGGTGCAGACCTCGGATGGACCACACAGAGGAGGGCTCGCCCCCTGCTATAGATCTCCGGAGCTGGGTTCAAACAACCCTGGTGTCACAATGCCTCCCAGCCCTCCACAGTATTGCCGTAAGTGGAGCAGCACCTCTCAGTGCCAGTTGCCTGCCAGTTGCCTTCTGTCACCAGTTCGAGTATGCAAGTCAGATGGTGGCTCCTGGCCTGCATCCCGGCTGCACTTCACAATGGCCCCGATGGCGGCTATTCCATCGTCCCTGGGGTCTCGCCACTGCCCAGGCCTCGGCTGCCCACTGCCCTGTCGCTGGTCTTCACCAGAGGAGCATCCTCAGCCATGGAGGTTTCACAAGCGGCACAAGCAGGGTCTCCGACACTGGCTAGTTACCAGATACAGCCGTGATGCCATGGAAAAGTGCCGTATATTGTCTGGATTTTGGAGGGCTGTACTGGAGCTTACAGGCATGCAGCCATCTTGTTTATTGGATGATAATGTGTTTAATCTGTTAGAGTCATCCATTCAGTCACACTCTTTTCCTTGAGAGCAGTCACGAACAATAATGTGACAAGAGAAACCAAAAAAGAAAAAGAAGCAGAGGAAGAAATAAGAGGTTGGAAGAAAAGAATGATAACATGCAAATGTAGATGGAGGGAAGGACGAAGGAAGGGTGGTGGGAGGTTTACATTCAGAAAAATATAATCCACGATGCTGACCTTTAACACTTTGACTGTAGCTGCCCAAACATATACAGTTTCTCCTTTCACTTCTACATTTTTAATCTGTATGGCATAATGCCAGCACTACTTGCAAATAGTGGTAAATGAACAATATGCAAAGTACGAGGGGAGGCAGTCATCTATTGGTTGGACAGTTGGAGCAGCACCAAGTCACAGAAAAATGCGACAAACTAGTTGTGTTTAATCTTTATACGATGCATCTTCACTAGGCTACTTCATGTTTAGATTTGCAAGCTGTGTTTATTTATTATTTGCAAACTTTAGTAAAATGTGTGTCCTATTTTAAGATACTTTTTACATAACTGAGACAATCCCTTTACTCTGACGAAATGGCTACTACTTTCATAGTTACAAGATCTGATCAATTTACTCCATCGCAAGGTGAGTGAAACACACAGTTTTCCACTGAACCCGATTTGCATTGCAATGACACGTTGCTATCCAGGGGATCTGAGGCGTGCGGTTTGAGGTCAGAACCCGGTTAACATTAGATAGCAGGCGATTTCAAGGTTCTGTGAAATGCCCTGGACTGTGGCCCTTCATAAATCAGTGACGCCACAGTCACACAGCTTGAATCCGAGAAGTTGACTCATGAACTGGCTGTAGAAGCGGGAACCCCAAAAGAGTGTTCAGGTGGCCTTCAATCTTTCAGAAACCCCATAATGTTTAGGGACACTTTATGTAGGGCCCAATTTTGATGACAAGCATTCTGTACCTCCCTTAGGTGGGAACATTAATGCATTCTGGTACACTGGGCCTGGTTAACAAAAGTGTTTTCAATAGGAAAACCTGATTGAAAAATGAGGATACCCAGCATACAAATTAGCATTGACCTCTCATGAAATGTGTGCATTTTGCAATTTCTCCTTTCAGATTTTGAGGAAGGGTGGTCATGCCTGCTTGAATTTCAAGATAGAAACAATGGAGGTTCAAATTTGCTGCAATGATTCAAACCATTTGGAATTGAAGCTTAATTGAACTATGCGAGATTACTACTACTACCCCCATGCCTCATCAGCATACACAGCCTTCCTGGGGAAACTAAGCGAAATACACAGCCTTCCTGGGGAAACTAAGCGGCATACACAGCCTTCCTGGGGAAACTAAGCGGCATACACAGCCTTCCTGGGGAAACTAAGCGGCATACACAGCCTTCCTGGGGAAACTAAGCGGCATACACAGCCTTCCTGGGGAAACTAAGCGGCATACACAGCCTTCCTGGGGAAACTAAGCGGCATACACAGCCTTCCTGGGGAAACTAAGCGGCATACACAGCCTTCCTGGGGAAACTAAGCGGCATACACAGCCTTCCTGGGGAAACTAAGCGAAATACACAGCCTTCCTGGGGAAACTAAGCGGCATACACAGCCTTCCTGGGGAAACTAAGCGAAATACACAGCCTTCCTGGGGAAACTAAGCGAAATACACAGCCTTCCTGGGGAAACTAAGCGAAATACACAGCCTTCCTGGGGAAACTAAGCGGCATACACAGCCTTCCTGGGGAAACTAAGCGAAATACAAAGCCTTGCTAGAGAAACTAAAGAGAATACACAGCCTTACCTTGGAAATAAATAGCTTTATAGACACAAAGACAGGGATTTCCCATTAAATGGCATTTCTACAATTGGGTCTTTTAATTATGACTTATTAAGCAATAGAACCCGAGGGGGTGGGGGGGGCATTACTGGTCTGGTTATGCCCCAGGGCGTCAGTTACAAGTCTGAGCGAAGTGAGGACTTTACAGTAATATATTATATTGCACCCTGTGTTCTATACCGTACATTCAAACCATGCAACACCGGTAGTATTGCTCAGTGGCAAAGCACTCGTCTTGGAAGTAAGACAGTGTAGAGCAAGATGTACGTCCTGTAAGGATATTTGGCATGTTACAGCACAGAGTACAGCACTACTACACAGGTAGCAAACAGCACAGAGTACAGCACTACTGCACAGGTAGCAATTTTTTTTTGCAGCACCACCACAAGGGTGCGGTGCATTGCTATATGTGTTACCAGATTAACAAGGAAAGACAGGCCATTCAGTCAAAAACGATTTTAACATATAAGATGCAAATCTATTTTTACAGTTAAAAGTACACGTGCACATTCAAAAATGCACACTATTTTTCACCTGAAATGCCTATGGTGCGAGAGACACATTTGAAAATAATAACTAACCTTACTGACAACTAACCTGACTAATGAAACATAATCCACTAATAAAAATGTGTCTCCACTGCAGAATTAGGCCTATTCTGAAAGTGAACTTTTAAACGCACATCCATTTTTTTTCTGTTCTCTCTGCTGCCCTGTCCACATAATTACAGGAAGCAAATGGGCTCGAAAGAACAGGAAATCAGTTGGTTACAAAGTATTACTATAAAAATGAGCCATTGTGTAGAGAAGGAGGAGATGGCGTGATTAATTCTGATTGGAGCAGCGTCATAGCAAGTATCATGCTAGAGGGAGTGATCAGGTTTTTGCTGGGGGAAGTTTGAGAAAGGAGAAGGGAGTCAAGATTTGGCAGAGCTGGGAGGAAGACCTTTTCCTGGTTGGAGCATTCCTATCTGCAAAAGCTGAGAATTCCAGGCAATGACCCCGGTTTGAGAAGGCAGGCGATCCTTTTACTGGGGTTAATCTTCAAGGGAGCCACACTCAGAAAGAGAACAGCTAAAGAAAACTTCACTGAACAGATAAGGTAATTACATAAGTGTGGGAGCTTAGTTTGTACGAGAATATGCAGTCAGTGTAGGATTCCTGTGCATGCCTTAATCAAATGCTAATGTTGCAATTTGAGTTCTGTTCTCCGCCACTCTCTTTGCAGTGTGTCATAGACAAAGCTGTTACTGTGCTGTTTTAGTTATTTCTGTAAAGAGTGAGATCGTGTTTAAATGCAACTTTTATAATACAGAAAAATATTTGAAAGCAGACGGGTGGTGTGTCTTCTATTTACCAATACAGTGATGATGGGGGGAGATTTTAAACAGTGCAATGGTCATTTTAAGACAGATGTGTGCATGTCAGATTCAGTATGAACCGTTGTGAGTGACTATAGCATAGCTCGTTGGAGGTACATGAACCAACGGGAAGAGAGACTCTCTGAACATAGCTCCCTACCGTATATAAGGTAGTGGAGATTACCACAAGATTACCATATATAGCTCTCTGTCGTAAATAAGTCAGTGAGATCGCCCATGGTGGCACACTAACACTGAAAAATGTGGTATTCCTAAAATGTAGGTCTGAGGTCTCTCTAGTGATTACACGAAAAATCTAAGCAAAGATAAGGGATTCTGGACATTGGGGCCACAAATAAAACAAGGGAATTATGCTCACCAAAATACCACCAACCACGCCTACCACCCACGCATACCAAATATGCATGCCTGGGTGCTGAAATAATGCATGTCCACTGTATTATTGTTGTACAGGGCCCAATCTGAATACGAGGAGTGATTATTGCTAAGTTATTTTTCGGCGGTAATAAAATACCGTCAGGCCCCAAATCTCCACAAAATACCCTACATATTTATGGTGCGTTGCAGGCCGGGAAAGTGATCATAGAGTACCTACTGGGCGTGGCAAGCGTGTCTCACACTGCCATTTGCACATTAAAGGGAACCCATTTTATAATAGCAGTGTGCCACTAAAAACGAATTTCAGAATGTCACAAAGGGAAACCACATTCTCAGATCTAGTGCAATATTTAGAGGCAAAGTTATTTGCACATGGGAATTGGTCTTCGAATAGCACGTTAGAATGGAGTGACCGCATTCAGGGTGAGGTGCAGAAAGAAAAACTAGACAATATTTTTGCAGAAGGCAGCATAATTCAGGTCTGCCTTACAAGATTATTGAATGCAGCCGATAAAAGTGCAGAGAAAGACTGTTTAATACGGCTATGCGGCAAAATATGGTTTATTTTAAACAAGTCCCTGCGAATGCAAGAGAATGATACTCAGCTAATTAACAGGTTAAAGACTGAATTAGAGGGGGCAAATAAAAATCAGGAAATGTTGAGAGCAGAATTGGATGTATGCCAAAAAGACATGCAATTAAAATGCAGAGACTTTGATACTCAGTTATCCAAAAGCAAGAAACAATTTGAAGATAGTGAGCAAGAATTGGCACACTTAAAAGCCTTAGTGGATCACATTAGGCAGGATAAAGATGAGGTTGTTTCAGAAATGCAGATTTTACAAAAAGAACATTGTGAAAAAGAAGGTGATCTCCAGAGTGCAGAACAAGAAATGATTAAAATGATCCAAGAAAGAGACAAGAGAAATAAAGAGTTCAATGAATGCCAAATGCAAATGTGCGAAATGCAGGAGGTGATTAATAAAATGAGTGATGAAAATAATTATTTGCAAAATGAAGCAACCAGACTCCTTAAAAAGTGTAAGGACTTAGAACAGCAAATGTGCATTCCCAGGTCCCAGGAGAGGCGGCAGGGTACCACATTCAATGGAGTGGAGGTGAATTCTAGCTCTGCCCAAAGAGCTAGTGCTCCAGTGACTGGGCCGGTGACTGAACTTGGTTGCAGCGCCCTTGGGGGATTTGATACTCCCATTGGGGGCAGCCACCAATATCATACACCTGAAAATAGGATTGAATCACAAAATAGTGCAATTCCATGCATTGCAACAAGTAGCCCCATAAAAATAATGAAATCCATTAAAGCCCTGATCAAACCATTTAAAAAGGGAGGTGAATGCTGCATTGAGGATCACTTAGAAGCGGTGCATGACATTTTTAAAGCACTCCAGATACCTAAGGAACAGTACAGACAATATTTTCATTTAACTTTAGATGCCCCGACGGCCAGCATCATAAGGGGATTAAATGAACAGCAGAATATGACATGGCTGGAGTTTGAAAAAGAAATTAGGCGTCATTTTTCTCCTTTTCAGTCATTGCAGGAGGCAAAGAAAGTCGCGTACTCAATTACTGCTGGACCTAATACATCCCCTCGCCAATTTTTACAAGACTTAAAAAGAGCATTCTCTCGCTTTGATGTATCTTTTGACTCAAATTCCAATGAGTTTAAAACTGCATACTTCTATGGGCTACAGAAAGACATCATATCCCAATTGGTCCGTGAATTTGACCGTGACAAGTCCCTTGAATGGATTGTGCATCAAAGCACAAAGCTATATGAGGTACTCTATTGTCAGGGTAGAGAAAGTGATAAAATGAAAGATACTAGGCCTAAATCTAAAGAACCCTCAGCCACAGTAATGGAAATCAGGTCAGCCAAAATGTCCCTTGAGTCTGCTCAAAGCCAAGGTAAAAATAATGTGACACCTGAACAAAGGGGTAATCAACAAAGATCGCCATTCCCTGTACCAATGTTCCAATCACATGATCCTAGTAATAGAGAGAGCTACATCAGCCCTAGGTATTTAGGGGATAGACCCCGGGTAGGATATCGGCCTGATATGGCAGGTATGAACAATAACCAGAGACAAAATCAAGATCAAAGAAATGATGGTCCCTACCAGTCATTGGGGACACAGAGCAGATTTGATCCCAGCACCATGATATATGGTAATCAGGATAGGCCCCGATATGTGGATCGATTTACTGATAATGGAAATCAACATAGGGGCCAGTACCCACAATCTGAGAGACAGGACATGAGGCAAAACGTGAACTACAGTCCACGCCAGTACAATGATTCCCCACCAGGGGACTATAATCAAAGGATGGGTGCAACCCGCTCCCCTCCACAAATGAATCAAGAGTTCAGAAACCATCCCAACCGACATCAATCACCTGAGAGGTATCAGAATAGATCCAATCAGGGGGAAAACAACCAATATCGACCTAGGCCACAGAAAGAGGATCCTAGAGAGATGGAAAGGTTCCAGTGCCTTGAGGCCCAAGTGAAAATGTTAGCTGAGCAAATAGGAAAGCTCTATACAGCGCAAAAACAACCTTCCAAAGAGGGGGCTGATGGCCATAGCAATGACCGGGGGGCTTCCGAAAAGTGACTAAGTACTCATGATAACTGCAGTGCCAAAATGACAGATTGCTCTGATATAATTTTGCATAACGACTCTGAGATGCCTAATGGATTAAAAATGAAAGTACCAGTAAATGAAATTGTGACAGAAAGTGCAAATACTTCTAAAAAAGAGGTACGGTTTAACTTAGAGCTAAATAAAACAGTAAAGATTTGCACAAATGAAAAAGAAACATTAGGAATTCCAAAAGAACAAAGGGACAGATTTAAGAAAAATGACTCATGCATGGGGAATACCAGTGAACAGGGAGTAAGTGGGGATGCTATAGCTCCTTCCCTGGGCAAGCTAAACAATGAGCAAACACAGACAGAAAAAGGAAATACTCACAAGGAGGGTACAAGTCAATCCCCTGAAGAATTCTTTGAGCCACATATTTTTGAAGAGGCTGAAAGGGCTGGTATTACACTAAATGATCGCAAATGCACAGAATTAAAAAATGACAAATTGCTGAATGATGTTGTTACACATGTTCAGTTGGAGGATTGTAATGTGGTCTCTGATGTTACCCAGATGGATGGGAGAACAGTGGCCACACTCCAAAAAACCTCTGAACATGGAGAAATGAATAAAATCTCTCGCACAGAAATGGGTAAAAAGGAGGGAAAAATGTCTTTTCATTTACCAATGTGCTTAGCCAAAAGTGAAAAAGACCTGAGAAAGGTGAGCCCTGAAATCAGTAAGAATTCACATTTCATATGTGTATTAGAGGAAGTTGAGGACAGATATTATGCACCCATCACTGTAGAAGAAAAATGCCACACCTTTGCTATGATTGACACTGGCGCACAGGCCACAATTATGTCCAAGGAGCTGGTAAAGAGTATCAATGAAGGGAGGCTTCCACAGAGTCAGATCACAGTGAAGGCAAATCAAGGCCCAGTGCATAACTTTAATGGGGAGGAGGTGCCCATCATAGGTGTAACTGAGGTTGACATAAAAATAGGAAAGCACAGAATGAAACAAGAGGTATTGATCACATCTATTTGTGAAATTCCATTTCTGATGGGGACAGATTGCCTGAAAAGATTGTCTCCTCTCATAGATGGGGTGAATGGAGTGCTGTGGTCCTTAACCAAAAAACCATTGAGGCCTAAGAAACTAAAATCACAAAACAGCAATATAAATGAATGTCACACCGTTGCCAAAACAAATGATGCTGTGGAGGTACATCTCCAGAATAGCTGCATACCTAGTGTCACTGTTATATTAATGTGTCAAGACAAAATGCAGAGCAACAATGAAAAACTACCTGTACAAATATACTTGGACCCAAGGAAAGATTGGCAGACTGCCATAGATGAGCACACATTACGTTTCTATTTAAAAGAGAAAACATGCAAACAGAATATTGCTCCTAAAACAGATTCAGAAAAACACATTACCACTCTGGCAGAAATACACATGGAAGATGAGCAACCATGGGTTCATGTTGGTATAAATGATTATCTTAAAACAATAAAAGCCACTTTAGCGCTTGAACATGAAAGGAGTTTCATTAATGAGAAATTGTTGCAAAAAATAATGGAAAGGGAGGAAATCCCGAAATTTAGGATTAAAAACCAATATGTTTCTGGGTTGGACAGTCCAGATTTTGAAAACCGAATTGCAGGCAGATGCATGCTTAAAATTAGCATTGGGCAGAAAATAATTTACCATAATGTATGGATAGTGAGTGGAGCACAAAATGAATTTTACATGGGCAATGACATCATGCACAGAATGTGTATGGTGTTAGATTTCCTTAATCAAAAAATATGGTCACGCCTAGGTGGTCCGGCACCTGAATTTGAAGACAAAAGAAGGGCTTATCATTGTGCACAACTGATTCCTTATGCAGTCGAATTACAAATGAGGAAAAATACTATTATTCCTGCATTTACAAAACAGTCTGCAATAACACTGAAATGCAAAAATGGACAGCAGATGAAAGGCTCTGATGCATTTGTATGCCTGAATGAATCCATAAAACAGCAAGGCCTGGATTATGAATACATTCCATTGGTAGACATTGGTGAGGGATCTATAAAAATCATGGTAAATAATAAAGGTTGTCAGGATATTCATTTAGAGGAAAACTCCCCATTAGGAATGGCTATACAAAAATCACACTATACGGCAGATTTAAATAACATGGTGATTGGGAATATTCCTGAAAAATATGTAGATGCCAAGGGCGAGTTGCCAGAACACCTGGACTCTCAGCCCAAAGGAATATTTAAAATTCATTCTGTGTATCCTTATGATTCAAATGAGACAGTGTGCTGCCATCAAGAGGATTGCATAATATTTAATTTAAATGAAAATGAAACAGGAAATCAGCCCATTGAAGTGGAAGCTGATATGCCAAAATATTTAAAAGTGGCAACTCTACAAAAAGACACAGCCACACAGTTAGAGGAAAGCGCTGAGATTCCTTTACCAGAAGAGTTTCCAGAATTTTCCAGAATGGTAGAAGAGCAGATCTCCTTAGCGGATGCATGTGACAGCGATAAGGATAGGGACGACCTGAGGGAAATATTTATGGAATTTAAGGATGTATTTGCAAAAGATGCTTATGATTGTGGTTTAACTGATTTACATGTGGCCACACTACCAGAAGGTTGTAGCAGAAATCCAGTGTTTGTACGCCAGTATAGACTACCGCTGGCATGTTTAGAATCATTGGCAGAGATTATTAAAAATTTGGAATCACGGGGAATAATCAGGCCCATTCATAGCACATCCAATACGCCTATTTTAGGTGTGTTAAAGCCAAATGGTCAATGACGGCTGTGTGCAGACTTAAGAGAGTTAAATAAAAGAGTACCAATATCTAGATGGCTACTGCCATTCATTGATCAGGGCCTAGCTCAGATACATGGTTCAAATGTATTTCTAAATTTCTAGCAGCCTGGCAGGGGCCATTTCGAATTATAGATAAGGTCTCTCCTGTGGTTTATAACATTTTGAAAAATGAAGGTGAAACAGCAATAGAGCAGTTTGTCCATGTAAATCAAATCAAACCATGCCATCCCAGACATGAGATCAGGCAGCTTGAGCATGTAGAGACAGATAAAGTCCCTTGAACAAAGAAAAGAGAAAATAAATGTGTGTAATCAGGAGGCAGTGACAAAGAAGTTAAAAAAAAAAAAAAGTTGATTGTTATGATGGTACATAAACACTGTAATATATGTAAAAATATATAATATAAATAAATAAATAAATAAATGCACATATAATGGAAGCTCATGGTTGGTGTGCAGAGAGAAAGTGTGTTAAATATTGAATATCTGCTTGTTTTCTTTTAACTTGTGTTTAATTTCAGAAAAAAAAAAAGAAATATTTTTACCAAGCATGTTTTATTTTTGGCAAAAGGATGAAGTTTGTATTATACTATGTACTTAATTTGTTTATTTTCTATTTTGATTTAGACAATTAACATTATTTGGTCGGAGGTTCCGAGATCAGAGCCCACGGGAGAGATGATGGAGTCCTGGAGTCCCCTGGATGAAGACCAAAAGATGCCTGCCTCCAGGTGGAGGTGAAGACAAGATAACCAGAATGCTAAAAAGGATGACTCCTATGGATCTAAGATTGCCAAGATGGAAGTGTACTCGAATGAACCGAATAACATCGCTGGTCGGGACATATCAGAAGCGGACAAGAATACTGACATATGGAGTTCCACGTATTTATTATTTTAATTATTTATTTTAATTTGTTATATAAATTATTTGTTTTAGTTAGTTGTTTTATTTCTTTGTTTTTAATTGACTTGGAAAATCTAAACTTAAAGTAATGCCACTTCAACTGAGAAGGCAAATGTGGAATATTTTGTAAACTAATGAACTCAGATGAATACTGTGTTGATTGCAAATTTTTCATTGATGCACATGAATATTCATTTTGTTGGATTGCTATATTGTAAAAGAAAAAAAGAGAGAACAAGTTGTTTTTAGGAATTGGCTTGGATTGTAGCCAAGTTCTAAAAACAAAAGGAGGGTATATGTAAGGATATTTGGCATGTTACAGCACAGAGTACAGCACTACTACACAGGTAGCAAACAGCACAGAGTACAGCACTACTGCACAGGTAGCAATTTTTTTTTGCAGCACCACCACAAGGGTGCGGTGCATTGCTATATGTGTTACCAGATTAACAAGGAAAGACAGGCCATTCAGTCAAAAACGATTTTAACATATAAGATGCAAACCTATTTTTACAGTTAAAAGTACACGTGCACATTCAAAAATGCACACTATTTTTCACCTGAAATGCCTATGGTGCGAGAGACACATTTGAAAATAATAACTAACCTTACTGACAACTAACCTGACTAATGAAACATAATCCACTAATAAAAATGTGTCTCCACTGCAGAATTAGGCCTATTCTGAAAGTGAACTTTTAAACGCACATCCATTTTTTTTCTGTTCTCTCTGCTGCCCTGTCCACATAATTACAGGAAGCAAATGGGCTCGAAAGAACAGGAAATCAGTTGGTTACAAAGTATTACTATAAAAATGAGCCATTGTGTAGAGAAGGAGGAGATGGCGTGATTATTTCTGATTGGAGCAGCATCATAGCAAGTATCATGATAGAGGGAGTGATCAGGTTTTTGCTGGGGGGAGTTTGAGAAAGAAGAAAGGCAGTCAAGATTTGGCAGAGCTGGGAGGAAGACCTTTTCCTGGTTGGAGCATTCCTATCTGCAAAAGCTGAGGATTCCAGATAATAACCCCGGTTTGAGAAGGCAGGCGATCCTTTTACTGGGGTTAATCTTCAAGGGAGCCACACTCAGAAAGAGAACAGCTAAAGAAAACTTCACTGAACAGATAAGGTAATTACATAAGTGTGGGAGCTTAGTGTGTACGAGAATATGCAGTCAGTGTAGGATTCCTGTGCATGCCTTAATCAAATGCTAATGTTGCAATTTGAGTTCTGTTCTCCGCCACTCTCTTTGCAGTGTGTCATAGACAAAGCTGTTACTGTGCTGTTTTAGTTATTTCTGTAAAGAGTGAGATCGTGTTTAAATGCAACTTTTATAATACAGAAAAATATTTGAAAGCAGACGGGTGGTGTGTCTTCTATTTACCAATACAGTGATGATGTGGGGAGATTTTAAACAGTGCAATGGTCATTTTAAGACAGATGTGTGCATGTCAGATTCAGTATGAACCGTTGTGAGTGACTATAGCATAGCTCGTTGGAGGTACATGAACCAACGGGAAGAGAGACTCTCTGAACATAGCTCCCTACCGTATATAAGGTAGTGGAAATTACCACAAGATTACCATATATAGCTCTCTGTCGTAAATAAGTCAGTGAGATCGCCCATGGTGGCACACTAACACTGAAAAATGTGGTATTCCTAAAATGTAGGTCTGAGGTCTCTCTAGTGATTACACGAAAAATCTAAGCAAAGATAAGGGATTCTTGACATTGGGGCCACAAATAAAACAAGGGAATTATGCTCACCAAAATACCACCAACCACGCCTACCACCCACGCATACCAAATATGCATGCCTGGGTGCTGAAATAATGCATGTCCACTGTATTATTGTCGTACAGGGCCCAATCTGAATACGAGGAGTGATTATTGCTAAGTTATTTTTCGGCGGTAATAAAATACCGTCAGGCCCCAAATCTCCACAAAATACCCTACAGTCCTGTCCTTTGCGTTATTTTACTTTCCTTTTAATGCAAACTACATCGCATGGGTGAGTGACTGGGCACCTGTAGTGTTTATATTTTATTTTCCTTGTAGCTACTATGTTCGGCGGTCTGGAAGTTGCCTGGCTTCCCTCCTGCTTTTCTTCAGACATGCATAGCAGTCTGTTTGCTATGTCCTCCCCCTAGTGGGCGGGGACTAGCATCGGCTCAGCTCTTAACTTGCAGTTCATATCTCTGGTGGCATACCTGAAGTTACGTCCTGTCCTTCATTTTATTTAAATGTCCTTTTAATGCACGCTATGGTGCATAGGTGAGTGACTGGGCACCTGTAGTGTTTATATTTTATTTTCCTTGTATTTACTGCGCTCGGTGGTCTGGAAGTTGCCTGGCTTCCATCCTGCTTTACTTCAGACACGCATAGCGGTCTGTTTGCTATGTCCTTGCCCTAGTTGGCCGGTACTAGGATCGACCCAATGCACTGGTTGTGCCCCAACTTCACAACTCTCCATTCTTGTGCTCTAAAATTAGCTGCACACTATGCACACATCGTGTTGAATATGACCACATCGTCCAAAAAAAACATTTTTATCCAGATACAAAAGGGACATGAAATAGATTTAATACAACTTCAACATCATCGACAGGATGAGATAACGATAATTGTAGGTCTCACGTCAGAAACGATAAAGACTCTTGATCGCCAGATAAGGTGTTCTGCGCCCACCTGAAATGCATCAATATGGACGCAGAGCATCACTGAACATGGTGATCTATGTCCAATTCCAGTGACAGTTATGAACCTCTTCCTGTGGCAGCCATCATTCACGTACCATTAAAGTAAAACATCCATCTTTCCGCATTCCACAATCTGCTGTGACCTCTGCACAAAGTGAACTCGTCAATTAAAGGAGGTTGCCAGCGGGTCCCTTCCTTCAAGCTTTCCGGCAGCACTGTAGGAACGCAAAGGGATCTGAGTGTTGGTAGGATTCTCTTACCACCAACTCCTTCAATGGCTGAATGACCATTCCATAAGGTGGGTCACCACAGCAGGGAGCGGGTCTCTGATGTGCTAACTGCTGCAACGGATTCCAAGCACCTTTCACCAATGTAACAGGCTCCTCTCATCCAGCAGCCGCTCCCACACAGCCTCACATACCAGTAGGCATTCATCATGCTTCCCTGACTCTGTCAAACCTTATCTGTGCAGTTTGTTAGAAATGTCTTCTTCAGATGGCTTTCCTCAAATCTTCACAGGAGGCACTTTGGCTCTCCCTCTTGACCTTCTCTCCTCTGCCTCACATGTCTGTTAACTGCACAGTTATTGCTCAAGGAATCGCCTTTCTTCACTTTTCCATCACATTACTTGTTCAATCCTCCCATCTCCTCCTTCTTCTCCCTCCTTTCTCACCTTCAAGGGAGGTATCCTCCATCTCTTTCCTTCCTCAAGCAGCTTCACCTTCTCCTGGGAATGCCGTGGGTGATAGGATATCTCTTTGGGGGGCAGTGGTCTCCCTCACTTCTGTTGCTTGATCCTTCACTCTGCATCCCCCACAGTAGTCATCTCACACATATCCTTCTCTCTTCACAGGTGCCTGATCTTCTCCTGGGGTCCGCACCAAGACCAGCTCATCGCCAGTGATGTGAAATACTTTGGGAGGCAGCATGGTAAGTCATCAGGTTCTTTATTAATGTTGCATGCTTACAGGTCACATATAAAATGTCAAGTATTAGAGATATGAGGCAGGAGGCAGGATTTTAAGTATCTCCTGGAGAGCCTAGTGGCCCCCACCACCCAGGTTACATATAGGTAAAGTAGAAGAAGGAGAAGATGAAGCTGCCTGGGGAAGGAGAGAGATGGAGGATGCACCCACCGGCTCCCACTTAGTTCTCAACTTCCTTTGAGACAAATTTAGGGAATAACAATGCCCACAAAGGCTACAAAAAATCTAGAAATATCCTGAATATTGGACGGTGTGAGACACAATTAACATAATTAAATCGCTAGAACCCAGTGAAAGGGAGGGAACAGGGGGAGAGGGGGAAGAAATGGGGTTGGATGGGAGAAATTGTGTTTTGTTGTACTGCTAATGTTCATGAAAATCTGAATAAAAAATAGAAAATTAAAAAAAAGAAAGGCAACCCATAAAGCAATGTAGCGAAAATCATAAGGTCTGCACTGTTGGCTGGGCAGCACCCTGCTACCCAAAGCACAGCAGTGCTAAATAGCCCCAAAAAAGAGCATACCTCTGCCTCCAGGAAGAACGCCCACTGGTTGCCCTTTCGCGATCACATCGTGTTCAAAACTCTATCACTCATGCACAAATGTCTGCCTAACACCACCCCCAAATACCTGTCCAGAAAATCCACCAAAGAATAATCTAACAGACCAGCCAGAGTTGCCCACCTAAACAGTCCATCCATCCCTAAATACAAGTTGCAAAAGGTAGAGGGCCGCAGCTCCCATGGTGGCTGCAAAACACTGTAACACCCCGCTGCAAAACACTGTAACACTGTAACACCCTCCTGCCTTGCTTTTTCTAGTCCTACCACAAAAGCCTCAAAACATGGCTGTCAAAAAAGACATTATTCAGCCTATGCTCTTATGAATGCTATCCTGACCACTGTTGAACTGTATACCTATGTACTTTTTTGTAAGTAAAAACTACCCTGTATTCAAGAAAGAACTCTGTCAAATTACACCTGCTGCACTGGAACCAGCTCCCAGTTGCCTCCGGGTTCGATGCTATCTACACATGTCAAAATACATGAATAAATAACAAAGCCTGAAATTAGCATTTATTGAACATATATAGATTTTGATGAATTCACATACTAGTTGATGATCATTTGCGCATGCAGTAAAGAAACACACATTGTTAAGGATTTCAATCAGGCGATACACTCTGCTCCTGGCCTACTGTACAGTGCAATGGAAAAATGTATTTAAGATATAGATTGAATTATTTGAAAGATGTACCAGTCGTATTACACCCCTTATTTAAGAATACCCCGGGTCCAGAAATCAGGCTTGTTTGTAAAAGGTATTATTTATTTACATAGTTAAGAAAAAAAACAATATATATATTAATAGGTAAACAGCAATCACCAATGGGGTGACAGAACACAGAATGATGTCTTTAATACACTGGGACTAAATTATGAGCAAACAAATGCAGCACAGAAACTAATACGTTTGTGTTGGTTTCAGATTAGATAGCACAATAGTTAGAAATTCCCTCTGCAACACGTCTCAACCCCCCAATAGGCAATGCAAAGAGATGGAAGGAGAGCAAGTATTCAGGAATAGTACAGGTCAAACAGTGTCTCACTTCCCCCTTCCCCCTTTACACAGAAAGAGAAAAACAAAGTGGGCTTTTCAACTGTCAGATGACTTTTAAAGTGGCTGGTGCAAGAACTCTAAATGTGTGGAAAAATGCTTAAATTGTTGCAAATTCCTATAGGAGCCGCTTTGAACAGTTGTACACAAGCATAAGCAATGATTTAGTCAGCAGAAAACATTTGCAATCTTAAAGTCGGAAGCAGTTTAAATCTATTTTATTTATTTATTTATTTATTTGTTTATGGTTTATATAAACCTTTACAAAATAGAACATCAAGACAAAAAAGGAAACTACATTTCAAAATCAAGTAAAAACATATCGTACATTTGATACATAGTTGAAGCAAACAGACATTATAAACACCTTCAGATAAAATTTCACAATTCAAGATCACAAGATAAAAACAAACAAATAACAATTACATCATGAAAACAATAATAATTACAACACGGATCAGAAACAGTTCATATAAAGTCGATCCTGTAAACCTTAAAAGAATTCTTAAAGTTCCCAAAATATGTCAGTTTGTTTAAACCGATATTTCTTATTTATATATAAGGTTTGAACATAGGATGAAAATTCATTATAATAGTTTAAGATAAATCACAGAAATTTTTTTAAAACGCCAAAATTCTCAATTTTAAGACAGTCAATGTATTATGTCTGATTTGATACCATAAGGATTCTGTATCAACTGCATGAAGATACATAATAAATTGTTCGAAATATAAAATCCTTTGTTTTAAAAGAGCTGGACATTTTAGTAGTATGTGCTTCAAAGTTTCTTCGGTCCTTTCTACCTTACAGTATTTGCACCACATCCATTCACCGTTCAATAGGTTCCATCTTTTTAAAATATAATTTGTTTTCAAGATATCAAAACGGAACCTCATAAGAGAGTTTCTAAAATTCCGAGAAGGGTATTTCACTAAGTAATTCTCAAGTACGGGATAAAATTTCCAAAAAGAGTGTATCTGATTAAGGGTTTTAGATTGCCGGACCGAGTCCAAAGTCTTTTGCCAATCATTACTTTGAAGTATAAGTTTCACTTTTTGCGGTTTATTTATTAACATCTCTATAGTTACTCCTATATTCAATAGTGACTCATCAATTACAGATTTTAAGTTCACACAAAAAGGGTTAGATCGGTCTTTTGCTGCAATCGTATATAGAGATGAGGTATCATTCATCAAACATTTCCTGCATAACAACATTTTTCTCCATATAATAATTGAATGCAAGGATTGCAGACCAAATTCATATCTAATCGCATGAATGGGAACGCCTTTAGGGATGAAAAATAACACACCTTTCCACATATCTCTTTCGATTTTTTTCATGAAATCAGAGCTTTCAAGTTCGTAAAATTCTAGACCATATGTAAGTTTAGGGATGCCCGAAATAGTATAAAAGCGTTCCAATGGTGTTGCAGTGATTCTGCCATATTTGGCGTCAATTTTTGACATCTGACGCTTTATTATTTCTGCTTTAACTTCTAGCTGTTTTTTTAATTATTGGCATCATACTATTTGCTATAAAATGGTATCCTAGATATTTCAGAACCGGTTGACTTTTTAATCGTTTCCCCTCACAACACCATGTTGAGGAAGATTGTTTTTTATTAGGTTTTCCCATTCTTATAATAATAGTTTTCTCTGCGTTAATTTTTAGGTGTAAGCCAGCAGTAAATAACACAAAAGCATTGATCAATTTTTGCAGACCAATTTTAGTCCGATCTAGTAATAAAAAAAAAATCAGCAGCATATGCCACCCACTCTATTGCCGTTTCACCTAGTTTTGGTGGAACCAAACCTTTACCCGATATTGCTTTGGCAGCCTTAGAGACATACAGGTTAAATAAAATAGCGGCTAACTTACAGCCTTGTCTCAGCCCATTAGGGATAGGTATTTCGGAAGAGAGGCGCCCTGCAGAGTTGAGTCTTACCTTGATCTTGGTGTTCGTGTATAACTCAATAATCATCTCTAATAAATGTTTAGGAATTGAAAGATCTATAAGGATTGACCATAAAATATGCCTGTCAACAAGATCGAACGCTTTAGAAAGGTCCATTGAGGCCACAAATATTACATAGCCCGAGTTCTTAGCCGTTTTTGATTGGAGGCTTTTTAAAATCAGGCCTCCAAAGTCCGTACCTACATTCTTTCTAAATCCTATTTGTTTAGCATCAAATATGTTGTTACTAGTAGTCCAAGCATCAAGTTCTTCCAAAACAATGGATGTAAAAATTTTATATTCAGGATCAGAGATTGCTATTGGTCTGTAGCTTCCAGGGGCATATCTAGGACCATGTTTAAAAATAGGAATCAATATCGCCAATCTCCATGAGTTCGGAATTTGATTAGTTACAAGAATATTATTAAACAACACATGCAAGATATCGCCCCATAACAGTGGATTTATTTTAATATTTGGTTAGATAAATTATTAGGACCTGGTGCTGCCGATTTCTTTGATTTAATAATAATTTTCGTAATATTGTTCGGAGATATATCCATTGTCCACGTGGATTTTATTGTACAAGCTTTTCTGACATCATAATTGACCTCGCCGTACATTTTTACAAAGTGGGATTTCCAATTTCGTTCGCTGATCGAAGTCAGTAGTATCTCTTTTTGCAAGAACCGCGTCCCATTAATCATCTGCCAAAAGGTAGAAATGTCCTTTCCTTTTATAGCCGCTTACATATTTTCTCCATCCGTTTGGTCTCTTGCTACTCTATTAGCTATTAGCCAGTTCTTGTAATGCTGTTTAGTGGTTCTTAAAATGTTCTCTCTTTCACTTCCAATTTCTGTTGTTTTTATAATATCTTGTATGTCTCGTCTTAGCTGTTTTTTACGTGTTAGAATATCAAGGTTAAAGGAATGTGCGTGGTTAGAGGAAGTCTTTATCAATTTCTTCTTACCACATGCCAAGATTGCCACATTACTAATATAGTTTGAAAAGGAGGCTGGTGTATAATAATATTGACATTCTTTGTAAGACATATTCTTTTGATGTTTTAGTAAGACAGATGTAAATCTCTTAGTGTTAGCATACGACCAACGTATCCGAGAATCATTTGCATTTACAATCAAGCCAGGATTATAAAATACATCACCATCCGGTTTATTGGTGTGCATTATGTAAGTCGACAAGAGATTATGATCGCTGGTTCTCATTACTTCTACCTTTAAATTAGATATGTATGCGTCCAAACCATCGGAGACAAAAAAAAATAATCTACTATTGAACTATGTCCTCTCGCATTCCAGGTTTGAGTGTGGTTTGGGAGTAGCACTAGTCCCATGACCTCAGCAAAGTTCATCCAAATAGCCCCTCTCAGTTTTGCGTTATCATTCCAAATTTTGGGTTGCTTCGAAGCCACATCTATAGTACACATCAGTGAATCAATTTCGTTGTTATCAATATTACAATCTGCATTTAAGTCGCCAACCATCATAATCAATCCATTGACTTTCACTTCACGCCATGCATCAATTTTAGCAGTAACCTCTGATAGTTCTTTAGTTAGCTGAGACACACCAAATTTCAGCGGGTTCCAATATATGTTTATAATGCACATATCGAACAGACTGCTTCCTACTTTGATTGTACAAGTTACTGCAAGAAGAAATTTCAAGTTCAACCATGTCTCGACATTTCTAGCTTCAAGCGTGTGTTTACAAGCAGTCAACAAACCTCCCATGGGCCTCCCTTTCGATACTTTATTTGCATTTAATTGCCAGATGTCATAATCTTCCCAGGTAAAATCTGATGTTGCCCATGTTTCTTGCAACAAAATCAACTCAAAAGATGATAACAAGTCTGTAACCATAGTATTGCTTAATAGATGAGCATGACCTCTAGAATTCCAAGAGGCAATCGAGGTTTTGTTAAGAATGCTAAAGCGGTACCTGTTATTTCTGTTTATGTGGGCCATTTGAGCGGAAGAGGTTCTAGACAGAAGAGAGCAGACCAGATATTGCATGCCTCTGGCAAGCATATTTTGAGACCTACATTTGACAAAAAAAAAAATGGATGGTATGCTCTTTTGTCATTTCAAAGGTTCTTCTTCACATCATAAATGATAATACAAAAGCCTATGTTTTAGGTGTATTTAAAGTTGTAAAATACAAAACAGCAACTCAGATGACATTTTCTGAGATCACATAAATTAGTGTGCTGGTAGCTGTATACTTCCCTTGCTGATGGAGACAATGAAGCTAGAGTCATTCTTTTTTGGCAAAATATGCTTCTATAATATTTCGTTTTAAAACATTGTCATGTTGGGTTTAGTGATGTGCGTTCTTTCCAAGTCAGTTCCATAAAATGGAATTATTTGAGTTCAGTGCAAGAACAGGAAAAGAAAGTGGTAGAGTGCAGAAATTGCAGATTCAGCACAAATCCCAGCTTCACCTCATAGCCAATGTGTGATAGTGGCCATATCATTAAATCTCATATAGCCCAAACTGCCAAAATTGCCAGTCTCTACAGATGGTCAGCATTTCAGAGTGATGTATTTCATTCTCAGGGTATGAACTTTATTAAAACCTCCCTCATGGTTTCACTGGCTATAGTGTAGTTTAATCTATAATATTAGTGAGGATTTATATACTGCACACCACATCCACTTGTTTCTATGCTCTCTAATAGCAGCACCACTTGAAAGCCATGCTACTCTTCTGACCTCTGTGGGCCAGGAGGAAAGCTCTGGGGGAACGCGTTTGTCTTGAAGCAAAACAGTGCAGAGCAATACAGTTGCAAATCCCAGTATTGTGGTAAGAGGCTGCTCTCCAGTATTAAGCGATTAATAAATGATAGATTAATGAATTCATCTCAGTCTATCTGGATATGGACGCCTTCCTGGTCATTTCTAATCATCATATATTCTATGGTGTGTGCTATGGTATGTGTAACCTTCCAATTTATCTCATGTATCCATGCTTGGGCACTTTTGCATTCTGTGAGGCAGCTAATTTGAGTCATCTGTCTATTCTGTGTTATGTTAATCTTTTTAAGCAAAATGTGTCTTGCATTTATACAACAGCTAATATACATTGCTCTTGGTGATCAGTGATAAAACTTGTCCTGTACAAATCCTAGAACACAAGTACCCTTGTCTTGGACTACTGTTTCCCTTGAATAACACGTGTGTATGTTTATCATTCTGATTACAGCAATAATAATAAGGGTAAGTGGACTGAAAGTGTGTACCCAAGCTTATTTTCTTTGCTGCCAAACAGCATATCAAGCAATGGGTTGAGTTTGTGATGAGGGGGTGTGAATAGATAATCAGATTCCTTCACTTCTTTAGTTTGGTGGGAGAGGCTGCAAAGGTGTCCATGCCCCAGCCCACAAAAGAAGTGCTTAAGAAGGCCCTGTGCAAACAAGAAAACCTGAGACAATGATGACTGACCCAAAATGCATGTCTGCAGGGCCTATTTTTTATTTTTATTTTTATTGTGTTTGGTTAAATAGAAAACCTTTTCAATGATTTGATTCGTAATACAACGAAAAACAGATTACATAAATTCATTCATAAAATACCATATTCACACATTTTAAATAGCAAAATAAATCTCTGTATCCACATATCTCTTTTCCTGTGGGCAGTCAACATTTAGCATTTTGTCACAAAAACAGAACATTTCTCTTTCTATACATACTTACTAATAAAACAATAAAACATTTATAAATACCATTCCATTGCTTCATATTATCCTATCAAAACAAAATACACTATACCTCACTTAAACATAACATTAAAAGTTCATCAATCATTACTAAGATTCTAGTTAATTTAATAACAAGATTAGTGCTATTACCCCATATGCAATTTGTCTATAATGAATTCCTGGATAAGATAGATCCTGTAATCAGATTAATTGTTTAACTCTCAGGTGCTCAAAATACTCACAGAACATTACCAAGTGTTTGAGACTTTCAATCTCATTTTCATTTTTAAAAAAAGCAACATTTTCCCAACTGTGCACTATTAGCTTTCACTCTCTTTTCCCAGAATTGTATACGTTCATTTGTGTAAAGTTGATTTAATTTGAAACGCAGATAACATTTTCTGGGAATTACACATCGAAATTGTAAGAATTACTTTGGGCGATCGCCCCATTTCTTCCTAAAGGTAGCAAATTTCGAACATGTCTTATATCTCCCAATCCGATCCGACTGCATACACCAATAAAACAAATGAAATTTCCTTTTGCAACAGGAGAGTCCTGCCACCAACTCTTCCTTTGATACAGCGATCAAGTCTAATATTACATTCATTTTTGTTACAAATTTAGACAAAAATGCCAACGACCCTGCTGCTATCATTACTTTAAGATCTTCATAAAAAGTGAATTACTTGGTGGAGATAGCATCTTTACATAATTGTTCAGAAGTCTCCAGTGCCATTTAACTGATAGAGGTAATAGACCTAATTCATGGCGTACTAAATCATTTGGAATTGTTTGAGCCAAACCCAACACTTTTTTCCACATTTTTCCTTGCATTATATCCAGAATATCATCTCATTAGTACACATGTCTAGAATGTAAATAATCTTTGGTTCAATTTTGAGCAGATAAAATTGGATAATCGGCATCAATGAAAAATTACAATATTTGCGGTAAAAAATACACACTTGAGCTGTTAATGGTTTAAGTTTGTCATTCAACCACTCCTTCCACCATTTCTTAGAGTATTGATCAGATAAGGTGTATACAAAATGCATTATGGTTTTCACAGTTTCAAGACTTACATTTCCAATAAACCACTCAAATTTTAACACCCTTCTCTTCCCATCGGAAAAGATAACAATTTGTCATTTTGATTGATTTATAATTAGATTGTGAGATTCTGCAAATTTCAGCAAGAGATTGAGTTTGGTCTGAACACAAAAGAAATTTTATCAAATAAATAGAGGTCATCTGCAAACCCGATATAATTTAATTTCAGATGCCCAAATTGGACCAGAAAAATAATTGCATCATCCCAACATTTTTCAAGATCTGAGATATATAAATTAAATAGAACCGCTGCCAGGGAACAACATTGTTTTAACCCAACTTCTATTGAGATTTCATCTGTGAGTGGCCCCTCTGCATTTAAACATACTCTATAGGTAGTAGAGGAGGTCAAAAGTGCAATAAGTGCTACCAAATGAAGAGGGAACCCTACATGTATCATATTTGCCCACAGAACTTCTCTAATCACAGGTCCAATGCTGCGCTTAGATCTAAAGAAGCCATATACACTGCCCCTATATGAGGGTGCTTTGTTTGGAGCTGAAGTTGGGAGACAATTGTTGCATTAAAGGGACAACCCATCAGTTTTCTAAACCCAATCTGAAATTTGGACAGCGTATTGTGCTTATTCATATAAATTTGTAATTCTTTCAAAATCATTTGCGTAAAGACTTTGGAAGATGCATCATTTAGGGCGTTCGGTCTAAAATTTGACGGATCACTTGCTATTCCTTTTTTATAGACAGGAATTATCAGCGGAGAACACCAAGTTACAGGAATCCTCTTGTTCATAAATATGTTATCAAATTTCTTCTTAAGAATCCACGCCCAAACCTCAGGATCGGCTTTCAATAAACACGGTGGGATCCCATCCAGACCAGCTGCCTTTGAGTCATTGAGTTTATCAATAGCATTCTCAATATCTTCAATTGACCATGGAGAGTGTTCCAACATGAGATCAGAATAATTACGAGGTCCCTTTATATCGAATTTCTGTGGCAGTTTAAATTTTTGGGTAATGTAACCCACCCATACCGAGGCCAGAATTGCAGGTTCTTTCATCCCACATTGTTTCCATTTATTGTCCTAAGGATCGCCCAACTCTGTCGTGAATCATATTTGTACACATGATACATCATACGTTGATTGTCCTTAAGCGTAAGATCACATTTTAGTCTCTTAATTTTATTTTTATGGTTTAAAATTATACGTTTTTTCTCATGACCATATTCTTCAACAATAAGTTGTAGTTTTCCCAGTTGGCGAAGTTTGGCATTTTTTCAATTTTTAGCTTGTGAATCGCTAGATTGAAAGCATGCCTATACAATTTAGGTTTCTGTGAGTATTTTAGATCTAGAGATAGTGCCTTTGTATACCAATCGTCATCTGTGATTCAAGGTCCAAATTAGAGGATAAGTCCAGAGACCCCTTCACCCAGTATATTTGGTCAGCTCTAATAAGACTCATAAACTGATAGCAGACGGATGGATTCCATCTAATGGAGAGACCAGGTCTATCCATCTCAATTAGCTCAAAACAAGGATTAGCATTATATCGCAAATTGGGAACCTGCAACCTGATAGAAACTGCAAAGTGGTCGCCATAACCTAAATTGGTAATTGAGACTGGCTCGCAATTTTTAAAGAGTGAGGTTGAGAGAAAGAAATAATCTATATAAGATCGTAAACAACCACAATTCCAAGTGTAGGGACTCAAAGTTGATTTGGAGGGTACCAACTGTATGCCCCAACAAAAAAAAAAAATCACCCATTTCTGACCATTTCTAACAGTACTTGGAGCTACATTGGTTGTTGCAGAAACATGTTTAATTTGCGGCTGGTAGCAAGTAGAGTTAAAATCCTCTGCCACCGCAAACCCACCTGATCATTTCACACTATTGCACTTTCCAATATTGTATCAATAGTTTCCACTACCTGCTCCCAAGAGACATTCAATTTATTCCAATATATACATAGGATCACCATTGAAATCCTAGTTGACCCCTGTACAGTTAGTTCAACAGCCATGACCGCAGCATCCTTATAAAATAACACAGAGGCAAACTTACACAAGTTATTAATAAGAATGGCTAGACCTCCAGATGGCCGAATTTGGCTCCCCTAGTTGCAATTTGGTTAAAGCATTCAAATCCAGCAACATCAAAGTGCGACATCTGCATGGTTTCTTGCAGCAAGATCACATCAGGATGTTTTTCCAAGTCCAGCTTTTCAAACCATCTGAAAAAATTTGCTAGCCCGCAGCTATTCCATGACAAAACAAAAGGTACTACATTACGCAACATTTTTAGTATTCCCACTGGAAGATGGAACATCTGCGGTTTTTGGTTTAGTAATAATTTCACTAATAACTGCTGCTAATGCAAGAATCTGTCTCATTGTGTCTTCATTTATTTTAGGAAGTGGACCTTGTAGCAACAATTCCCCTTTCATTGACTCATTATCAATTGTTTTTTTCAGGAAGGTCTCAGCCTCCTGCTTGTTTTGAAAAATGTAAGGGAGCAAACCAATAGTAGCAAAATGTTTTCTTTGTCCCCATACCATCCTCATAATGATCATTGACAGGAAACCACAAATCATGCAGTTATCATGTTTCGTGGATAAGCATATCTATTCAATGTCCTCAGAGCGTAATGTTCTTAGGGGAGGTATCGCTTGAAATACCTTGACGATAAAGGTTCTATTCAGACTGGATTCGCCATGTATCGCCGCATTACTTTCCCATCCCATTATCGTAGGCATTTCATGGTGCAGAACAGACTCGGGATTGCCATCACTCTTCATTGTTTCCTCTTCACCCATCCCATTTACAGAACTGCCAGGTATGCGCCCTTTGCTAAAGCCAATGGCACTCATTTTATTAGCACTCCCCTCTGTGTAGTATATGTTTTTATTGCTGGTTCCAGCCATCGTGCTTTCACGATCTTGACTCCCCCTTCAGAATATTTACACTTCTCCTTATCTGACTCTCCTCCTTGTATATCCCTAACAATTATATCCAATATCCAGGGCTCACCATTACTTTCCTTCAAGTTTATGTTAGGGGTATGAGCTCCCAAAATAATCAAGGGCACAATGCTTTTCTGTATCATGATTCTTTTGTTGATGACAGGATAAAATTGTGAGAGGGCTGTTTGTGCTGCAGATGGGCAAGCCCCAGGCACATGATTTATGTCCGCCTTCTGTCCTATATTCTGAGCATAGAACTGTACCTTCTGTGAGGAGTTAACCTCCTTAGCAGTCACCTCACCGCATATGTGTTTTAACTTCTGTGTTTTTTTTTCTCAGAGTCTTTGCATCCACTACCTACCCCACAGGATTAATGTTCCAATGCACCTCCTATTCCTCATCTAATTGATGCAGATCGATACCAAAATCGTCTTACGTGGTACCAGCTACCTCTTTTAAATAGGTTTCCGTTAAGGCCTTCTCTTTACATTTATTTGTATTGCCATTCTTAGCTTTATTTGCCTTTGCCTTTCTTTTTAAAGCTCTCGCAGCAATTCTCTTTTCTCTGTGCATCAAAACCACAATAGATTTTGCTATACCCTCCTCCAGAGACAGGTCAGAAGTATTTAGAACCTTCTCATTCACACAATTATCCGAAAGATTGATCAGGTCTGTCAGTACAGTCGGACTATCCAGCCCCTCCCTATTAGGGTTAATCTCCTGTATAGGCGGGGTTGGGGTCGACCTCGCTCAGATAGAAGGCAAAATTTGGAGCATTGTGAGCACGCAAATCGATCTTCTCTTCCTGAGCCAAGTGCTCCTTTATTTTTTCTGTTGGAATTATCTCTGAGTCCTGTTGAAATAGGTTAATTTGCTCATTTGGGTCAATGAATGATTTTTGGGCGTCGGTGAACTGACTTTTTGTGTATAATGCCCTTCACCATTCACCAATTTCCTTTGCCATTCACCATTACCTATGCCAGTACCATCCATACCACAAGAGAAGGAGTAGAAGTTTGGTTTGTTATGTGCTGGAAGGCTAAACATGTGGACATCATCTATGCCCATACTTCTCTTGGTGACAGGGGTGGAAGGTCCTAAAGAGAACCTCATACGCTTCCCCACCTCCGTTTCAATGGCTGGTCCTATTATTGAGCAATCATCCAAAACTTTGCGGGTTAAATTAGCATTCCCCTTGTTGTCACCTCCTTCAAAGTCTTGGAACAATCTACACAATTTACCACTATGGGTTCTACTTCCAATGCAATATCATTGACCTCCTAGACGTTATACTAAATAGGGGAGGGCTCCAAATCATAGAAGAATACATCTTTTTGCAAGTCTTTTTCATAGGTTTCTTTATCTTCCTCCCCATTAGAATTAAGTTGTTCCCTCCCAAGGTCAGAAGCAGGGCAAGAATTATTACACTCAGAAACTGCCACCTCAACCTGCAATGGTGACAGGCTCCCAGTGGCCTCTTCCTCACTTAATGGCATATCATTTGACATTTCTGCATGAATCTGTGAGCCAATAAGCTTCCAACCACTTCTCAGCCCATTAACCATAGTGAATATTAATCCTCAAGTTTGATATCTAGCAAACAAATAAATCCCACCTCAGTTAACTGCCAAGTTCGTGGCTAGCGCATTCAGATGGTTATATGCATTTCACACAATATTACAAATGGCGTTAGAACATCTTAGAATCTCTTACCATTCTGCGATCGTTCCACAGGAATCGAAATGTATTAGCCCAGAGTATAATCCACGTTTGTTCGTTATTGACAATGTAGCTATTCCATTTCCAAGGGAGCTTTACACTTATCATGCACTCCCTTGTTTCAATGTACTTATTTTGGGGGGATTATAACTTATAACCTTAACAGGCGCAGCACACTCGCCATGCAGCCAAACAGCAAAACAGCACTTGCTGGCACTTCCAGGGGTGTTCGCGCGAGAGCATGTGCCCGTTGGTTTTGTAGTCTTCATGTCAGTACAGGGGGTCGAGAAAGCCAATTCTCAATCAAAGTCCCAATCCTGCATGTTACGGCACAATGATGCTGACAAACTTCTTCTTGCCGGCTAATTCTGTGTAAAGTAAAAAAAGTTTTTCGAAGTCCCAATAGCACCAGAGGACAGGAGCAGCAACTGAGTCTGACACAGCAAAACAGCACTTGCTGACCCTTCTGGGGGCGCACCTACTATAGGTCTGCAGGGCCTATAGTAGGGCCTATAGTACATTGTCTGTGGCATGTGGCCCTTGCTTAAGCGGCATGCTCTCCTTTAGGCAGAACACAGCGTGCCTTCGGCCACACTGACTTTTTAGGACTTCCCACCTTCATTTTTGCATCCCACTTAAAGCACTGTCTGTCTGCCAAATCCACCTGCACTTTACCACTGCCTGCCTGTGCAGTTCTCAAACCATTAACACATTCCCTTGTGAGAGATATGAATGTGGTTATGTGTGAGGACTTCGACCATCCAAGGAGTGTGCGCTTGCCTGGGCTTTTTTGAAGTTTTGTAATTAAAATAAATGATGGGAGATCAACCTCAGAAAATGTGCGAGGCTAAACCGCAAGCATGTTCCTCTGCTCACCGCACAACAAACAAAGTCATTTGTGTTCCGGGGGGACACAACTGACAGGCAGAGTCCTCCCTCTCACATCTCAGGAAGGGGGAAGGCAACACCTTCCTCCAGACATGGCCAGCCTAATTAAAATCTCAAATACTCCTTGGATCCACCTCCTCTATTGTCTAAATTCTGCGAGTGGCAGTGCATGCTGATCAGAGTTAATTGAAACAGGCCTACAATAGGCCTGATCTCAGAACTGGCAAAAGGGGACATGAAACCCAACACCTCATTGATATGCAATGTGTCAACATGAAGCTATCGCCCACCCTGTGTATGAAGGGCAGTGAATGGCATTTCTGGGACAACTGTTTACTGTTAGCAACCCCTGCAGTGAGACCCCCTTTCAGAGGGAAGTAGTATGTGAATTGATGGAGACAGAAAGTCTGTTCTCACACAAACTTCAAGGGAGACCTTCGTTTGGTCAGGAGTCAGAGAGAGCTCAATTAACTACAGAGCCACTTTGATCCACAACAGATAGGAAGATGGGTGGGACTTAGTAGTACATGTTGTCACCCCTTACCTTTCCTGTTGCAAGTCACGTTTGTTATGACCTCACGCATAACAGAACACTATTGGTGGGGACCCAGGATTGGTTCATTAAGGTAGGCTTAGCCTGCACCAATCACTGGGGCCCATTTGGCTTTAAAAGAGGGTTAAGCCCTTGCTTTGGGAGATCAACCGAGGACTTTGAAAGGAGTAAGACAAAAGAGTAATTTGGACTCTGGCTGAATGTACAGTCTGCCTTACAGCTTCCGTCACATCTTCTGGGGAACAGAGGGAGATACCAGACTGACAAGACCCGTCCAACAGCTCCATACCCAGCCAGCACACAGTGTGCCCTGCTAGATTCTGCCAGCAAGCTTCGTAGGTGGGAAGTGCCAGAGAGTCTCTGAAAAAAGGACAAGGCCGTTGACTGCAAACACTCTCATCAGCTTTTGGCCATCTGCCTTACAGGACAACACAAGCCCTGCAAAGAAGCTAAGAGGATTGCCCCAATACGCATCTACCAGCAATCATCTTAAAGTACATTTTCTAGGCAGTTGAGCACTCGAACCGCGACTGGCAGCACCACTGACTGTTGTCACGCTGCAGGTTCTAAAATTGTCTGAGATACTGCGACAAGCATTCCAGATCCACCAACCAGCAAATAGACGATTCTTGACCCCAAGCCTGCAGCCGTCTGTCCAGCCTTGCTAGCCGAACTGCCTGCCGCCTGATACCCGCAGTTGTCTCCCATCTTGAACTCTATTGCAGGAGCTGAAAAGAATCCTGCAACCTGACTCAACACAGTTGAGCATCAAGATCATCTCAAGCACCAGGTACATTGTGGTTCTGTCCTCCTGGTCCTTCTCCAAAGGTCCCTAGTGACATTTACGACCCCTTGCTCCCTTGGTGCTGAAACCAAACAAACCTGAACAGTTAAGACTGAATGCTTTACCAACTACCCTCCTGTCTGTATCCAGAGTGCATCCCTTTCCTTTGTGAAACTGTCTGTCCTCAGTGTTCCTTTACATGGAGGGTTGTATTTTGTAGTGTGCTACGACTGTCTGTTGTAATAATAATAAAAAAGTAGATATTTGTATACAACCTTGACTGGGCAGTCCCTTTTATCCTCGGGTAATAATTGTAATTCTTTTTTGTTGCAACTAACCAACTATACACAACCTTGCAGAGGTAAGCTTGCTTTTCCATCCACGTTACCAAAATTGGTCAAGAAGGTTTATAATTGACTTGTGTTTCCAATCTGTTCGGGCTTGCCAGTGTATTGGAGGTTTGGGGCTGAATGCTGGTTAGAAACCGATATTCATCCCTTGACCAATGGTTCCCCAGAAATTGATTTATCACATTATGGCAATAGGGAATAGTTACTGCATATCACAAAGTTACTCTTCAAAATGCTATCGTACGTTCCTGTATTACAAAGGCAAGGGGGTCAATGTTATGCTGCAAATGCGAATTCACGTTCAACATTGCACCTTCGGTTTCATCAACTGTATAGGGATTGCATGTATCCCGCAGTTAATTCCACGCATTACATTACCCCACTACTCTCCTGGTGCTCACTGCATCTGAACCTCCTGGTTTTATGACATCTGCCGCAAAGATCGTTTCGTAACTATCCCTTGTTTGATATTTCCTTAGAATCACTGCACTGTCCCTTTTTCTCAGCCTGCTCCTCTTGATCTGTGATAATTATCAAGAAATGTTTCAAGCTCAGTTTTTAATATGAAATAGCTGTTCGCATTTGCATGCCGACCATGCAGACATGGCATGGCCATGGTATGCTGGAATCAGTAAGTGAATGCCTGCCCGAGGCAGCTAACACACACTATGCTGCACTGCACCCTACCATGTAATTCAGTGCACTACATCAGACACTCATGCAGGTATTCAGCAAAGGGATTCATGCACCTAAATGTAATACAACAATGATAATGAGGGCAGGAGTGCTGCAAACATCTGCATCTTTACAACATGTTGCTTCACGTATGCTTTTAGAAAATAAGAAAGAAGTCATTAAGGCGCAACAAAATGAATTATGTTCTTTTGATAAAGCACTCATCAATATTTTCTGCAAATGCACTTTTAAAGCATAATTGGGAGAGATCATGTATATCATATTTCGAATGCCCTCGAATATGAGTGAGAAGGAAAAACAATATCGCACACACTATCAATCAGTGCTCCTCAAGGCACGTTCAACATATTTTCAAAGTGTGGTCAATCGAAATGTTCCTATGAAACAAGCAGGATTGCTCCAGATTGAAAGTTATGAGTATAGTTTACTAGACAACATGTTTCGTACATAGTTGATGTCTGAGGAAATGACTTCTGTTGTGCAGGAGTAGACGGATGACAGACCCAGTCCTCGCACTACAAACAAAAGCAATGCAAATCATGAAGGTAAACACGGCACAGACATATCCTGCTTCATCTTTTGTGGTAACGTGGGCCGAAGGAAGTCTGTACTCTTAGAATGGGTATCCATGTGAGACAGTAGCAACCAAAATAACAATAGTGCAATCAAGAAGTGTAGGTACTTTACTGGGGAAGACCAAAAGCAAGAATTGCAATGAAGTCTCTCAAAAAAATGTTATTTACCCAGAAATGGGCCTAGGTGGCAGGGGCTCCGAACAGTACCTGATTCCAGATCTTAGATGCTTGGTTAGACCCCCATAAAACCATCTGTTGGCTGTAGATGTGGGTCTAACCAGCTTCTAATGCAGCAAATCCTTCTGGTCGAAGATGGCCAGCTGGCATCGAGTTGGTTCGAAGTGGTCGCTTGGTTCGTTTCAAAGGCAGCATTTGAGCAATGCAATTGTATGGTTCACCTGGGTCAGTTTGAAGGTCGAGTCAGTTTGAGGCATTGTTAACCACTGGTTTGGTACAACAAGTGATGCAATGCTTCCATTGGTTCAAATCGAGGTCTGGTATTTCGAAGCAGTGATCTTGGTGGTCTAATACAATGTTCAAAAAGGTGGTGGTTTAAAGTGATCCACAGTGGCAAGTTGGTTGTTCGAGCTCAGCAGTCAACTGTCCTTCTTGCTATGATGTGGTGCTGAGCCTGTTTGATGATGCAGGAACAATGGTTTGAAGCAGTTTGAAGAAGTACCAAAGGCAGGACTGAAAGGCCTGATGGTTCGCAGATGTTCAACACAGGCAACCTGTGGCCTAATGGTGGTTCGACTTTGTAGAATCCAGAAAACCACCTGCTTTGATTCTTTTGTTGCTGTCAGTTTCAATTTAGGGGCTCGAATGGTCCTTCACTTCTCTCTGATCCCGAGGGAGGATAGCTGGTTTTGGCAGGAGTCCTTCACCTTCAAGTAGTGGCCTCGGTACCAGTGAAGCTGACAGAGAGAGACAGGATTGGTCCACAGCAGCAATTCACCCGCAATGTGGGATGCGTAGCTTGCAGAACTTGCCTCTGTCTTGGAGCACCTGTCTTCACTTGTGGGATTCGGAGTGGATTGCTCTCCCAACAGGGTCAAGATTAATTCTTTATGATGACCTTGAACTCCCAAAAGTGAATAAAGGCGAGAGCGCCTCTCTCTTTTGTTGTAATAGCTATGAGAACTACTACCCACCATACCACTAGCTATGTCTGGCTTATATTTCAAGATTGTCCAGGCACCAGGTGATTTTTTTAATCATAATTAGTATGGTTTTGATAGGAGGTTCAGTTTTAAATGCAACATGACAAATGTGACCTCTAACTTACTCTGTGCCACTGGAGTGCAGGGACTTCCGATCGGGAGACTGATGCAGCAAGGCGACAGTGTCACTATGATGTCTAGAGGACATTAAGAGAAAGAAAGGCTGCGTGAATCTAATGCAAGAAATGCTGTGATTTTAACTTTCTTCATTAACATGCATTGGGCCTCATTCCAAGGTTGGAGGTAGTCATGGCGCTTTGAACGCCATGACTACCTCCAATACCGGTACCAAGTCCGCCCTCGTTCAATGGGGACTTACCGGTCTATTCTGACCTTTGCGGGACCGGTAAATTCCCATTGAAAAAGCCATTCCCCATACCCATTTCAGCCCCCATAGGGCTTAATGGGAAGGGGAATGTGCTAATAATGGTACTGCAAATTGCAGGCACATTATTAACTCTGAAGTCCCTTAACTGGCCCCGTCCATAAGGGTGTCCAGTCATAATGTTGAATAAAATTAGTCGAATTACAAAAAAGTCGAATCCAAAAAGTCGAAAACAAAAATGTCAAATTTTTTATTTTTTTATTTATATATTTTTTTTGGGTTCCAGTGTTAACAAAAAGGGGTAAAAAAAAAAAATTAAAAAAGGGGGGTGGGGGAACCCCCCATTTCGAAAAAAAAGCAACCAAAAAAAAAATCGACATTTTTATTTTCGACTTTTTGGATTTGACTTTTTGACTTTCGAAATTATTGAATTCGACATTATGACTATGAACCGTCCATAACGCCTGGTAAAACCAGGCGTTAAGGAAGGGACCCACTAAGGGACCTCGGAATAGGGTGCAAAGGGATTACCGGCACTGATGTCCTTAACGGTGCCCGGTATCCCTTTGCTCCCACCTCGTAATGAGGCCCATTGTGTTTTTCGTCAAATACCAGGCAAAGGTTCACCTGTAACTTGCAGAAACTTACCTTCTCAGCTGAGAGAATGCACCCGATAAATGACGCTGCTTCTCCCCACAAGCCTTGAATCAATATCAGAACTTCAATGTCAGAAATGTATTCAAGACCCAATGGGGGTCATTACGAGTTTGGAGGTAGCAATGGTGCAAATAGCACCATGGCTGCCTCCAAACCCGTATCCGGGTCCGGGTTCACTGAATGGGGACTTACCGGGTCTTTTCAACCTTGAAGGATCCGGTAAGTCCCCATTCAGAAAACCATTCCCCATTCCCATTAGAGCCCCCATAGGGCTCAATGGGAATGGGGAAGGAGCTAATAACGGGCCCGTAATGGGTACCACTAAAACAGGCTGGTAAAACCAGCCGGTCCTGGTGGCACCCGCTAAGGGACCTCGTAATAGAGCGGTAGGGGGTTAACAGCACTGGCAGCCTTACCGGTGCCATTAACCCCCTACCGCCAGGGTCGTAATGACCCCCACTGATTGGGTTTTAACCAATATTATGTTGATAGCAAGTATATTGGAAGCACCTTTCCTACATAAAATATTCTATTTTGATTTGGAGAATGCAAACTTACTACACTGGAGAACATCTTTTTTGAGCACTCTACAAATATGAAATGTGGAGTCTGTGAAATACAGAGCAAACTGATGGTCCTCTCCAGAGTACAAAATCCAACTGGGGACCTGATGTGGGCTCTGTTTTACAGGTCCAGTGCATCAAATACTTCATCTATTGACAGTAGCTCAGTAATACACTCAACCATCTGCAGTATTAATTGGAGCTCAAACAAAAAAGGCCTGTCAGCTGTTCATATCAATCATTGATTGGAGGTCATATAAAGTGCATCCAAGAACTTCGCACATGGTATTGTACTGACAGAAACATTCAAACATACATGTAAAAAGTGATACTAAACCATATATTGTGTTAATTATCATTAATTAATGCAATCATACATATTTAAATATATGTCTGAATTTGTGAGAAATATGGGATTCCCGATATCCATATTTCATTGATATGTCGTTTTGCTATGAAGAGATTGTGAGCTCACAAACGGACTCCACCCTCACACATTTTATTTTATTCATTTTATGTTATTGTTCAAAGAGTGGACCTACCTTAAGAGCAGCAGAACACGGTACAGAGTGTTGGTAGCCAGTGTTTAGGCTGGTATCTTTTCACAGTAGCACAGTAAGGTGAGTTAAGGTCTATGCATTGGTATGTGCACCCATTGTAATTGTTCTTTGGTTGATTGTTAAAAAAGCCATGTTTTGGGCGATGTGCACAATTTTAGAACTGTAGGGGCATTTTGCGCCGAGCACAAATGCTCAGAAATATGAACCACCTATGAAAGGTGCATAACTTGGAAGTGTCTGCCTGTTGCGTATACCATTCTGTCCGCAATCTCTTACCATGAGAAAGGTCTGCTAGAGCATGAAGACTGATTGTGCTACACCTAGGGGTCTGATGACCCTGCCTGAGTCATATCAATGTCCACTTAATCTGCTCCTCATAATAAACCCCAAAATCGAGCCATCTTCACCCTGTCCTGAGGACGCTGCTTGAGCCTGACCTAGCCATCAGCAGAAGCCTTAAATTTCAAATCATAAACCTCCTACAGCCAAGCCACTTGTCATAAAGCCCAAGGGCGAATAGTGGCCAGCATTGTGATGGGGGCATATTCATCCAGCAGATGCCACCTTTGTCCCTCCTGTAGGAACATCAGGTGGGGAAGGATGGCATTTGCTGGGAAGCAACCTGCAACCAGGCAAAAGGGGGCAAGAGACTACAATACCCAGCATCCTGGGTGCTTCCAGCAGTCCCAGCGCGTCCAAAGCAAGAAGGACAAGCAAACAGTCCCTGTAAACTCGCTCGGCAATTCCCAGGCCAACGCCCCAGTGTGTGCGCATGCGCGAACACGGGACGGTTGTTTGCGCTCAGATTTTCCTCCAGGCGGATGCATTTCCAGAGGCTCCGGTTTGGCAGAAACCTTTGCGGAGCCGCTCCACGCCAGAAAGCAAACTTCTCAAAGATAAGTGAATCTTGTTTACTTTTGATCATGATATAACACAAGTGAAGCATGCTTTTACTAATAGCATGTTGGCAGCTTGGGGATAAGACACGGTGGGGCACTGGTCACAGAAGCGCTCCAGAGTACTAACCCACGTGGGGAGAATCAGCGCAGAAGCGCACCGGAACATTAACCCATGTGTGAAGATTAATACTGCATGACAGCGGGAGATTCACTGCATGCAACAATAGTCTAATCCCTTGCCTTTTGACAAAAAACATGTTACGTATTGAACGTACTAACCATTTCTCATCCTGACAGTCGCGGCTCGCAGTCCCCTTCAGGAGACTGTAGAAACCAGAACAGAGCACCAGACTTCATGGACAACAACCAGAGCTGAGAACTGCTTGTTTTCGTTTTTTTTTTTTTTTTTCTGGGGAAAAGCACGCATGTACATCTCACATTGTGGGATGTCCCTTGATTGTTCTGTTGAGGGGGGCAAAAGTGTATACACTGTAGCTGGAAGACCAGCTCCCTGTTTTCTTTTCTTGAATGCAATTTAGCTGGAGAACCAGCCCCTGTTTCCTACATCCACATGGCACAGTGGTAAGGTGCCTACACTGGTATTTGTTCTGGCTCCTGAATCAGTGTCAGAGAGCCTGCTCAGTTAAATCATTTTCTGGGGAGTAACTCAGTGCATGCCAACTGAGTGCTAAGACCCCCCAGGTGGTGTACCCATGTGTCTATTGGTTCAATAAGTGGTAACTCAGTGCTACTACAACTGAGTGGAAAGCTTTACTGTAATCCCAGAAGTGCATGGGTATCTGTATGAATGTGAAAGTATGATAAAAAGCTCCAATACAATGCAGCAAGAGCCAAGGAGCATGTTTTCCCAAACTCCCTCTACCTGCCCATAACCTCTCCCTAAACCTCATTCCGGTGTTCCTTCAACCCTCCATCCATCCAATCCGTGGACCCTAACCCTCTTTCCCGTGGTGATTGCGGCGGTCTGTGCACATTGAGTTCCAGACACCAAAACCATTAAGGGGAGGAAGGAGTTTGTGCTGCTTCTGCGCTGGACCGGAAATCGCCACAACACCACTGGTGAACCTCATTGTTCCCACCAATTCCCTCTCCCATGGGAGTCAGGAGGTCAAGATAGCTTATAACTCTGCATGTACCCCTAACCCCATTGACTTGTATAGGGGATAAAGCCCTTAATTGAAAAGCTAGCTATTGAGCCAACTAGTGTGGAATCCTCACTTCAGTCATTTATGGCTTGAGGACTAGGTGTCTACTGTATCCATAGATAGCAAACTAACTGAGACCTCTTTATACTGAATGTTTACAGACACCTGATCAATACGATCACCTCCTTGTTGCAAATTGAACTATGTAAATGCTATGAGCTTTCCAAGTATTGTTCTTATGTGTTAAAATATACAAGCCGTTTTGTTACTCCTGAATCTAATCTTAACATGTATCCACCTACATTTGCTATTTTCAGTGCAGATTCCTACATCTAAAGCGATAGGCAACCCATTTTCTTGTTAACTTACTGTGGTTTTATATGTATTTTATACAGATTTTAATTAACAATAGTTTGTTGAATCTAACCATCAATAATTGATTGATTGATTTTGTGTGATCAATAAATGTTAGTAATACCAGAGTTGAACTCTGTCCCTTTAAATACTTTGCTCTTATTAACTGTATTTCACACCAAGCCTACCTCCCCCTGAGTTCAATACTAACTCGTCAGCCACCCTGACATTTGGAGTTCGGACAAATATTTTAGTATAGAAACTAGTTAAAAATGTAGATTCGATTCTCATAACGCCTGACAATAGCAGGTTTTTAAAATGACATCTAAAATCATGCATTGGGCCTCATTGTGACCCAGGCGCTAAGTTTTTAACGGCGCTGTAAAAGGCTGTGGCGCCGTTAAACACCTAGCTCCTATTACGAGGTCCCTTTGCGGGACCTGACCTTAACGGCTGGTTTTGGTACCGTAATTAGCGCCTTCCCCATTCCCATTGAGCCCTATGGGGCAAAAATGGGAATGGGGAAGGGCCCTGGCGGCATGGGGAATTACCACCCCACCAACCTCGGAATGGGGTGGTAATTCCCCATTCCGCCATGGCGGACTCCGGCATGGACCATGGTGCTAGTAGCAGCATGGTTTAGTGCCGGAGTCCTAATGAGGCCCAATGCCTATTGCACCACACACACAAAACAGTAGAACTGCAATCATCACAAACAACAAAAAGAGGTAGGATGTGCTCCAATTACATCATCATTATGCCGATTGCATATTTGTGTATGAAAGCATTCAAGACCGCATTGTCCTCTTACATAGGCAGCCAAGAGAGTGGACACAAATATGGAGTTACAAACAACTGTAACACACTGTTATGAACCATGACCTGAATCATTCAAATAGACTGAAAGACTGAATCCCTTTTAGAAGGAAAGAAATAAAGAAATACATGGTAGGCATATAAATAGGCACCGGTGTGATATTGCTTGACTCTGTGTCATCAATATAATTTTTAATAGAGAAAATTGGAATTTAACACTATGGCCCTCATTACAACCCAGGCGTTAAGGGGTTAATGGCGCCGTAAAAGGTGGTGGCGCCGTTAAACCCTTAACGCCTGATTACGAGGTCCCTTTGTGGGTGGCACTTTAACGCCTGCTTTTAGCAGGCATTAGAAAACCAACCCACAAAGGGACCTAGGAGCTAATTACGGCACTGTAATTTACGGTGCCGTAATTAGCGCCTTCCCCAGTCCCATTGAGCCCTATGGGGCAAAAATGGGAATGGGGAAGGGCCATAGTGGCATGGGGAATTACCGCCCCGCCAACCTCGGAATGGGGTGGTAATTCCCCATTCCACCATGGCGGAGTCGGTAAGTTACCGGCATGGACCATGGTGCTATTAGCACCATGGTCCAATGCCTGGGTCTTAATGAGGGGACATGTCATTGATTCCTATTATACACATTCAAAGAAAGACCAGCTCCATAGTTGTTGAAGCATGCATGAAACGCTAACAATACAACTTGTGAATCATAACATTATTTGGATAATATACAGGCAAGATAATATCTTCCAACTAAGCCCTTTCCCAAAAGGCTTTGGGAGTCACACCACTCAAAACAAAGGAAATGTCCCCAAAAATGGAAATAACCAAACAACGTGTGAACAAATAAATCAAACTATCTGGTAAACACATGGAAGAAAAGGATGAAAAGGACAATGGAAGAAAATGAATAGAATCAATCCTTCATACAGATCACATATTGCCAGAGACACCTTGGAGCACACAAATTAGAAAAGTCTGTAAACAGAGGACATTTGGCAACTTAAGATCCTATCCTGGTTGTATGTGAAAAAGGCAAGTCTATGAAAAGAACAATATAGCCTGCTAAATCCAGAACCATGTTATCAGGAAACCATCTTAAAGAAACACAGCAAATATCATCAACATTTTTCCTGACATCAGTGGAACACCAATTCTGAATGATCCCGACATTCCAAGAGATAACACAGTTCGCATTCAACATACACACTTAGGAAGAGGTAACAAACTAAAGCAGAGTTCTGCAGTATATGGCTATCTAGGTGTTTTGTCCAGGACACCCATGGCCCGTCCCCATTAACTGTGCTTGCCAATGCTGATGGGGTTTTAGTCCAAACCATCAGGTATGCCAAATGTTGCAGACCACTGGACAAAATATTATTCCCAAAGAGGAAACTTTTGTATCAGGGAGTATCTGGCAGATCTATCTGATTTATAAACATTAACAGTGTGATAGGAAAGGGAAACTGATGAATCTGTCAAGATATTCTCCGCTTTTGCTATATCAGCATAAACATGATCTCATTCAGCTGAAAACACCAGTAAAACAAACTGTTCCACGTTGCACTGTATTGCTTGAAAATGCCTGGTAAACATGAGCCACTAAAGAAGCTTGAAACACATAATAAAAGTAGCGATGCTTGAACATCAATCACAAAGGTGACCCATTGTATCAACAGAAGAGGTTCTCTTTTTTGGATGTGGAAACAAATCTGAAAACTATGCAAGACTCAGTAGAAAAATGACCTCCAAAAGAGTGCCAAAGGCCATGCCTAAGATGGCCAAAAAAGGTTTACCAATTCTACCATAGCCACTGAGTCCTTTGTATTAAGGAGGGTGTGAGGTCCGAAAGGGCCTACGTTTTACCACATGCAGTAAGTAGAACTGTGTCTATTGTGCTGATTTTTCTGGATTCATGACATGTGTATCTGACAGCTGGGCTAAATCTCAAGCATTACATGAAGAGGTTCTCTTTATTTTCGTTTTCTGCCTTAAGGGTCCATGTGAAGCTTTAGGAAGGGCTACCCCATATTCTCCAATACAGATTACCCAATACATGTTAGGCATGTGGCTATGCTGGCGGTGGATTTCTCACCTGTGTGCAATGGGACTACTGATTTGACCCAATTTTGCCTGACTGTGCCTGGGTCCTTTTAGGCCCCCTCCTCCGTTTCTAAAAATAAATGGGGTTGAAATCGTTTTTCTCAGAATCTGGGGGGTCAAATGACTATGCTGTGTTCCTCTTTGTCTGTGTGCTAGATGGTGTGCTAGATGGTGGGAATATTTGGCCACTGGGTGTGTTTGTCCTGCGACTGTGGGCTGTAGCCAGCAAGAAACCAGCTCTAACAGGATATGAGGTTGCCTCTCTGGGACAGTGTGGATTCATTCTTTTATGTAAAAGTCCTTTCCAGAATGCATGGGTGTGCTTGAAGGATTGGTTTGCTCTTCTCTGACTACCCTTTTGTTTGAATGATGCTTGTGTATGATTGGGTGCAGTGTTAACTCACTGGTTCCCAAGAGGAATATAACCTGGTCTCTTTGCCCATGCAACTTGTCTACAGCTGGATCTCCAAACCTGCACTCTGGCAGACCTACTTATTGAGGTGGGTCTGAAGCTCTTCACCAGAACCCTTTGGCATCCTGGACAATACATATGACTGGAAAGATCTGCCACTCCAAAGAAGACCATAAGGCAGCCACAGCAGCATTTCTTCCACTCACCCATTGAAGACAATGGGATCACTGCTTCTGCTTGAAAGCCTCATATCCCTGAAGCTCCTGACCCATCCTGCCTCACACTACCGAGACTTAGCTGTCTCTTTGCTGCTAGATCTTGAAGCCTCTCCAAACCAAACTAACTGGAGAATCTTCCCTTCAGAATCCCAGGCAGGCACTTTGGTTCCATCTCCTTCACCTTGGAAGCTCCCAAGGATATGGTGCCCCCATTTCTGTGACAGCAAGGATAGACTCACCTTCCCAGTTCATATTCAACTTTTGGCCCATCTGCAGTGTGCTTTCTATAACTTTTCATAACTATCCGCTCTTTTTTGTGAACTTGCCAAGCTCACCCCATCCCCAGCAGCTGTATTCTATGCAACAGATCGAGATGGATATGTGCATCCCTGGCAACCACCAACCTCAGCTGTCTCTCCTATTTGCTCTTCTGGCTCTGCCCTCTGGCATTGGAATCACCAAAACATTGAATAATCATCTTTTCCGAGGTTCTGCGGGTGCTATCAATGTTCTTTCACTGCAGCCGCGAACAGCATGCACAGCATCTATGTGTCCCATTCTAATAGAGGGTTTTGCACCACATAAAAACATCATGTAATGTACTGAGCCCAGTCAGAAAATAGCTCTGGGTCAACTGAACCCCTTAAGGATCATTCCACTTCACCTTTATCTGGGATATTTTTCAATGGTTCTGTTGTGCTTTAGGGGATGATCAATGAAGACGTGATTTTACAATAAGTCAAGCGAATGGGCAACAGTGCATGAGATTGTATTTTTAAAGACATCAAACATTGTGCCATTGTAAGAGAAAAGATCCTAAGATCTGACTTTACTGAAGGCAGCATTCATCCATGCACTACACCATTTTGCATGAATAAAACTGTTTGATGATTATTGTGATTGCCTACTCCATGGTATTTGTGATTTCACTCACTGGATTAAAATCAGATTCAGTGGTAGATGTGTATTATTTTACATTTTGGCAGAGAAGAGTGGCAAGACCAAAGGCTCATTGTAGATACTCAGAGTTGCTAGATTTTCTGAAGATACACATATCTACTGACCAAGAATGCCTTGTACATGGAGATGTATCATTTTGGTAGCCAGGAAACAGCGTTGAAAATTCAAGGCAAATGTTGCTCAATTTGAACATTTTCATCATTTACCTGAACCAATGGGCACTTGGTCCAAGACAGAAAATGGTTGATTGATCCTTAATGGGGCATTACAACAACATGTTTTCATCCACAATCTTTTGTTAACCCATCTATTTGTATTTGTATTTAGTTTATTTGTATAGCGCTCCTGGCCTGAAGGCATCTGGGCGCATATCTTAGGTTACATAGGGCCTCATTACAGGGTAGACGGTAACCATGGTGCTATTAGCGCCATGGTTGCCGCTGGTATTTTACTGTGTCCGCCTTGGTGGATGGTGGAATTACCACCCTACTACAAAGAGAGGGGGGGGCGGTAATTCCCCATTCACCAAGGCACTTCCCCATTCCCATGTTTGCCCCCATAGGGCATAATGGGAATGTGGAAGGCACTAATTACGGTACCGCAAATTGCGGTACCGTAATTAGCAACAAGGTCTCTTTGCAGCACCCTACTTTAATGGCAGGTAAAACCAGCCGTTAAGGTCGGGTCCCGCAAAGGGAACTCGTAGTAAGGTGGTAAGGGTTTACCGGTACCGGTGCCCTTATCCGTACCGGTAAACTCTTACCGCCTACCGTGTAATGAGGCCCATAATGTTACAAAGACATAGGGCCTCATTATGAGTTTGGAGGTAGCCATGCCGCTTTTAGCGGCATGGCTACCCCCAAACGGGGTACAGGGTACCGGGTCCGGGTCCCGGTAATAGAGAATTACCAGGTCATGCCGACTTTGGCGGGCCCGGTAATTCCCATTCTCGGGACCGGTACCCAGTAAATCTCCATTCCCATTTGAGCCCCCATAGGGCTCAATGGGAATGGGGAGGATGCTAACAACGGGCCCGTTAATGACGGGCCCGTTGTTAGCATCCCGGTCTGCTTGTGGGTGCCGCTAAAAGCATCTGGTCTGACCAGACGTCCTTAGCGGCACCCGCGAGCAGACCTCGTAATGTTGCGGCACAGAATGAACAGTGTCGGTCCCTTACCTGCACCGTTCATTCCGCGGCCTACAGGATCGTAATGACCCCCATCGTATACACCAAAATAAAAGTCAAACATCAATACAGAATATGCATACATAATACTAAAGCTAGTTGCATACAAAAAATACTTACATGATAATTAAAGTGAATTTACATTGATATATACATGGAAGATGCTGGTAGGCAACTTAGGGGGGCATTATTTGGTGGTTTTGTCAACTGTATCAACACTGTATTACTCAAACCTGTATTACTCAAACCTGGCTATCAAACATTTTGGTGCCAACTCTCAATGATCTTTTTTCTAATGATTTTTCATTCACTTTCACAATTTGTTCGGAAGAATTTGAGGAGGAGTTACAAATATGTTTTAAATCTCTTTTAATATGCTTAAAGAAATGCCTGTTTTTTTTGTGGCAGATGCAGATGTTGTACACCTTAAATGTGTAGTAGTTGTGTATACAGCAAAAAAATACCCTGCTGAATTTTTTTGAACAGTTTGTTGACACTATGGTCCAATGTTTCCCATTATGTTCTTGCTTGATGATTATCAGCAATGTTAATATTCATCATGACCGAGAATCTCTTCTTGCTTCACAAAAAGACCTTTCCCACTTCGATCTCACTCAATTTGTAAAGCCGGCTTCACTAGCAGCCGGAAATGTTCTTGCCTGTGTTTTCGATAATTTTATTTTGATTGACATGGGGGAGTGACTATTGTTCTCATGATCTGATCATGCTTTATCCCATTCACTATAAATATTCCTAATTGTGTGTGTAAAAATTCGGAGCAACACATGAGTTATGAGATGGAAATCGTCTAACTTAATGGTGGAAATGTGTTCATCTCTTTATTCTGATGATCAAAAACTACCAGTGAAGCACACAGATATTCAGTGGGTCTTCCAGCTTGATATAGCATTTGATGATTTGATCATGCATATAGCAGACAATTTTACTCCTGTGAAATGAAGGCTGAACAAAATTATTACACTATCTTTAAACCCTGGTCTAATGGTAACCTGCAAGAGTCCAAACAGCTCACTCATAAATTAGAGAGTGCTTGGAGGAAGTCTAGAGGTGACACATTTAGGCTGATATATATTCATCAATTCCACATTTATAAGCAAATGCCAAGACACAAAAATGTGCTTACTTTGTAGGAAGATTTATAACAGCTCAACTAGAAGACCTTTTTTAAGTACTTGGCAAACACCAACTCCTTTGAATCATTCAGTGTTGCTCTCACAAACTCTGTGCCACAACATAGCACACTTTTTCAAAGATATAATTACAAATATTAGATCCATGTTGGTCCCACTGGCGTGTCTTGAGGATTTTTCCATGTGTGGATGTTCACGACATGTTGCTGCCAGTTTCAATGTTTTATTCTTTCATGCCTGTGACTGATTTTCTCAGCTTACTTTAAGGAAGACTTGTCCAACAGGATCATCTCTACATCCCTGCCCTGCTAGAAATTAATTAAGATCCGATCAAATATCCGACTTAAGAACAGTTATGAACCTTTCACTACATTTTGATATGATTCCAGACCAACTTAAATGTGAAGCAAGTGTTGACCTGTTAAACAATAAATCACAGGATCCCAGTGTGTTGGCCAACAGCTGACCGATCTCTCAATTACCATTTGTGAGCAAATTACTTAAACTGGAGGTAACCTCACACTTTTAAACTTTTGTGGATGAAGCAGGATGGTTACAGATATTCTACGCCGGATTCATAAACAGAACTATTAGAGGCACTTGATGATCTAAAACTGTTGGTGGATGCCGGTTATATGGGCGTCCTTATTCTTCTACACATATCAGTGACATGCGATGTGGTGAACTATGAAACGGATATATGAGGTTGTGTCGCAGGTTAAGGCATCGGAATGGGTTCAATCTTTTCTGTCCAAGTGAAAGCAGACAGATTATCACTTTTTCAATCATCAACAAGAGACATTACTTGCAAAGTCTCAAAGGGTTAATCCCTCAGCTCCCATCTGTTCAATGTATATATAAAACTGTTGGCAAATTTAGTGTGAGGCTGGAGTACATCTTGCCATATGTATGTTGATAACACACAAGAAACGGATAGATTGGTTCAAACTCTGCATTGAACAATTGAAAGTTTGGATGGCATCTACCAATGTACAACTGAATGAACAACATATAGAAATATTAATTTGCAAACCCAGCACATCCAACAAGTAAGGCTAGGACTATCTGAGGGTGTTGGATCTCTGGCTATCAGTGCTGGGACCCTGTCCAAATTCTTTGCTTATGCATAAACATGGGTTTGGGTTGATTCAGATGTATCTTCAAATGGACAAATAAGAATAGGGGACTAATAGATGTTTCTTTTTTCAATTGAATATCCTAAAAAAAACATGTTGAGCTACTTCACACTTTAAGAGACAATCAAGCTCATGAATGCCTTTATTGCCAGGTGGCTTGATTATTGTAATGTCATTAATTTGAGGCTTCCAAAGAAATATATGGTTAAAATCCAGTAAATTCAAAAAGCAGTGGCTAAGTTGATCTTTCATCTTATGCACTGAGATCATATCTCGTTCACATTCGACACTCTGCACTGGCTTCCAGTTGCCAGAAGGGTAGAATTTAAAGCTCTGTGCCTTTTACACAAGTTTTATATTAAGACTGAATCTACATTGATCAGGAATTGTTTCTTCCTTTATGTTTCTCAGAGATATCTTAGATCTGGTTAGACCAATATACAGACTATACCCAAATGTAAATGTCATAAATAGGGTTGTAGGTCACGTGTTGTTATGGACTAGCAAGAGCAAGGTGCTGGTATGCCATTGAAGGGTGTTGGGGAGTGTGTCAAAATTACTGCTGCTCTGCAGGAGTAGATACATAAGTAGCTGCCTAAACTGAGAAATATGGGCTTACTAGTGATGGATAAAGTGTCTCAAAGATGGTTTGAGCTAAACAGTATTCAAGCTGTTCTTGGGATTTCTTGGTGCTCTAAGTCCCAAAACATTGATTCAGGACAAGTTAGTCCTCTTGCTCTAAACTCAAGGTCTCTGGAACTTGGCTGGCACTTGCAGGGGTTCCATCCCTTTCACTGAGGAGACTAGTTCCAGTGCAGCTGGAAGAGTGTCAAGCCATGGTCCATGGCAGTAGACCCCCGCTGTTCCAAGGGGATGTTAATGTTAATGTTAGTGTTAAAGGATATTTGTACCGTGCACTATCACCACCGAAGTGGTCCCCTGGCCCTCTTGGTTTGGAGGCCTTCTACCTTCAACTCAATGTAGGAGACATTAGGAACACGTAGCACTACCAACAGAGGTCCAGTTAATTATTCTTGTTCTTCAAGGATTCAATAGATGAATGAAAGAAGGAGCGGATTGCCTCTCCTTGAAAATACAAAATGCCACATGAGATATGTCGAAAGCATGCCTCCTTCAAGGGATCCTATTGGGGCTGTTTTAACAAGTTCCATTTGCCTTCGGGCAAGAGCGCCAGAGTTCATTATCTGCAGGAAATGGGGTGGAGGTAGGAACAGACCCCCAACAGAAACCTAGGTGGTGGAAGTCTTCTCTCAGCCTATCTTCACTGACTCCGCTAGCTCTTCCCCTTTCCCAAGACTGCTGGCGTCAAAGGGACTTCTGTGGTCAGCACCCTATTCTGGAAGTGGTTTTGTTTTGGTATTTCTACATTTGAAGCACTGCTTCACAAGCGACCTCTTGGGGCAATGTCCTATTCCCGCCGCGGAAGGTGTTGGCTTTCCTGTGGGGAACAAAACAGCAGCTTCCTGAGCATTTTTTCATATGACAGCTGCGAAGACAGGTTGACCAAACAACAATACACATCACTCTTGTCATAGCTGGACTTTGCTCACAGGGTTGGCACTAATGCAATATTCTGTGGCTGTATAAGTGTGTGCTCTTACTATGTCACCATAAGGCCTAGCTCATATTTTAGTTGTAAAGGCCAATGCAAGTATTAGGTTTTGTATAAGTGGTGCAGAAGATTAAAAATGCAACTTTTCCTGCAGAAAACATGTTGGTCCAGCAGCTTTCTTTGTCATAGGCATAGTCTCACAACAGATTCATCACAGAGAGCGGGAAAAACATATCAGCACCAAAGTAAATCATTTTTACTTTCTGATCTATCGTTCATTTTCCCCAGGCATTTACATACAATATTATGGTGGATGCATTAGCGGTTTTCAACAATATGTCTATGATGATCATCTGCAAACCTTTCTTCGATGAAGCTGTAGGCATTGCTAATTAAACCTATCACTGTGGTCATGCATTTAATCACCAAGAATCAAATGGGAATTACTGTATTCACTGCCATTCCAAGATAATTTACAAACATTGTATCATAGATTCTATTCTTACTTTAATGGTGTCATTTATCAATTTATAGAGATGATACATATTGAAAGTACATTTAGTACAACAAAGAGTTTTAAATGTGTGATTTGAGAAATCAAAATTAACCACTCTGGATGTGAATTCAACCCATAACATGCAATCGATGCAATGGTTGGCAATTGTCCTAATTATATGCTTGCCAAGTGAATCAAACTTGTGTTTCACAATTGAATTAATGATATACATGTCAATTGAATCAAATGTGTGGTTGCCATATAACTAAATACTAAGTTTGGCAGATACCTTCCATGGAAAACATATTATTCTTGGTTCAGATGTCTGTTTTTTCCAAACAATGCTAAATGTTCTAGTGCAGAGTCTTTTCCTTTCTGATTTGCTCTTCTTTCTTCACAGGGCAGCTTGAACCTAGTGTAACTGTCTGATGTATCCATAAACAAAAAAAACCAATAATAGGCAAAACCAATAGAAACAGTGTTTGCAAAAACAATGGGGGTGGAGGGCAGTGAGAAAGGACAATCAGTCAACCTAGAAAAATGCCCTTTAAACATGTAGAAATTGTTTTCATTATCACAAAAACATGTTTGCAATAGATAACATAACTAACCTGTTTTTATTTATCAAACACTTACCATTAGATACAACAGTTTTGAAATTAATTATACAAATAGGCACTTTTTACTTGCCCTTCAAATTACATATGTCATGAAATTGCAAAGCAATTTACATGTGTGTTCTAGTTTGTAATGAACACAGACAGAAAATTCTAAATCTATTGGACTTTTTTCTTAAATCCCATTCAATTGTGAATGTTTACTTTACATTTTTATTTATTAGATAAGAAGTGTCCTGGACTTATTATTATTATTATTATTATTATTATTATTATTATTAGTAGTAGTAGTAGTAGTAGTAGTAGTAGTAGTAGTAGTATTGGTAGTAATACTAATATTAATACTAATAATGCAAAATATAAGGATATCATTTAATTATAAGAATACAATTATAATATTAGTCTTATTTGTAATAATAATAATAATAATGATAATAAGAAGAAGAATAATAATAAGAAGAAGTCTGGACGCATATTATATGGAATCATATCTAATAAATACACATTTAAAGTAGACATATAAATGATAATCTGTTAAATTATATGTACCACAAGCATCATAAATAAAAATGTCTTTGGCACTATTTTGCTAAACAGAAAATTAAAAGACACACTTTTCGTGCAGTGACATGAGTTTACTAAGATGCCGTTTCTTGTATTTTTTTTTTTACCATTGAATGGTTGTTTTGTTTTCACTAGACTGAAAATGGTGAGATGAATGGTAATTTCACTAAAACAACTAGAAAGGCAAATAAAGTTAAGTATCTTTAAGAGAAGGAATAGCAAAGGAGATTAAGCTGCAAGAACTCAGCAGAACAAATCTAGACAGCCGCTACAGCCCAATAGACCATGCTTATTGTTTATTTTATTTTCTTATTTATTTATTTGTGTTAATGGTTAATACAAACCTTTACACAATATTAGAAAAAAAAACACATAATGACTAAAGATTACAAGCATATTCAAAGTATTCACTCACAGACATTGAGCAGAGAGACATTCAATTAAATAATAATTCATGTTAAAATAAGAAATATATATATAAATACTACCAGTTAAAATTGTCTATAAAATCCACTTAAAATTGATTATGAGGATGTAAAATGAATCATCCGGGGAGTATGATCCCACCATTTATAACAATAAAACCAATCAGTACATTATTAATTCATACATTAAAATCCTTTTTAATCAAATTATTATTTGGGTGAGTGCCTTCTTCCAAACAAAATAAGCAGCCGTAGAAATAACGATACTCACCTGAAAAAGTTGCAGCCCAGAATTGATTTTCTTCAATAGATGTATTGTAGTTAAACATTTTGTTTTTTTTAATATCAATAAGTATACTCCCTTGCTAATTGGGTACATTGAGCGAGCATATGTCTAGTGGTCTCTATTTTTAAACCACACAGCCTGCAGTCTTTCCTCTCTTGGGTTCTTTGCCCACTGTCCAGTATGCTCAAGAATATTAAATCATAGATAAGTAATACATTTTCGAATCTCTTTGGAGCAAATTTTAGTGAGATATGAGCGGGGGCACCCCAAGGCCTGTGTACTGTATTCCGTATACATAATACAGTAAGATAAATGGTGAATGTTCATGTTGGAATCCTGCTCTTTGGCTTTCCTCTCAATAAGATTCATTTGATTAGGGTTAGCTAATATTATCTCCAAATCTAAATGAAGTAGCTTCAAGTTTCCTCTACACATTCTTTCAGATTAACCAGGAAGAGATGATTACAATTTCTAATATATTGTATTATGTTTATCTTTTTCAGCTAGTCAGCAAACTTGGAATGCTGGCTTTGCATATTACAGCCTCGATTATACACTTCCCTTTATGCATTATTTTCTAAGGGTATGATCATTTGTGCTTCTCTGTTGTGTTGCCCGCTTGATGGTTCTACAGAGTCTTTCCTTCAGGTTGACATACCTTAGCCTTTTCTGAGACTAAGCTTCCCTCGTATCTTTACCTATCTGGCCCTTGCTGTTGATACTATTCCTGTGAGTCCCTTCCAGCCCTCATAATGAGAAGTCTCTTGTTGCTTTTCCTCATCACATACGGCATGCAACCAGGCCCGGCACCAGCAGGGGGGGCAGGTGGCCAGGCCCCCACAAGAATCTACTATGGTCCCTCCTAGAAAGGTGGCCGCCATCCGAGAGTTGCTTGTGTACAGGTTTCTTTTCATTCTGTTTATGAACGAAAAGAAAATGGTACACAGGTCACCAGTTTAGTATAGGGTTAATTAGGAGGCATGCAGGCGTGCTATTAGATACCATTGTACTCGTACCATTTTGCACCTGATAGCCAATTAATACCTCTGCAGCAGTGCCTGGTAAATGCTTTTCCATGCCTGCACAAAATTCCAAACTCTTTGTGTTGTCAGTGCTTGTTTGTCTTTGGACCCCCTTTCCATCACTCAGGAGATTTGCTAATCACTTTTCTTTTTTTGTCTTTCGATTGATTGGCAAGGCACCCTGTGGTGCAGAGCTTGCAAAATGCCATGTGGAATGCTTCTCTCTCTGGACAATTCAATTGTGCAAGTCTGAATTTTTTTCGTAATCAGGCATTTCAATGTCCTTGGGTGCTTTACAACCATGCAGCTACGAAGTTACTCATACAGTAGTTATTTTTATTTCGCCCCACACGCACATGGTCACCATATTTTTATTTGCTCCACATGCAAGTGTTGCTGGAACACTGCGACATCCTGGCTGCTTTAGAGGAGCTCATGATTTTCCAGGGCTTTGAGACTTGTGGTGCAGGTTGCAGGTGAGCTTAAGAGAGTCTTGCACTCTATGTGAAATGTGCAGTCTTTCTTTTGAAAATCGCAGTTTACTACGTGTATGCATTTGCAATGAGAATAAGCATAGCAGATTTTGGGTGCTTACTGACGTCTTTAAGGTAGCGCTTTCGTACTTTGTCACTGTGCTGTACCAAACAATAAGCAGCACTAATAGGATAGCTCAGGTGCAATGCATTTGTCATGGAAGTAAAACAACGCAGAGCATATACGGCAAGGCTCCTGGATCGCACAGCCCTGTCCCATGCCTGCACATTGATTGAACAGTGACATTCTGTAATGTCTGTACCTGCCCTCACAAGCGACAGTGGCCAAGCCTAAACACCCTTGCTGGCACAATATTGCTCTGCATGCAGTCACAGGGCCAGCTGCAGTACCTACACTTTACTTGGGAACTTGGTTGAGGTCAGAGTACTAGTTGCAGGTAGGTGAAGGAGTTAGAGGCCAGTCAGCCCTAGCCCCGGGGTGGTCAGACTGGATTTTGATGTTTTGCTTACTTTTTTTAATTGGTTGGCACTTCTATGAGTATTGATAGAACATGGCATGGGAGGAGTGGAAAAGAGTATTTTGTTATTATGTTTTGTCATTCGAATTTGGATTATTTGTGACATCGAAAGAGAAGCATTTTGCTTATTCATGTTGCATGAGTGAAAGCACACTCAAAGTGACAGGAGGATTAATAACGGGTAGTTTCAGGCAATTGGCTCTGGATGCCTGGGGCTCAATGTCCGATAACTATGATTTGAGTAGTTAAATATAAGAGAGGCTTAACAGCTTCTGTCTGTTTCTTCCATGGTGAACTGTGTAGAAAACTGCACTCTGTCTCCCGCACTCCGCGCAGTGTCATAAAATATATGCTGGTTGATGGAAAAGTCCTCGGCTCATGGAAACCTTTAAGTACTTGTCAGCGGCGCCGCGGCTAATTTCCACACATCTGTACTGACTTTGATTAATCCCTCGCTCACTGAGTGAGCCATGGAGATGTCCATCTTGTTGCATGGGGTTTGATGAAATCCCATACTGCATCCGACTGTATCTATGGTAGTGACTTCTGGCCCAGGATTATTATGTCAGCAGAGGTTGTTTTACTAACTGCTGGCACAGTTTGGGGCACAGTCAATGCCCGCAGCCCGAGCGGAGGAGCTGGCACCATATGCAACACTGGGAGTAGGGCATAGGCACTGTCTGCAACACTGGGGGGCGAGGGCACCTCCTGCAACTCTGTGAGGAGAGGTGCAAGAACCCCCTGCAACACTGCAATGGATTGTCCTCAGAATTTTAATCACATGATCACTATGTTCATTCTCCTCAGCTCCCCTAGCACCTCTCTCTTACTTTCAGCCTCATTCACTTTTACTTCCCTGCATCTCCTTTAGTCTCTTTTTTGCCTGGAAGATATTTCCCAAAACTCTTCATACACTTAGCAACTGCTGCTTGTCTCTCCCTGCCCCACCCTACTCATCCCCACACCTACCCATGTTTGTGACCTCTTCTTGTCGCCTTGCCAGCCCCTCTACACTGCTCTTCCTTCTTCTTACCTCTGCTATCCCTGTGTTGTCTGGACTCTTGTTCACAGCACCCTTCCATTCTAGCCCCCTTGCACCTTGCCTGTGCCACTTTCTCCCATTATTCATGTATATGAGGGGGGTGCATGCATATCCAGGTGTGGGGCAGGGGTCCCGGGGTCACACTATCAGCAGATGCGATGCACAATCAATGCTGGAGAAGAGGCATAAAGCCTTAAGGTACAAGGGATACAGAGGGGCATCCCTTCTATTATAGGAACACACTTCAGTGTGTCCCGAGCCCCCTCCTGCCCTCCCCTCACCCGTAGGCCCATGTGCTTCAGCGCTCCGGCATTGTGGGGCATCAGGGCTGTCACAGCATATCTTCAAAGAGGCCACCAAGGGAATGAGCAGGAAGGAAGCATGAGGGGGAGAGATGTGCGAGTGGAAGGAGGAGCCAGGCAATGACGAGTACGAGGATGAGGGGGCAGAATCAGAGATGGGCAGCGAAAAATAGAAAAATGAATGGGGGCAGGAAGATAACAGAAGTAACAAGCAGTAAAAGGGGTGGGGTAGAGTAGAGCGAATAGGCACTGTGGATGTGAAGGATGGAAGGAGAGGTGCAGGGCAGACAGAGAAAGCAGAAGGGATAGACAGGACGTGAGGGTTAGGGCTGAGTGAAATGAATATGAAGGAAGAGAGGGATGGGAGGAGATGGGCAGTCAAAAGGCAGCAGGAAAAGTCAGGAAGTCAGGGACAGAGGGGAAGGGACAAATAGGAAGTGACAGATGGTGCAGGAAAGGCAGGAAGAAGGGGACAGGGAGAAATAGAACCGAGTAAACGGTATTACCCAAATTGACCTTTTGCACTATTGGCCTAATTATAGTGGTCCTAATTGACCTTCTGCACAATTGACCTTTATATTATTTTAGTTATTTTATATATGTATTGGGTTGTTTTTGGATTAAAAATAATATAAAGGGGATTGTGTGGGGGATTGCGGGGTGTTTTGGATTGGTTGGGAGGTTGCGGGGGGTTTCCCCCTGAATATATGTCCTAATTGACATTCTAAATAAGGTCAATTCTCCCGAGGTCAATTCTCCTGAGGTCAATTTTGAAAAGGTCAATTAGTATATAACCGAGGAGGGTTTCTGACCAAACAAGTGTGGAAGGCTGCCCGGCCAGAGGATGTCATGGCTGGAACAGTTTATAAAGTAGTGATTAGTTCATGAAGTTTGGGTAACTGCCCATAGTGTCTGTATGGAAACATAATCTAACTTGTGTATTGTTTGTGCCAGAGGCTTGCAAGGCTCTATAATATCAGTACTGGGTGGGTTAGGCTACTGTCACACCAATTGGAAATTGGCCCCCCCAATAACACCTCTGGCTCATCTAGATGATACATTCTTGAGCCGGGCATGTATGCTACATGCTGCCGCCTCCTCCCACTAGACCACTGATGGTGCTCTAGCTAGTGCATGGGTTTGTCAGGCATGCAGATGTGCATGTGCCCCATATTCCTCTCCCATCCCCTGTGAAGAAAGAGAACTGATTTTGTGCTGTGAGGCTGTCAGCCTGTCACAATCCTAGAATCCACAATAAACCTCTGCTTCTTCTCCCCACCCATTATCAGCATGGCTATGACACGTGCTGTCTGTCTTCTTTGGAGCCTCTTACCTTCTACTATCTTGGTAACCTACTACATGTTAGAGCCTGTTGATGTATGCTCTGATGCTACGTTAGTTTTAAATGAATGGTTTGAATTCAACAGGAAGTGGGATCATGTAAATCCTATAGCCTGCATTTACACATGATGACTAATATCATCAAAGCGTCAATGACAGATGTTGCCCATGCCCTGCAGTGACATGGCCACCAATGCCTGTACAGCATGATTTTTGATTGGGTGGGGACATACAAATACCACTGGTTTCTATGTAACCCTTCGCAAATTCCACCCTCCTTTCTCTATGATAGACAGCATTAGTTTTGACTCCTAGGTGATAGACAAATGCTGAAGTATAAGCCAAAACTAAATAGCAGTCTTCCTACAAACATTTGTGCTAATAGCTAAAGTAAAGGCTAGTCATTGATGTTACCTGCTGTTGATCTTGCTGATCTGAATAAAAGGTTGTTTCTACTGTATCATTTCGTATTATGGCATGAATTGACATGCTTTAAATATGGCAATTGTTGTCGTTAAACAAATATTGTGATATTTAAAACATATGTTGTAATTGTACATTACAGATGTAATGCAATGTAACTCACAGATGTATCTGAAAACGATCGCGGCCATGCCCCACGCCAACAGAGATGTCATTGAGGGGTTACCAGGGGTTGCTTCTGCGACCCTTGGCATCTCCCTTGCTACCTCTGTGGTCTCCCTTGCAACCCCTTAAAAAATAAAGTAAAAAATAATGTTTTCTTTTTTTTTAAACTGAGCCTCCTGGGCTGTGGCCAGCAGCATATGGTTCTGTGTTTCTTGAGTGGCTAATTTTTTTATAGCTTTAGTCAGTAAGAATGCTCAGTTGGTTGAGCGCTTGCTGCTGCAGAGTGTGTGTGCTCTGCAGGTTGCAGTTTCGGATCCCAGCAAGGTCAACTCAGCCTTTCATCCTGCTGAGGTTGATAAATGTGTACCAAAACAGGTTGGGTGATATTGTATGTATATTTGTTCTATGTGAAGTGCTTACGCATAAGTGCTATATAATAACATGTCATTATCGTTTGGCCTTGGATGTCTGCTTGCATTCACAGTAATGTGGTAAAGGGGCATATACGCGCTAATATTAATGATACATACAGCAATCCATTCATGTATGAAATGTATATCACTTAACATTTATATAGTAACCATATTTTTTGTAGTGTACTTAGAAACAATGCTATGTGATGCCACTTCCTATTTTGTCAAGGGGTAAATGGTTGTGTTCCATCGCTTCCCGTGATGTGACTTCGGGTTGGGGTCAAATGACACCACTTCCTGTGAGGTCATCAGAGGTCAAGTGTCGTGTGATGTCACTTCCGCTACCCCTGGCATTTTGGTGAAATGACGTCCCTGCACACCAATCTGAAATATATGTAAATGGCAGGCAGCTAAGACAACACTGGAATGGAAGAGGTCTGCAGATCAGACTGGTGTGTGGGGGAGTAAGATCCAGAAAGGGACCAACCCGGGCAGCAGGAGAATCATGGGCAGAAGTAATAAGACTACGGGGCAGGCCGGAAATGGACCCCAATCCGAGCTACAGGATGTGCAGGAGCTCGAGGAGAACTGCAGTATCAGGTATCTGCAGCTTTAGATTTTAGGGAGTAGAGTCAGTCTTGTGAACATGCGCTGGTGGAATCCTTGAGGTTGACAAGTGAGATGGCCAAGGCCTAAAACTATTCTCCTTTAGTTTGGCATCAGCGAATCAGGCATTGCGAGACTTCGTATTGTCACAGTCTGTGCATGGTAAGGGAGGAACTCTGGTAAGGGCTCTAGAAAGGGGCTGCCACTTGGGCATGCCATTCCCTGATGTGACTTTCCCTGTAACGGATCTTCGGTTTCCATGACCCTGAACAATATGTTTCTTGCACCAGAGTGCATTTCCCTTGTAAACCGAGTAGTAGAAGCATCTTGGGCCAGATTACAGAAACCATATTAGAAGACCATTGCACAATTATAAGTGCAATTTTGCATGGTATTGGCAGTGGAATAAAGTTTTCCCTTTGACAGCATTCTCTTCTTTCAATGCATGTTTACACCCGGGCAAAGTTTGCTCTTGTGCTTACACGAAATGGCATTCGCACTGAGGCAGAATGTGCCCTGGTTCCAAAATGCATAGGAAGTATGTTTTTTTGCACTAGGGCAATTTTTGCCCTAATGTTAATACCTCTGCAAAATTTCACCTGCACCTGTGCAAAGTTTCTGTAATCTGGCCCCAGACAGGAAATAATGTGGGAGGCAAGCGTACAATATGTAAAGAAGTCTAAAGCTGCACGTAGGCTTACAGTGTGCAATGGGTACACTTGCAATGACTCACCAGCCAATGCAATTCCGCTGGGGGAAACCTTCATGACCAGTAATTTGTGCTGCCCGACGTCCAGTCTGGACAAGTGTTTTCTACTAAACATGTGAGGGCAAGAACAAGCTTACCACAGAAACATGTCCTGCCATATCAAGGAAACAAGGAGACCCGACCTTCTGATCATACAGCAGTGACGTCCCAAGAAGCGAGTTTGAATAGTGAGGAAACCGAAACAAGAATGCGCTCGTAGGCCAATATTTCTGCCCTCTTGTCAGTAAGCTAATGGTGGTTACAGCCATTTTTTTCCACATGTGTACTTAGTCCATGTACTATTGGTGGTCATGAATTCGACCATTTGTATGTTTTATTTTTTAATGAGGCTCCCTCAAACGCGTTCTAGCCCACATGCATACCTCCTCACCCGCCCAACCCTAGTCCTCTAACCCCAAATACACAATTACGAATACATATATATGTAATTGGTCCATTTCGACCCAAAGTGCACACTTTACTATGAATACTATGAAAACGCGCATTACGATGTTCATTATAATGTACCCCTAAACCATTAAGCCTCCTTTAACTTGGATTTAACTATCGTAATATGCCGTGTCCAGATGTTTTAACAGGTTGTTTGTGCACTTTATTATATGTAAATGAAAGAACCATTGCACAGCTTGCGAAAGGTTAAATGCCAAAGAAAACAGCACTGCCACTGACAAATAGATGTTCGTTTCCAATAGCGTGCCATTCTGCCGCGCTTCCCCCTGTGGTAATCCTAAAGTGATGCTGCTGTTCTGTGCCCTACGTCAGATCAATCTTCCGTGTTTCTGAGGGGAATCCTGTGAGCCGCCTCCACTCTTCTCATCCATCAGGCGGACACCAGGTAAACGTGGCGGCGAAGCGCTGTCCGCAGAGGCAAGTCATTAATCCTAATAGCCCTCTGTAATTAAGGACACGAGATGCCAATGGACACAGAGCAATAAGTAAGGGAAGCTCAGAAGGTGACACGGTTTAAACTCTAAGCCTAAAAGGTTTCTCAGAAAATCCCTCTGGGGGCTGTGACATTAACTCCACACGGATGTTTCTTTGGAAAATGTCCAGAATGTGTCACTGTGATTAATCCTACCTATGATGCATGGATAATACATGGATCACAGCCCCCTTTGCCATTGATATTTCTAATATCAGTACCCAGTGCATAGGCTACTGTGCACCAGCACTCCAAATACACTGTGTAATCCTAGCACACTGTCTGGAAACTAGCACTCTCTTTCTTTAGAGCAACTAACTTCAGTAAACTGTCAGATAACAATGGATACATCGTCCAACTTCTTCGTTCCCCTTTATTCTCCGCATACTCCTGCGCAGTGTGGCTTGTCTGCTTGTTTAATGTGACAGTTTTGGCAAATCATTTATTCTTCTGCAGACATAGTTAAAATGTCAACATGTTCGATAAAGAAACAACTTTCCTGTCAGTGAATACGCACCTAAAGAAGTGAGGACCTGCTGTCCTTCCTTGAGATGGGTTACTATTGTAGACCAGCCTTTTCATAGCATGTTGTGGCTGTGGATTCCCACGCATTTCGATTTGCACCTGCGCCGCACGAGACCATGCAACGTGGTGGACCACTTTGTAGCCATTTCACAAACGTATCAAGGCTCTATTTAGCAAATCTGTTAACTGAAAACCCCAGGATAGAATAGGACAGACATTATTTATTCAGAGCACAATAACCGCGAAGTTTCAGCTTGATAGCGCTCCACATAAAAAATAATTAAGTGGGACAAAGAGAAACAACCACAAACATGATATGATGGGTTATTTATTATGCACTTAATACCCAGAGGTTTCAAAGTGCGGACCCTCAGATCAAACCTGTGTGGTTTTGTGTTATCTTGCTTCCAAGGCGAGCACGTTGCTGCTGAGCTATCCTCACGAGACATAAGGCCACGGATCTCAATGAAGGGGTAATGAGTCTGCAAGAGGAATAAGCTGACGCTATTTAAATAGGTGTGCTTGAACCTGTTTTGAAATCACACGATAAGAAGAATTTTGGCAATGGGGAGAATACAAGGTAATTCCAAATTGCCCCATTCTACCTCCGCTCTGGCCTATTTTAAAAACACATGAAAAGAAGAGTTGGCAATGGGAAAATACAGTGTATTCCAAGTGCCACTCCACATGCCTGTAGATATTTCTCTCCATATTTGGTAGTCCACACTCTTAAAGATATTACATGATTTCAGTGGAATAGAATGGACTGGTGATGGTCAGAGGAGTTGCTGGGGGGGGGGGTGACGGGACTACGGCCACGGGTCTTTTGGTTATAGCCCCGGATAGAAGCTCAGGGGTTACAACCAAAAAGGCTAGATAGCCTCAGTCCTGACAGTCCCAAAATTAGAATAGCCCCAGATCTTTTCCAGACCTAGCTACACCCCTGGTGGTGGTAGTATATTTCTCGGGCCTTCAGCCTATGGCCATGTGTGAGATCAAGAGAATAGACAGGGCTTTCAACTAGCTCTACCAGTTTTTGGAAGCCAACCCAGTGTTCTCCCATGTTCTCATGCTGGTACTGCATACGTCCCCAGTTAAGCGACACTGCTCCATTTAGACCAGCTGAAATTTCTGAAAGCTATATTTGGGGATCCCAATGTAAACACTGCTGCAAAGATGGAGCCCTGAAAGGGCATGTGCTTGGGCCAAGGTCGTCCAATGGTTGGGGCTGAGAACAGGGCATATATGGGAAATGAGGCCTTGATTATAATGACACTCTTAACAACAGCACTGACTGACATAGAAAAAGAGAGCATGTTCTGGAAAAGCTCTAGTTTGGTGACAACAGGATTTTGATGTGAGGCGATCTGCAAACTAGATCCATTGTCAATTTGCAAAACATGAAAGAACAGAGCAGGGAAATGTAACTCTTGCATCCATTGTTGTCATTCTAAGCAGTCATGACGAACAAGGTCAGAACCTTCGAGAGGGTTGGCTGAGTTTCAAAGGAGGTGGTTCTGATTGACACGTTACAGCAGAGAAAAAGGCTGGCACTATTACATTCCATATAGGTGAAACTTATATGCATGGGTAGGCTTAGGGAGAGAGCTTAAAAAGGCTTGCAGGAGGCTGGCTTGCTCTCTTGGGCTGGTGCAGGTGTCTCAGAAGAGTCTGACAGTTTTGGGCACTCTTAATCTCTGGCTATGTTATGTTATGTTAAGTTATTTTGCATTTATATAGCGCCTTATATACCATTGGTATGGTCTGAAGGCGCTGGTAGGTTGAACTCCCTTGGGAACCGAAGTTCAGATCAGTAGAGAGATTAGAGAGAGTCAAAGGTGCGTGTGAGCACCGGGTATGTGTGCAGCTGGTGCGGTATTCGTGTAATAGCTGCTTCTTAGCGGTAGGTGTGGTGGTTGAGAGATCGGGAGTATGTGTTCATTCTGGCAGGATTTATCCAGACCTAATGTGGTTGCGTTATGCCTGACATAAAGGCTGCAGAAAAGACTTTGTGGGCTCCTTCCAGGCTCAGAGGAGAATAGAGGCATATGAAGGGATCCTGCCATATGGGCATTATCCTTATAGACGGTGAAAGTGAGCAGTCCGGAGACGCACATAACTAAGCTTCATTCTTGGTGAGTGTCTGGTTAATTGAGATTAATTGAGGTGTGTGTAGCTTTAAAATCACACGTGTAGGTATTGATTTTGCATGAATATCAGGCATCTCAATGTCTCAAAGACTGTTTGCTCCCCATTATACTGTGATATATAAGTGATCACAGTGAAGTGGGTATTTTCTCTGGGGCTTTGTATGAATGACAGTATTTTATGTACATGGTAAATGTATTCTGAGATGCAAGCCAAAAGGGCATATCATTATATTTTATATATGCTTCAAGTTTATAAAATCATCATTTAGAGTGTACTAAGTCCAGTCTTTGCTTACCGTTAGTGACCCCGGTACAAGAAAAAATTATTAGGCGGTACTCTAAAGTTAAGCTCACCACTATATCATGAAAACGTGAAAACACCACCAACCTAAAATACCCCCAAAATACCTCTCACACAACTACTGGTCCAATAGCTTTTCCAGTGAACTGTATTATAAATGCTAGCTCCCACCTGACTCCTAGATATTTAGGGATTGCTAAAACCAATGAACAAACAGAAATGATAGAGAAGCTTGGAATATCTTTCTGGCAATTTCACTATTGTACTAATACTTTAGTTGCATGTCCACATGCTGCATTAACGTGAAATGTAATAAAACATGTGTTTGATTAATCTCACATGAATTGCTGAAAATATGTGGTTTGATCATTTTGATCCAGGTCCTACAAATAGTTGTTTCCAAGCTAACAATGCACCCACTCTAAATAAATGGAATCAAGAGAGGTGCAGGAACTGGCAAAGCCTCCGAACATGGTACACATGAGACCCTCGTTATTAAATAATAAGTGCTCTACTTAACTTGGTGCCCAACATTCAAAGATCGGTAACTCTTAACAAGATTGCACTATGATTTATTACACCTTAATTCAGTCATATGAAGATAGCAACGTTTTGGCAATGATAAAACTTGATGTCATTTATGTAACAATCAGTTATACACCTGCATACATGTCCTATTCCTTGACCACAATATAATGATGTATGTAGGAAGTCTGAAACAAAGGACATTGTTGCAATGCAGGGCAGCCTTATAGCATGTGTTACTAAATCAAAGACATACACTAACTTTTTAGGAAAGGCACTTAATAGAAGGAAATAACGTATACAAATAGAGACGGCATGAGATTAAATATTAGGATCCATTTCTAATTACGGCATTACCCACTTTTAAATAATATCTTTTGATTCAAATAATATTTTACACTTTGTTTCTTGTTACCTATTTAAGTATTTAAGAAGAAGGTTTTACATAGAAGAGGGCATGTAATTGTCTACAGTTTATGATTGAATGTGGACAGTCTTGATATGAACTATTTTTGTTTCTTTTGTGTTGCTTTAAAGCTGTTGTATTGAACCAATCTATAGACTGATTGATTGATTGATTGATTAATTGATTGACAGAAAAGCCACAAACTGTGCTCAAATCTCATTCCTAGAGCCTGTGACTGTCATGATTCCTGCCCCTCATGTCCCCAGTCCTCCAAGATGTCAGGCTGGAGCCAGGCCACGATCATCTACATGGCCCTCAAGGGCCTCTCCATCCCGCCAAAGACCCACTTGGAGTCAGACTTGGCGCTTGTGGCACCAGACTCACTCACTCTCATCAGATAACATTGGGGATTGGACTTGTAGTGCATTGATGGGGACAAGATGGATGCCCCCACATATTTCGGTTCCCAGAACTGCATGTGCGGTCTAGTCTTTTGGGTGTGGTTCAGCTCAGAGACACCTGGGGTACCCAGAGACTATTTAAGCCACGCCCAGGCTGAGAAACATGCTTTGCATTTTCTGCACCTGCAGCGTGACACTCACCGTGGTCAAATCGGTCTCCAGTAGGCCTGAATCTTTCTTCATCGCTCAGCTCCTGCAAGAACAAGAACACAGTTAGGAACAGCATTACCTTGCGGCGCTTCTGCCCATCATTCATCGCTCCTTCTGTTCTGCGGGCATCTTCGGTGGTGTCATTCCCATCCCGGCACGCCGCTTCCTAAGGAAAAGGGAAAAGAACAGAAAAAAGGCATTAGTAAGCATTCTGCAAATCTTCCCTTATTTTTAAATACTGTACGAGCTTCAAACGCTTACCTGAATCCCAGCCACTCTAGGGGGAACTCTGTCTCTGGAACTTCTCATCCATCTGCAAGAGGGAAAAGACACTCCAGGTTAGCGTGGAAACATCTAGAGGTGCTGCATACCACTCTTACCCACTGCATTTGTTCTTCATAACCGGCATCCACGCAGAAAACGTTGCGGCGCCTAAAAGACACATAAAAATAACTCAATTCAATGCAAATACGAAAGGGGTGCATCACGCATCGCACTCTCACTCACCTTCAGCGCTACTCACCTCAGCAGCACGCCGCCATCCGCGGACGCCGGCCATCATCTACGGAAGGAAAGGAACAAAGTTAGAGAAGTGTTCAAAAGACTCATTATACTTACCTGTCGTACTCTTGCCAGTAGCTAGGCAGCAACGAGCCCGCATCAATCAACGCGCCCCTGTGCTGAAAGCTGGACGGAGAGCACACTATCCAAGAAAACAAGGTGAGCTGTGGATCAAAGGGAAGGGTTGGACCCCGGGGAAGAAGGTGTTCAAGCACACAGAGACAATAGGGAGTTAAACTCTACCAATCCTGCGTTTCAAGCCCAGTCTCCAGTCGAATAGCCTCCAGGGAAGGGTTCGAGGTCGTAAGAGGTCAGAACAGGCTGAGTGACGTCCCCGTGGATACCAGGTGAGCGTTACAGTGACCACATTAAAGGAGTGTGCCTGGTGTCAAACCTATGACATTGTGGGATAGGCCAAGGATTCCGAATAAGAAAATTAGCTCCTTTAGAAAAGAAACTGGCAGGCTAGTTTGCTTTTCCTTCCTGGTACTTTGAGCTTAGCCAAGTCCATCTTATGTCTAATAAGCGGTCCCATTACCTCTTGGTGTGACTCTGAACCTTAACTGGGTACCTACATTAAAGTGCTTTGCCGGTGTATGAGGTGCTCTGTCTGTCTTACCTCATCTCATTACATGAAGACATTCAATGAGGTTCATTCACAGTGAAGCAGCACTGCCAATTGGCTCCATATTAACCTTCAGTGTATCTTATCTTTTTTATCCAGCCTAGCATTGCTTTCTTTAACTTATCATGTCCTCATGTGGATTAAGGAAGGGACCCACCTCTCCCCTCATATAAACATCTTTTGACTAAAAAGCCAGCAGTAGCTTAAAGTGGATCACATGGTGCATGGCAACTTGGTAGACACATGGCAGCAGTAAATGCAGGCATGTCTTACTAAATAGGCAGGGGGAAGAGCCACAGCCGTCCAAAAGCAAGGACTGACAGCAACTATACCCGTGGTGTGTGTGATACATAGAAATACCAGTGCTTCACCCATCTGTTTAAGCATTTCAGTAGAATGAGTACAGAGAATTAAGAACAATCCAGAATTGTTTAACTTTTAACATCCCAACATCAATTTTGATGCATACCAAACACATTGTTCCACATTTACAAAGCATTTTCCAATGGGGATTTCCCATTCAAAAACGCTTCAGTAAATCTGGCCCTATTCTGCTAATGTTAATGTAACATACTATGCAGACAAATAGGGATGGAGCTGCTGTGCATGCTGTACAAGTATAATACAGTTGAGGAAACCGCAGTCTATTCCCTGCTCACTATAATCCCAACAAAATGATGGAGATAACAATTAAAATGTCTCTGACAGAATGGCACAGCAGGTAGGTAATCTACAATACACCTAACAATTAAAGCAGTCTCCAATGCTCTCAATGGCCGTCCTTCTTGTCACTAGTATCAACATGAATCTTCACATTCTTCTTCATTCTTATTGTTGCAGTCGTATTCAGTAAGAGGTCAAAGCTGCCACCTTCTTTTCAATTCTTCAAAGAGAAATGCAGGAAGTTACTATGGACTTGGAAATAACAATACTTGTTCTGCCTGTCACCATCCTGCTCATGTTCCATTCTCTTTCATGAAATTACATTTATAGCCATGGCAACATATTCAATGGGTGGACTCTGGCACTTGAAACAAAGATAAAGGAGTGTGGCTGACTAACATAGGACAAAGCACGCAGCTTCTGCAGCCGAGCAAGTGCTTGGTTTCTTTTTTCTGAAGGGAAAGGGAGAGCGCAATTGTTGTGTTTAGATGAGATTAAAAGAGAAATACAAATAAAATAATGACATTAGATAGTATATTAATTCTGTTCTTCATATGTTGCATTTCTAACAATGTAACAATTACGCCTTTCACTCATCTGATCGTGTTCAGACATCCAATGCAGCACAATGTCCTTTATGCTCAACTTTCTCTGTCTTCCAATTGTCTTTGTCGATCTGTCTTCACTTGTAAGGTTGGCAAGTGGTATGCTACGTGTATAATTGTATAGCAACTGAAAAGTATTGCAAATTTGTCATGTTTATGCATTATATATATGTGGTAGCAGTCCTGTAGTTATGGTGAAGTTGCTCAACCCATAGTATGAGCACTTTTTGAGTGGCTCATAACTTTGCCCTCCTTCTGGACAAATCCTCACAAATCTTTGCAAAAATAGTATATGGACCTGTCAGATTGATCCTATGACATTTGGTGAGGTTTCGTGCCGGGGGTCAAAGTTATAGGGATGGTCCCAAAATGTGTGTTTTTTCCCGTAAACGTAATGGAAAAACAAATTTGCTCAGGCCTACAGCCCAAACTGCTGGATGGATTTTCACCAAATTGGTGCCAGGAGCAGCAGCTTGGTCCTGAAAGCATGGTATCCACAGAGATTGGACGTGCCCGCTGAATAGATGGTGTAAAGTGTAAGATGCACTATATTTTTGGGAAACGCCCACCATGTTGGATTTGTGGACAGTGCCCATTTTCTGCGAACATTGCAGTAAAAACATATTAAAAAAACAACATTGCACTTGTCAAACTAATGAAACAATCTCTGAGGATGTGAGGGGTGATGAGGATGGTATGGGATATGGCCATTAACTGCCCAAAAATTGGTATTTTTTTCATCTCTGATGTCCTCGAACAGTTCTGGGACAGCTTTGTGATGTTCGCGAACATGTCAGATGTTCGTGGACATCCATACATATTTGTGTATTACAGGGTTGGTGAAAGGTGTTTTTGGATGGAGTACAAATTTGTTGCCACTCAATAAAACGGTATGGAATTTTGTGATATTATTCTAGACGTGACCTTGAATGGTTCTCAAAGTGTGGAGCTGTTTTGCCAAGATGGAACAACATTAGAGGGGGGGTCCCAAAATATTTGAAAGGCTTATAAATGTATTGCCTTTTCACGAATCTGCACACATTTGGGAAAAGATTTAAGACCTAGATCTGAATGTTTTTGTAAAGTTTGGTCAGATTTTGGAAGAGGGTGCCAAATTAGAGGGGGGTTATAACATTTTAGATGGGTTAAAACTTTGTTGCCATTTGACGAATGTGCATAAAAGATTTTAGAAATATTATAGATCCAACCTTGAATTTGTCTTTATAGTCTGAATGGATTTTGTCAACTAGGAGCTTAGTTATATGTCAATTCTATGTACATACATGTTGACACTTTTAAAAAAATAATACATGGATGGATTTCGAGGAAAGTTGTGCAAGGAGCACTGGCAAGGGCTTGAAAGCATGGGTTTGCAAATGTGTCAGTGTCTTATTTTTTGAAAAGTGTCATAATGTAGGTACAAAAAATTGTGATATACCATTTGGTGATTGAGGTATAGCCATTGGCCATTTGCAGTGGGCAGATTGTCGTCATGGCCTGTGACAATGGCCAGTGGCCAGATTGTCGGAGTCATGGCCAAAGGCTATTGTTCGGATAATCTGGCTACTGGCCATGTCCACGAGAGACTGGCAATGGGGCTAAGGTTGGAATGGCCACCAGGAACCGTGTCTTTGTGGTGACGTTTTTGATAATCAGGATCGGTTTGAATGGGAAAATAAATTCTGCAGTGGCTGCGACTATCGCTACTTAGACTCCTAGACACTGCTAATCAGCAGATAATCACCAAGCACACTGAACCAGGTGCCCATGTGGTCCCCAGGCCATCCCTTGAAATCATTACCCACCCTTATTTGCGACCATAGTGGGACACAATGTTTGGATTGGATGCTGAACTCATTCCCTAACCTTGCAGCAATGACTGGGCCACATTCTATATGCCTCTGGAGAGTCGAATTACATGTCGGCTGAGTTCCAGCAATAAATATGGCATCAAGAATGGTTTTGAAGAGTTCTTCATTACGACAACACTTACTTATTGAATAACCCAGTGCTGAGGTGAACAAGGCTCACTCTCCTATTCGAAACCTAGCACTTGAAGAAGGAAGGGCACCTTCACAAAAGAACCCTATTACCAGCAGCAGGGTAATCTGTTTAAAATATTAGATGAAGTGCAGTGATCTACCTATTGTAATGCCCTGCAATTACTTGATAATCGTGTAATCTGATTTGATTATTGTGGCATGCAGCATGGCCAAACTAAAGGTTTAAATGGGAATAAATATTTAGCTTGCGGCCACAGCCTGAAGTGCTGTACTGATGAGAACAAACTTGTGTGAGGAGCATCATCAAGGACCTGAAAGCATGCTTTTGCAAACCTGTTTTGTGTTTTATTTTTCCAAAGTGTCCAAATGTAAGAACAGAAAATAGTGATATAAATTCGGTTCATGGGAAATAGTCCTGGCCCTCTGCAAGGTTGAATGCCTACTCTGGCTGAAACTCTAGATTGTAATAGGAGGAAAACATTCTTATTGTGGCTGCAGTCCGGAGTGCTGGACGGGATTGCAGAAAACTTGCACGAGGAGCACAGCAAGCATCTAAAAGGATGCTTTTGCATATCTGTCCTGTGTTTTATTTTTTTTAAAGCGTCGAAACACAAGTACAAAAATATTAATATAACCTTTCTGCATGGCAGTGGCACAAACAATTGTGATATAAGTTTGGTGCATAGACAATGGGCCTGGCACTCGGCAAGGACAAATGTCTACTTTGATTTACTTATTGGGGCATGCGGCAAAGCCGAAGCTGTATGTTTAAATGGGAGAAAAACAATCGGCTTGCGACTACAGCCCGGAGTGCTGGACCGTATTGCAGCAAAGTTGTGGGCATGCAGCATGGCCAAAGCTGTAGGTTTAAAAGGGAAAAACAAAATTTGCTTGAGGGTACAGCACAGGGTGGTGGGCGGGATTGCATCAAAGTTGCACATGGAGCATCAGCAATGATCTGACAGGATGCTTTTGCAAATATGTCCCGTGTTTTACTTTTTTGAAATTGTCGAAATCTAAGTACAAAACATATTGATATTCTGCTGTGGGCAGAGGGCCTGCAGTTCATAAAGGACAGATGTCTATTCTGATTTGCCTATTGGAGTATGCTCTGCTAATAACGATTAACATAAGTATGCATTGCAAAAAATACTTTTGTTAAAGGAGTTTTATAGTGCTTTCATATATGTTAAAAGAGGAATTATTAATAACTTATATACAGTGATGTAACATTATAAAACATGTTCACTTATTCAATCTACTCAATTGGCAGAAAATATTTTGTTAAAGGAACTTTATGGTTAATATATACCCCACCCTGGGGAATCCTCTGCCTCAGCAGTTAGTTAGTGGCCTCCCATCTTGGGATCTTTTTGGCACTTTCCTCCTGGGCTCCCATGAGCACTTGTCCATCCTTACTACCCTTTAATGTATGCACTTCTGTCGCTGCACAATATATATGTGCATTTATAGGACCGCTATGTACAATTTTTTGGTATACGCATGGGAAATGTAGATGCAAAAGATTTGTAGAACATTGTTAAGTGGTAGCTGGTGCATGGAAGTTTAATATGTTGATAGGCTATATGTATGATATTTGTGTGAATGGTATATCATGGTGTATGATGGTGTGCATGTGCAATCCAGGTTTTCTAATAAGGCATAGGCTAGACAGGGGAATTTGGAGACTATGGATAGTTATACACTGCAATGGATTATGGTGTTTATTGTATACTAGAAAGAATAATATTGGACAGAAATTAGTTTCTGTGCTTGTTTCGTTTTCTCTAGTATGCAGTTGTCCATTATTTCCATTAGCATCATAGAACATGCTAATGGAAATGTTGGAGAATCTTATTGAGTCTAACTACTTTACTGAGAAATGTAAAGTAGGTGGAGCCTATAAGATAATTTATTTAGTTCTATTTTTTAACTGTGAAAGGTGGTTCCTAAAATAACCTTTTTGAAATGTATTAATTTATTATTTTCTTTGCAGGAGAGGTCAAAAAGTAAGGTGCAGAGGGAAATGTGGAAGAGGCACCAACCACAAATATGGAGGGGCAGGTGGAAAGGGGAAGCTGTTGCACATGTGTTACATCTAAGGTAGGGGGCACTGTTTCTCATGCTCCTTGATTACAATTTCAAAAGCACTTTGAAATTGCTCTCCCTTGCATAGTGGTGTGTTGCAGCATATACAGAGTACTGTTGTCTTCGAGAGATATGGATCAACAGCCTCTTTAATCACTTGTAAGGTAGGTGTTGGGATTTTGTGTCCCGCAGAGGTATGCTTAGTGGTTACAGTATTGGTTGAAGAAGATGAGTTGGATGAAGACAGCCTACTACTTCCTAAGAAAGAAACATCCTTTCTGAAAGCATTGGTGTGGTTGGATTTAGTGTGGTGGCACATGGAGGTGTTCCCAAAAGAGTACTGGCCAGGTAGTCCGCGACTGACTACAACGTTGCACTCAGTGCATTTCACTTTGGTAGTTTTAGTCTTTGGTACAATCCCAAAAGTGGTAAAGAACTGCCACACCTATGATTGTCTCTGAGTGGTAGCGGTAGACAATTCCTCTACCTCATTTTATTGGTCCTCTTCATTGTCTTTTGAAGTCATGTGCTTCTTTCATTGTGTAGGTCCTCCAGCTGGTGGTAGTGGTGGTGGTGGCATTTGGGGAGGAGGGAGGGCAATAGCTGATAACATGTCTAAGATAAATAGCAGTTTTGCTAATATTTTTCCAGGTATGTGCTGGTTGCTAGATGGTTAATGGATAATGAGTAAGCACAGGTGTAGGAGCTTTGCTAAAAAGTCTCTAGATGAGCTGGAAAATGCAGTTCCAAACTGTTCGAGAAGCACGGACCCGTTTGCGAAGTGCCGACGTGTTCGTTAACATGTCATCATGCCATGCGTGATTTATCATGTGACACTGTCCGGAAAGTCTGCAATGACGTCCTATGTTTGCGAACATCGAAGAACACAAAAACAGTGGAGAAATTTGCTAAAAGTGTATAGAAGTTTTGGAAATGATGCAAGAAGGTGGGGAATGGTAGAGTTTTAAGGTGGAACTTTGTAAATTGGACACAAATGTTGCTATATTGTGAAAAGTATGCTATTATTAAGTTGTAGGAAATTCAAGGTGCACTGGTAAAAACCTTTGAAATTCACTGAAAAAACTTTGTTAAATGGATGTTATGGTTAAGTTGCACTAAGAACAACCTATGAATTTCAATGAAAAAACTTAGTTAAAAGGACGCTATACTTACAAGTAAAACCAAAAAACTCCAGGCATTCGCACGTTATGGTAAATTAAGCAACCATAACTCGCGCCACCACCCTGCACTGCTAAAACTAACACCCAGGACATGAAATCACACCTTAGAAGGAAAGCATTCCAGAGAGACGGTGCAACAACCACAAAAGATTGGGCACCTGTGGGAAAGATTCCATCTGGGAACAGCAATGAACTTTAAGATTGGAAGAGCAGAGACTTCTAGCTGGAGAGCATAGTTTGATAACTTTGGAGAGGAAAGGGGAGAAGCACCAGAAAGGCAGTGAAAGAAAATGTATAGAGTTTTGAACTGTACTCACTGATTAATCACAAGTTAGTGCAGTTTGCAACTAGTGATATGGCTGTTTAGAAGAATTTGAAGCTGTTTTAACTGAGCACTAGGAGGGCTAAAATATAGAGAGTTAGAATATTTAAAGCAAGATTATATAAGTGCAAATGATCCTGAGAACCTTTTCAACTGAGAGAGAAAAGGAATTATTTGACAGGCAAGAGCGACAAAGTACCAGAAGCAGGATGAAATGTGACCCTAGCCAAAGGAGAAATTGAAGTGACAAATCTAATTTAAAGGCATGGTTTTTAACCACATGAACACATGCAGGGCAAGTGCCAAGAAAAGAAGGACACAATTGGAAATATGTGACTCATTGCGAGTTGGGCAGTGTGGGTAAGGCGGTGGTATTACTGTATACTGCTACATTAACGCACCCCACAACTATGAGCTGTGCCGGAAATTGGAGGATTCACCTCCAGCTATGTGCTGGAGGTAAACCAACCACATTTCCACCTGATTTCAGTAGAATTACTGCTGGCAGAAATGCCCCATGGAGTCCTCCAGCGCCACTTGCAATCCGCCAGTAATATCGCCAGACCAAATGGCCTTAACGGTCAATCCGTTTGGTGGTATCTCTGCAGATTTATGATTGGCTGAAGCGCACACCTTCTTGGAACTAGGTTTAAAATATTAGGTAGTAATGCGTACTTATAGAATCTTAGGTGCATTTTGGATCCTGGGACAAAGAAAGCAGCTCTGACACACTAAGCTTCTACTGGAGAAGAAAGCAGTGTCCTAATTTGGAGGACACTCTCGTCCCATTCACACCTTCTATACTGAGGAAGAGCTCAGTCAAAAGGTAATGGTAAATTTTGAACAATTTTCAAACAATTAGTTACACTTTCAGTGGTTTAGAATGTGCTAACACGTGTTGTTCATTTATCAGTAGTAGATTTTTCCCTGCTCTTCCCCGGCGGTTCCCCTTTCCTGCACTTTGCATGCCCTGTCCTGCTTTACCCACTTTATGGACTCCTTATGGATTTGAAGTATCAGAAGGCACCAAAAAGCTTCGAGCGCTAAGAGCTTGCATTTTACTGTACTGCACCCAATTAAGTTGATAAGTCCCCCCGGTGTACAACAAGCTTCAGGAAGTAGTGGGAAGTAGTGGAGAAAGGTGAGTGAGGAAAGTGCTTTGACAAGCCTTGAGAAGCAATGCCATTGCAAACTCCCGAGAAGCACTTTCATTGAAGCACTGCCATTGTTAATCTTAACGTAGTTTCTGGGAGACTCATGATTTTGTGAACGACGAAGTTTGGCAGCTCTGACAAGACTGACAAGATTATTTTTTACCTGCTTTCTGCCTGGTTTGTCTATGCCTTTCCCTGCATGAAGCACCGCGCCCTTCCCTGTACTTTTCCATCATTCCATCATTCACCATTCATCTGTCCTCTTGATTTCAAATTCAAACACAAGACTGTCATTGTCTTCCTATAACCTCCAAGAAGGGCGTGTTTTTCTATTTTTCACAAAGAGCGTGGAGTTGGTGCAGGGAGCAGGGGGGAGTCCGACTTTGGGTGCCCCCTCAGCCGATCGGACGTTCCCTGCTCCTGCGCCCATTGGTTTTGATTGACTTGACTGCGTTTAGAATGTCCAAATGGAAGGCTGTTACAGAAGCCTCTCTAAGGGGAAACACAAAGAAACAACTATACAAAATGTTCCATCCTATCAAAGCAGCTAATGTCCTAATTACAGAAATGATTGGGAATGAGAAGCATGATGGTGGGAAGAGAGATAATGGGGCGGGGGTCAGCACAGTTGATGGTACTGTTGATAGAGATTAATGCATTCCAACAAAAAGAAAACTTAAGATTGAACAAGGAACCCAAATGCGCCAGGATTGGGCACTCAGCAACCTCTCTTGAAGGAGTTCCCACTGATGACTTAATTATGGAGTTAAAACAGTTTAAGGAAAGTTTACTTGAGCTAACGGCTCGTGTGAGTAGTTTAGGGACAATGGTGGAAGACTTTTGGAGTAAGTAACTAGGGACAGTGGGATCTTCAAAAGGATTGTTTGACCAACCTCCAATTATGACTGGGAATGCTGGTATCATAGTTCCACACCCAGGGATAATTAAACCACCACCAACATACTGCAGTAGGGTCGAATTGCAAGCGTTTTCAACCTAAGGACCCCCAAGAGTGGTTGTAACCCATCCTCCTTGCTATCAGGAAGCACGTGCTATTAAAGCTTCCGATTAGATCAGCCGGGCCTCCCTCTGAACACGTGCCCAAAATGATACAAAGAGGGCAAACTCGAGGTATCTATCATCTGGCCCATGATAGGGGGATAGGGGGATGAGCAGACTTAATCATCTTAAGGGCCCTGTAGGAAAAAGTGCAAAGGAACATTTTATGTTTATGCTTAATGTCCGGAGGCTGAAACATGGGTGCTTCGAAGATCATGATGCACTTATCAATAAGGACATCCAATGGATCTGCCACACGAAATGTTGCCTCTCTATTATTGGGGAAGATATAGTTAGCTGCAATCGCCAGTGTATGCCAGATGGCTCTTGCAATGTTATGCAAATATTTTTGAAGGAAGCATGACTTATGCAAGGGTTGCTGACAAACTGAATTTAGAATGTTCCCTCCACATGGTTCTGAAATTACTTTGAGTGCTGGCTTCATATTGGGTGGTCCAACTTCTTGAAGCACAAATGTTGCTGAAGAGGTGGACTGGCCTCTGGGCAGCCAGCACCCGGGGATGGTACAAACTGCCTCTGTTAGCATGACTGTGAGGAGCCCCCTCTGAAAGGGAGAATTCAGGTGAGATAGATTGACTGTTCCTGAATCCGAAACTGCTCAACCCAGAACCTTACTCAGTGTATAAACTCTTGTCTTGGAATACAGGCTGAGAGCGATTAGCGCTTATTCACTGAGGGGTTTGGTGTAGTCTGTTTCCAGGATACATGGGCAATGAAGGATATAGCCAACCAAGATTATTTGTCCTTTAACATAAATGCTCATGAGGGGCCAAGTGGGAGACCGCGCAGGGGACAAATGACTTGGATAAAACCTTAGTTGGGCTGTTGAACAAGTTAGTACAGGTTCATCGGATTAACTGCAGTTGGTGATTAGAGTCCTGAATGGTTGTCCTCCACTCCTATTTAATATATAAAACACACCCAATTCTAAAGTTGCCTTTGGTACTGTTAACACCTTTTTGTATTGTGTCACTAACTGGGATAGTTCTAACTGTGGGATGTACAGGTTGATCGTAGTGCACAATTTCAGTTTGCAATTGGATCCATTGAAAGAGTTGGAGGGACTACCAAATGATGAGCATGAGGCTTTGAGGATTGAAAAACTTGAAAAACTCTTTCCAAAAAGAACTCAAGGAGGCAAAATGGACACAACTTGAACTGTGTATAACTTGGGGCTGTGACCATGCAATGGTTGTTTTTAGTGAGGTCAACTCCCCAAAGAGACGTATAATGACCTCAATGGCATCTCAAGGATTGACTATGCCCTCGTCCATGTCTATGATTGGACTTATGTCATCCCAAACCTCCCAGTCTGGAATAGATAGGATGTACTTAGTTAGGAACTTAGTTAGGAAGTTAGTTCTTGCTAAGAAGAAGGTTTTCTTAAGAAATATGTGGGACTATCTTCTGGAGGCTGTCATGAAAGATGGCACTATAGGATTTTGGAAGCTTGTCTCTGATAGAGAGCTTGCTGGAAATGTTTCACATGATGCCTGTATAACCCTAGACATGTGGAGGGTTAATTTCAACTGGATCAAAAAGGGATGGCTGTGTCCTGGCCACCTGGATGACAGACTCCCGCGGACTAGTGCTGAGACACCTTCTGGTTTCTGACAGTTCCCATGCAAAATCATCAACCCTACATGGTGCTGACATATTGTTTTTACCACAAATAGTGCTGTAGGTACGGAGTGCAATATGTGGCCAATTTGAGAGGAAGACACAATAAAACCAGTCTTCGACTAGCTCAAGTTTTTGGGTAACCCGGCTCTAGCTAAATATAGGGAAACCCTGATGTATATAATGAGCCTGGGGGGAGGGGGACATCATTCCATGGCTTGTGCACTTGAAGACTTGACTTGCAACACTGAACTTGTCCTGCTATTGGTCTACACTGAGTTCCATTACTAAGGACTCAAGAATTATAGTGAAAAAAGTCATTTGCAGATTATAGGAATGGCAAGATGGAAAGTTTGTTCACCTCCCTCTCACATGGCATGGAATATTTGATTTTAAAACAGTCATTTGGGTATGAGAATTATTTTGATGTGATCATTCCCGCTCATGCACTTTACATTGAGTTCTGAGTTGGTTGTTTGAGGGTGTGGGAGCTTACCCTGCCCATTGGAAAAACTCAACAGGTGTACATTGGCTAATGTGTGGTGCTGGGAGGGAAGATCTAGCACATTTTATGTTTATTTGTGGGGGGATGAAGCATCATAGAGTTGTATATTTTAATCCTCAATTTTTATTATGGAAAATGTGCACTTTGCAAAAGGATGTGCAACTCTGTAAAAGCACTATGGACATTAACGTAGTATTTAGTGTGGCAAAATATATACACAGGGTGTGGCTAAGAAGATGAGCTGTGGTAGTGCAATAGCTTTGGGTCTTTGTTAACTGATGAATTCAGCTTTTTTATTTTGGTTTTAACATGCATATTTAATATTTTTTTTAAATGTGGGAAAAAAGGGTCACTTTGTAGCTTTTCATTATGGAGTGTGTAAGATTTTCTATGAGTCATACAAGAGTAATTCAGCCTGTTTAGTAGAGGACATGTTGGCTGTTAAATAAGGGCTGATCCACTTTTGGTGAAAAGTCTTACTGCCATGGAGTGTCATTTTGGTGGGGATACGAGAATTAATGGTAGCGAAGATGCAGTCATTGAATAGTGAGAAACCAAGATTGCCATTATTTGAGGTGTGTGTCCGGTGATAAGTGATCCCACTTCAAACCAGTGTTTTTGTTTCTAAGATTGGGTTACCCTGGGTAAGGAAACTCAAGAAGTAGAAACAGAATGAGATGAACGAAAAGTAAGTGAGACATGCACATGGTTGTACCAGCCTAGAGAGTAAGGTGAAGCAGTTTCAATCAAATGAGGGTGTGAAGAATGAGATTAGGAATATGTCGGTTAGGTGTGGGCTGACTGAAACCAATTGTGAAAGTTTAAAACGAGCTTGGATGTCCATGAAAAATTCAGCAATAGGAATATGAGGCAATCTGCCCAGATATTAAATTGCCTGAGGACTATTAAATGAGAGCAGGTGAGAGCAAGAGAAGAAAATGCTTCAGTAAACAAAGAGTCAAATATAGAGTCACATTTTGGGTGCACAATAAACATTACCAAAGAGATAGGCACCCCTTTGGCCACCTGAAACTTGAGAGCCAGCACTTTGACATAACGGGTCGGATTCACAGAAGCAGTTTATAATGGTGCAGTCCCATAGGAAAACACTCCCTGAATAAGGCCCTTAGAATTGTGGGGAATGCAGTGGGGGAGAAGAAGGCAAGTGAATCCCCGAGGCATAGTGACACCAAAATATCATCAAGCAGATCTTCCCCAACAAAGTCTTGGATTTCAGTGTCATTCTTCAAGAGTGAGGGTGCATTGATATGGGCATCCCATATAAGGTGGTCCTGAAGGCAGGGAACAGCTAGAGAAAGTGTGTTTCTAAATGAGGCGGTCAGGGGGTGGGAATGCTTAACCCCTTGACTGCCAGAGTATTATGTAAGTCTATGAAAAAAGGACACACATACTCGTCCTTGGCACTTTTGAGAGAACACAAAAACAGGTTTCAGGAAATAGATGACCCTTTCGTAAGTGGCCTGCAAATGTAAAAGCAACACATACAATCTTTGTCAATAATTAGTAATAATATATTACTATGAACTACCTTTAAAGTCAATTCTGTTTTTAACTACATATACACAAGTATAGCACATGTACAGCAGTCAAAATGATACCCAAGACATACCAATTACCCGTCACAGTCTCAGCTAAGAACTGCAAGAGTTTCAAGTGAATAATTAAGGCGTAACTATTCTCCGACTATCAATCTGTTTATAAGAATAATGCAATATTTATGTTTCTATAAAGCCATCAGCCATTGGCTTTGAGGAAACAAGTATCCCATCCAGTATTTTTCTATTTTACACAATCTAGGTTCACTGTCTCCACAACCAAGAATATGATCAGCTAATTCTAGAGTTCGAAGCACATTGAGCAATTGTACGGTGTGCTGCAGCACAATGTATTTCTACTGGTCATTCAAAACAGTGTTTTTCAATGGCAGATGTCTAATGAATTAGCTGTTTATTAACAGTTCTTGATATTTGCCTCACATATTAGAAGCAACATGGGCATTGTTATAGACTTATTGCAAAGTAAGGTAAACCGTGTGTATAATCATTTGGTTCCATCATTAATCTGTTAAGTATTTCAATCAGGCGGTACACCCTGGTCTTAGCCTAGTATGCAACGCACAGCTGAAATGCTTATTTTATTATATAGATAGGTTCAGTATTCTGTGTGATATACCACTCATATCACACCCCTTCTCAAAATACTCCAGGTCACAATGGACCAGGAATCAGGCTGATTGGTAAAGGTAATATTTATGTATTTATTAAACATTCAAATCAACATATACTTTTTAATAGGGAGCAGCAATCACCAATGTGGTGGCAATAACAGATAAAAAAGTATGTAAGGCAGTTAAATTCACTTTAAGCAACACAGAAGGAAAACACCAGAGAAAAGAACACTTTTGGTTTGTTTGAAAAGACAGCACTTAAGTTAGAATTTCCCCCTGCAATATTTCTCAACACATAAATACACAATTCTGAATAGATGTGAGGAAGCAGCAGATATTCAGGAATAAAGAACAGTAAACAGAATTCAAATGTAATCTTCCCTCCCCAAACAAGAGGGAAACATGGGTTGGAAATCTTACACTTTTAAAATTACATTAGAAAATGACTTAGCAAAACAATGAAAGGTGTGCAGAAAATCCTTACATCAGTATAAATTTCGCAGTGTGTGTTTTGGTGAGCCTGAGCCTGCCCAGGCTCTTTTCTGCTGCTACTACCTTGTGACTTTGGGAAGTCTGTTTTCCAGCTCTACTACTACTTCCAGGAGGAAGCAGTACATAATCCCCAGCACACGCGGAGCGCGCGGTGTGCGCAGTGTGTTTTGGTGAGCCTGAGCCTGCCCAGGCTCTTTTCTGCTGCTACTGCCTTGTGACTTTGGGAAGTCTGTTTTCCAGCTCTACTACTACTTCCAGGAGGAAGCAGTACATAATCCCCAGCACACGCGGAGCGCGCGGTGTGCGCAGTGTGTTTTGGTGAGCCTGAGCCTGCCCAGGCTCTTTTCTGCTGCTACTGCCTTGTGACTTTGGGAAGTCTGTTTTCCAGCTCTACTACTACTTCCAGGAGGAAGCAGTACATAATCCCCAGCACACGCGGAGCGCGCGGTGTGCGCAGTGTGTTTTGGTGAGCCTGAGCTGCCCAGGCTCTTTTCTGCTGCTACTGCCTTGTGACTTTGGGAAGTCTGTTTTCCAGCTCTACTACTACTTCCAGGAGGAAGCAGTACATAATCCCCAGCACACGCGGAGCGCGCGGTGTGCGCAGTGTGTTTTGGTGTTCTGGTTTCGGGCGAGGGCCTGAGGGCCCGTGTGCCTGCCATAATGGATGGATCTTTGCACAAACGCGGGAAAATAGGTACCTGAGGAGACCGCTTGCCCTCCCCTCCACACACAAGACTGCAACTGCGACGCTGGAATTCTGCCTCCGTCTCTGCCTCCACATCTAACCTGACTGACGCGAGCATTTGCCCACGTGTAAGTACTAAACTGTCTAGATATAATGAGCACTTGTCACACAAACTGGCCTCTGATGTGAGCAAGCAGACACTGAGTGCGACGTCACAATGCATGGCGAGCGATGGGAGGGCCGAGCTAGAGGAGAGTGAGCGAGCGCCTAGCGGCCATCGGCATAGCGGCCTCATGGACGACCGCGTGAGATTGGGGATCCCCTCCCACCTAAGAAAAGGTGAGTCACCCCTGGGTGGTGTCGGAGTCGCTTCTGTTCCGGGCTATTATAGGGATAGCCCCTCTCCCCCCAAGTCCCTGACTGCCGCTCTAGTCAGCTGGACGGTGCCCGACCACACGGGCAGCTCCGTGAGCTCCGTGAATACTGAGAGTGACGCAAAACACAGACACGGAGTGCCCTCACCTGTGGCTGCTCCCTCGCCTGCGCCTGTCGTCATGCCTGTAGATTCACCTGAGGCAGATATCCGCAATACTGAGATTGCAGAGACTGAGGTCGCGGCAAGGCTGAGCCCAAGCTCTCTGAATGCTGTAATTCCCACTGATGCCCATTTCCTAAATTCTCCCTCAAACAAACCACCCAAACTGATGGTTTTAGCGTGGCGTGTCCACAATAAGAGAGGATGCCCAAAAAACGGTAGCGGTGTTGACAGCTCGGCCATAACCTGGAAAGAGGCCTTTCCGTCAGAACTATGCTCTTCAGCACTCCCGTCCACTAAGAAAGTACATGGTCCCTCCTCATATGGAACGGATGAACTAGACTCTGCGAAGACGAACACCGTGCTGGAAGATGAAGTATTCTGCCCCCTCGACAAGCACTTAGCTGACTCCGACAACGGATGCGGGTCGCCAACATATAAAAATAGAAGAGTCTCGATAGAAGTCGCAAACAAAACTCCGCAAGACTTCTCTCAAACAAACAAAGCCTGCATCTTCACACCGAGAGGAGACCGGAGTCTAATTGATCAGCAGACTCAGCGGACGCCCTTGGCACATAGCCATGAGACGCAGCCAGGAGACGTCTGGTCTACCACAAAGCTCGATGCTTTGCATAACTGGAAAATTGCTCTCCAAAATGAAGAAAATGCTGCCTGCCCGGTCTCACCCCGTATAGCATGCTCTCAGGCTCGTGCTTCACAAGGACAGAGAACTGCAATAACACATTCAACTAACTCTAGAAGTGTCAAACAAAATCTGGCATACAACACTCGTGTACGTGACACTCATGTCTCTAACTCATCTTCCTCTGAGTCCTGTTCAACTGCCTCCTCAATCATAGAACGTGACTTTCCAAAAGTCAGGAGATCTAAATCTCATTTACTCAAAAAAGATTGCAACTCAAAGGTCAGGCTCGATGCGGACATCACAAAAGACCTACAGTCGGTCTTAATGTCAGCAACTGGAATTTCGCTTGCTCCATTTCTAAAACTGTACGAGCAATTAAATGACAATGTGAAGGATCTAACAACATTAGTGGCGCTCATGAATTCAAAAATAATCAACATGGAGAAAGATTTGCGCACCGAAAGAAAGGACAATGGAGCAATAAAAACAAACTTGACCTCCGCCCTGCAAACCTTAACAGAACAGAAAGAAAGCAATAAATTGGATAAAAAGCTTCTAGCAGAGGTCGCGAAAGAAGCCCTTAGCGTGCTAAGGCATCGACACTCGATGACACAGGACTCAAATCAACAACCTAGCAGGGACCACTTAGCTGCTCAACAAATCACTAAGGTTCATTTGTCCACGGAAAATTCCGCTGACATTATAAAGAATAATCGCTACTTAGACCCTGGCGCGCTGGTGCTTCATCCCAACATGGGCGTCACGGATACAACTAATAACTCTGAAGAAACCACGGAAATACAAGAGAAAAATGCCCCAATAACGCAGACCTGTCGGGAGGCCACCATTCTGAGAAGCGAAAAAAGTGCGCCGGATCCTTTAGTTCCCTATTCTCGGAGTATCCAAGGCTCACAACTTGAGCTTGAGAAATCTACGAATGAGGGCTTGGGCCCTACCCTTGGAAGCATAAACACCAAAGCATCTAACCAAATGAGCTTTGCCAGCGTCCTGCAAAGCAGTAAGGCCTCTAACAATTTGGCGACCTTGGATCCGCAAAAACCCTCCTCGTCGGTCTCTCTGACTGACACGTGTGTCTCTCGCACACCTGAGGTGATTTTAATTCCGGACACCACGGAGCCCAAAATTCAAATATTCGACATATTCAAGGGGTCTGTACCCCAGAAACCTGACCATAAGGCCCTCCCACTAGGACCACTGAAAAAAACTAAAAATCAAAGAAGTAAAAATCAAAGAATTGGCAACAACTCAAGAAAATTTCTTCGAAATCTAAAAACTGTCAACGTAACTGTTAACAACACTCGGACACAAGACAGAGTTCCAACAAAGAAAAAAGACCTCCCCATCGCAAATACTTCTGCAAAACATACAGACTCTGGCCTCCCCCTGGAACCTACGGAGGTCGATTCTATAGACTTAATCAACTTGTCTGTGTATGAAGACGCAGATTCAGCGGATAAGGGTCCTGAAACGGGTGATGAGGATGCGGTACTTGTGGATGCACAACCGGAAGCTCCAAGCGACGGAATCAACGTGGTGCCTATCCGAATTCTAGCGGGTGCGGCAAGAATATGTACACTTATCGAAAAGAAGCCTAAACAAGACGTGCCTCTCAAAACTACTTCAAGCCCTATATTCAAAACTTTGGAAGAAAGGCGAAAAGTCCTTGCCCAATCTCAGACGCTGTCTAATCCACTTCCAGTAAGGAAGAATGACCTGGAGGTGGGTCCGTGGCTTCGTAATAAATCAAAAGTCACACTTTCGGATGATTCTGCCTACAACAAAGACAACGTAAACAGAGCAGGACTGGCCAGAACCGAGACCCTTGACATACGGTCTGGCTATGAAAGAAATGAATGGCGCAGAGCGAACAGGGATGCCAACAGCGCTGGCGACAATAGTCAAACATCTCACAAGCTGAGGCTTGAACGCATTGAAAATGGAGAGAATCTTATCCTAAATCGCACAAATGTTCTATGTCTCTTTCAACACGTGCCATCTCTCAGAACGATACGCTCTGAGGACATCAAGACGGTGGAATTCAAAAACGAGGATCAAAATGATAAAATCATCCTCCATTTCAGATCCAGAATTGTTTTGAATATTGTTCTGGCCGCAGGACCCGCTCTTATGTCTATGGGCTTCGATATCTTAGAAGTGTTAGAGCAAGCTAAACCTGTTCACAGAGCCGACACTCACAAAATCAAACGTGACTCGTTCTGTCAAGAACCGCCGATTGCAATCAAAACCATGGATAATGAGGCTCCCCGAAATGTGGAAGCATTGGCAGAATGTGATCTGTATCCCAGCGCTGGAAGCCTGAAAAAGACAACGGACAGGAGCCCCCCTGAAACCATATCAGGGAAATTTCACATAGAGGATTCCATCAAAATTACTATTAAAGGAGCTGAACTGACTGACCCGACTCTTGTTGATGCACTAAGTCCACAAGAACAAAGTGGAACACAAAAGGAATGGTCCTGGCTGGCTGAAGCTTTGGGCAGACCTTCAAAGCGGTAACGCCAAATGGTAGAGGAGCCACGGGACCTTAAGATCGGATCCTGGAACACCAGGGGTTTCTCCCACCTACTAGAAGAACCCTGGCCGGACGCTCTAGATGTGGTTTGCCTCCAAGAGACGTGGATGACGAGTTGCCCAACCGCGGATGCCTACGAAATAGCCTTCAACCCAGCCTTTAAAAAAAGTAGAGGAAGACCAATGGCAGGCTTGTTGACTATTGTAAAAAAGAGTTCAGGCTGCCGTATTACAAGCTCTTTAATTCTATCACCTTTCATACTACTGTCAACCATAGCCCTGGATGGGTGTCAAACTGACAACTCGACTCTTTTCCATATATTCAATATATATTGGAATCACACTCAAGCCGGATCAAGTTCCTTCATTGACACAGTCTCATCGAAAATCGACGACCTGATTCTCGAAAACGAGTCAATAAATATAATAATATGTGGAGACTTAAACATCAACTGCCTGGCAACAAGAATGAAAAACAACGAAGTTGTGCACGCACCTAACAACGTGGCCTCAAAATGGATGGGGGAAATGGAAGCCAGAAATTCAGCAATGCTCAATGGAAATTCTGTCGGCGACATACCAGCAAAACCTACATGGCGACGAGCAGACCAGAAATCTACCTTAGACTACTTCTTCGCCTCAGAAAAGATCCAACAAACCACCAAGACACTTGAGGTAATACCTATGATGCAAAGCGACCATGACATGGTAATCCTCACCTTGTCAGCCGCAAAGCAAACATCCCAAGAAAGATGGAAACATCGGATACTAGCTGAGCCAAACAGAGTTAGGCTAACACTGCTCCCGGCTGAAGTCTCTACATTCTCAGAATCCTTCATCAAATTAGATTGTGGAGTCGAATACGCACACTTATTACACCTGTTTGTGGAAAAAAAGCAGGGCCTGAGAAAACTTGGCTTTGCTAACAAACATAAGTTTGACGTCGAGATCATGAGAAGAAAGAGAGAACTACGCGCCTCCATCAGACTCCTGAGACTCAGAGATCCTACAGACGCAGAGCGAGGAAAACGTGTTGCAAAACAGAAATACAAAAATTGGATAAAATCTCACAAAGCTCTCATGTTCCAAAACGACGCCGAACTAATGATGCAAAAAATGAACAACAAAAACTCGGCAGAGTTTTGGAGACTTTTAAACAACGAAGGTGCCCCTCAATCTGCACTGATGTCAAACATGGTACCAGCAGCGAGTTGGACATTACATTTCAAAAATGTGTACAGTAAACAAGGGACCTGTCAGGCCCCTATAACACCAATTCTAACTAAATGGGACCTGACATTCCTCAAAGAAGACATTCTTCAGATAATCAAGAACGCCAGTGACTCAAGGGCCCCTGGCCCTGATGGTTTGACCAATGTAACCTTAAAACAAAATATGGAGCTATGGGCGGACTTTTGTGAGGAACTTTTCATTCGTATCTGCAGAAGACAAGAATCTCCAAAGTCTTGGAAGCAAGCAATAATTGTGCCTATTTTTAAAAAAGGAAACCGGCTTGAACCAAAAAACTATCGACCTATTGCTCTTTTAGACGTACTGGGCAAAGTGTATGCAACAATGCTGCAACAGAAACTTTCACAATGGATTGTCGAAAGTGGCCACCTGGATGAAAGACAAACAGGTTTTGTAAGAGGGGTCGGCTGTGGCCTTAACCTCCTGTTGATAAACTTGCTGAAAATGGAAGCGATTAGAGCTGGGAGAAAGGTCTATCTCGCTTTGATAGACTTTTCCCACGCTTTCGACACCATCGATCGAGAGCTACTTTGGACGAAAATGTCTAACTGGGGGTGTCCCGAGAGTCTGCTAGCTGCCATCAGAGAAATCCACTCTGCTACCACCATTAGAGTGCGCCTTGACCAAGGAGGTTTGCTTACAGAGAAATTAACACTTCTCGTGGTGTCAAACAAGGCTGCCCCCTGGCGGCAATCATCTTCAACCTTTTTCTCTCAGACATTGGTTTCGCAATAAACGAGCCACGATCGTTTTCTCCCATGATACACGGTTCTGCATTAGGATGGATGTTGTATGCTGACGATCTGATCTTGTTGGATTCTACCCCAATCGGCTTCCAGCGTAAAATAAATGCAGTCGAACGCTACGTGGAAAACAATGGTTTGATCATTAACAACTCAAAAAGTGAAATACTAACACTACAGAATTTGCAAACTGGATGCTACCAGAAAAACAACAAATTCAGATGGCACCTGGGAAAGGAAACACTAACTACGGTGGAAAGCACCAGATATCTTGGGATGCAAATTAATACAAATATAAACGATAGCCCCTGGATGGAGCTCACAAAGATGAAATGTCGACACTTAGCCTCCCAAGCCTCAATCTTAAACAAAAAATATGGAAAGTTCTCACTCAAGCCTGTGATAGCGTTTTATCAGCAGAAGGCTGTACCAGCCTTGATATACGGTGCAGAGAACGCCTTTGGATGCCCGGCGGACTTTTGGTCAACCCTGGAGCATATTTTTTGGGTAAAAATTTTACACCTACCTAACAGCACCCCCACATCCTGCATACGTTATGAGCTAGGCATGATCTCGCTTGAAGCTCGGATCATGTGGAACACCTTGGCCCTTTTCAGGAAAACTGTGATGTCTGTAACAGCACCTCAATTCAAAATACTACGCAATCCTGGTAATGCTAGCCCAGACAGTATCCTAGCGTTGTGGTACAAAAGATGTCAAGTCCTGCTAACCACTCATGGAACGAATATTAAAACTCTTCAGGACAACCCAGATTTGGTGAAGAAAAAGATATGGGAAGCTGACTGGATTCAAACTAGTGAAGACAGAAGAATGACCAAATCAATGAAGGACGCTCCAGCTGAGGCACGAGCATTCAACACACTACAAAACTACGTAGTTTTGTTTCCGGATAACGTTAAAAGGGCAACATACATGAGATTTCGCCTAAACCTTTTCAGAACTAAAGATCGGACAAAGAACTGGACAGGAAACGTCGTCGCAAACACTGTCTGTAGATACTGCAAAACCTGTGATGAATCACTTAAGCACCTTGTCTTATTCTGCCCATTCTTTAAACCACAAAGAACTAAACACCTGGGACAACTAGTATCTGAGCACTCAATAAGGAATGCAGAAGAATGGTGGCAGTTGATGTTCTCTGGCTCTAACACACAGCTGACAAGGTTGCTAACCGTGTTTCTGCAGGAAATTGAACGAAGCCTAGAGTTGAGGGACATCGAAGAGGAAGGCTGATGGAATAGGCCCGTATGGATCCTTATCAGCTCATCCGACGTCACATACGAAGACCTTTTTGGCCCTAGTTGCGGATGACAGACCTCTCATGATTGTATCCTGAAATATGATTTCATGTATGTTTCCGAAGGTGGAAATGGATGATGTGTCTCCTTATCTCCTTCTTCTTTCTAAAGGTTTGAATAAACCAATAAAATAAAAAAAAAAAAAAAAAAAAATTCTATGGGAGCAACATTGGAAAGATGCCAACAATCATGAGCTACAGTTTGAGCAAAAGTAAACACTTTGAACCTTGTTTGAAGTTTGAATATAATTTAGAACAAAAATGACATGTGTAAAACTTTGCAGAAATGCGGATTCCCGCCTAAAATTAAACAAACGTTTTTTTAAGAAAAACGGGTGAAATACACTGATTTGGAGTGCGGTTTTTAGGTCGGGATGTAGCTATGGGTCTTAAATATAATTCAGAGTTGAAATGAAGTCTCTATCTATGAAATGAGTGAGATATGCAATGTTGAATGAGAGGCGTCTTTGGAAAATAAAGGAGCGAAAAAGAAAACAAAAATCAATATTGACAAGGATAGTTATGCTCTCCAATAGGGCTTTCAGGCTAGGTTACCAGATTGAAACACAGTAAGCTCTAGAGTTGATCCGCGGAACCAACACCAGCACATCGCGCCTGCCCTGGCAGACCCAGTCCAATTACCCGAACGAGGATTAAGGGTTTAGGATTTGACAAGAAAAAAATATTTAAAGAAGTTGGCACTAGCGCAAAGAATCAAAGGCAAGGTTTCAAGAATGGTTGGGACAATATTACAAGTTCTTGAGGTAAGGATAGAATGGTTTAGAGATTGGGATGGAACAAAATAAGGCAAGGTATGCTATGATTTTCTATGCTTCCTATTAATACTTACATTGCACTTTAATTTAGGATTTTGGACAGTCGATGGTTATGGTCATCACACGGATCGGGACTAACCAAGGACAGCAGGGCAACTTGGGTAGAACAGGATCAGGTGGGTGGTTCTGGTCACCTGGACGGCACTGGACTGGACCTTCTGGTTTACAGGAGACTGGAGATCAGTGGGATGGCAAGTTTGCAGCAGGCTTGCATTTAGTAGTAGCAGGCCAGACTGGATCAGAATGCTTCCCTTGGGTTTTTAGGATTGTTAGAGTTTGAGGGCTAGCTGAAAAGGAGTTCAGCAGTGCATAGGCCTTGGCTTTGCAATGAAAATCTGGAATCAGGATCAAGTAGGATGAAGAAATCAGGAACAAGGTGCCATCAGAAAATCGGGAAGAATTCAGGAAGTAGTCTCTCTTTGTGTTGCCAGGTTCCTTTATTTATCATGCCAAATGGCATCACTAAATTATATGGCAGGTGCTGGTTTACGGTCCACACCCCTAATGCTAGGATTGGGCAGGAGCACAGTTTCCACCTTGCTTTTCGCTGATTGGATGACAGAAAAGGATGTCAAGTTTATGGGATGATTTTTACAATGTCCAGAAACCTCCCCTGGCCATGGGAACCAAAATCTAACTTTCCCACAAATACATATTTATGCATTTAGAACCTCTGAGAAAATCAGATACACAGGTTACATATTTTGTGGGCCACATTTCAATACAAATCCCAAGTCTGTGTGTCCTGGTTTTGCCTTTCTGCTACATTTTGGCAATTTTAACCATGATAGATTTGGCCTAACATTTCCCAATTTTGTACATAAATGCACAATTACGCCTGAGATATGTGTACACAATGTTATGTTTACAACATTAATACTTTCCGCGCAATTGGCCATTCTTTATAACTTTTGTTCCTTATGCCGTACTGAGTCCTACCAAGTGTTCCAATGAATAGCATACAATTAGATTTAAAACTACCAACTTTCAGATGTTTCCTCATTCTTGTGGCAAAGTTAAATGTCTTTAAAGTTCAGTTACAAATAGGCTTTTAAACACCAAATGTGACTTGTCAGTTTTTTTTTTCTTTTCCATGTGTCAATGCTTTTGAAGCAGAATGAGGGGCCTCACTTCTGAAGGCAGGCTGACTGAATTGAGAAAGGTGCGCCGAGAACCGTGTGCACCATGTGAATAGAGGAGACGCCCTGGTATAACCTCATTGGCACTGGAGGTAGCTGCAGCAGAAACCTCACAAGTGATTTTTCGTAGAACGAACGCCCTGAGCTTGGGCCGAAGACAATGTGTTTGAGTTGCAAGCAAGAGTGTCACCACTAGTGAAAGAGGTGAAGACCATGAAGATGAAATACAAAGACAGGTCCCAGAGGAATAATGTTTGCATCATCGGGGTACCAGAGGATGCTTGAATGGGAATATGGAGCAGACTGTGGAATCCTTGCTGATGCAGCTGATGGGTAATCTGGTGTTGTCTCCTCATTTTACAGTCAACAGAGCACATAGGGCCCTAACTCTGCAACCAAAAGCCAGGGATTTTCCCCACTTGTGTATAGGCACGTTATAAATGCCATATCATATCATATCATTCAATTATTGCAAGAATCCTGAGCTACAGAGATAGAGATCTGTTGGCAAAAATGACCTGCAAACAGAAGGAGCACTTAGGATCACAGATGATCAGATTATTCACAGATGTTTAAATTGCAACAGGAAAGGCGTCAGTTCATGGGTGTAAAGAAACTTCTGCAGCAAAGCAATATTCAATATGCAATGATGTTCCCAGCCAGTCTGATATTTCATTTTGATGGCAGGACATATTTGTTTACTGTCCCTGAAGAACCCATTTCTTTTATAGAAGCTAAAGTACCAGTGCTGTCACACCTTGGAGCGGCTCTCTTGTCCAAGACCTGATACTTACTGGGTGCTGTATGGCACACTGCATTGTTGATAATATCAGTAGACGGTAACCCAAGGCTAGATCCATCCTGGAATCTACAAACTGTTTGGCTAAATGTTGAATCTTTTGAAGTCGCCACTAGTGATAGCTAATGCAAATGCATTGGTTCTGTTGGCGGATGTTGGATGAGAGGGTATGTTACACTGCTGATTGGAGGTGGGCAGTGAGGGAGGGTTCGAATGGGGGACAGCAGGCATAGAGTTGCAGCAGTCACAGAGGTATGGGAAATTGGCAAATCTATAGAGCGAGATGGAGAGGTCACGTGACACATAATGCTATATTAATCTGATGAGCTGGAATGTACAAGGCTGTATAAACCATTTAAAGCATGAAAGTTAGCGGAACAAGCAAATCGAGAGGGGGCCAACATTCTGTTTCTTCAGAAGACCCATGTCCTGGAGCAACAGGCTCGCGTGACGGCTCCAGGGTGTGTGATTAGAGGTATTATACTTTGTATTCCTCGTGTGCATGAGGAGTGATGATATTGATACATAAATTGCAACCATTCACCTGTATTAGGTCAATAATAGGTACTGAGCGATGAAATGTCCTAGTGCATGGGAGCCTGTTGCAAAAGGGAGGTGTCATTGCTCAACAGCTATGGTCCCAATGTTGATGATCCTGTCTTTTATGATGGTGTATTACTGTTACCTGCAGTATATCCAGCGGGGGAGACAATCTGGAGGGAGAATTTCCATACCAAACTTGATGTAATTAGAGATCGGTTTAGTGTGGGTTCTCGAGCCCTGACCAAAGTGCCCAGCATGATAATTGAGGGTATAAATATGTTCCATCTGCCAGATGTGTGGAGGGTGTTTCATGGTGACAAGTGGGAGTACACATCCTACACTCCTGTGCATGTTTTGCATTCACAAATTGACCTATGGTTTTTGTCAGAGATTCTTACTTGGGGATTTCATGGCCAGCGAATGTGGTTCATATCACCAGCTGTCATTAATCAACATTGATACCAACATATGTGCTAAAGCCATTGCAAACAGGCTTCTCCCACTAATGCAGCATTTGATACACTCAGGTCAGTGGGGGTTCATCCCGGGCTGGGCCAGCACTTAAAATTTGCATAGATTGCATATTGTTATGTTGATAGTGGCCCCAGGGTGCCGGGCAATTGATATTTCTCTTAATGTGTGGAAGGCCTTTGATACAGAATAGTGGACTTTTTTTTCAAGGTATTATCAAACTATGGGTTTGGCCCTCGTTTCATTTCTTCGATGAAACTACTGTAAACGAATCCGGTGGCAAGGGTGAGCACGAATGGGGTGTTGTCCCTATGACTTTGACTGAAAGGTGGCACAAGGCAGGAGTGCCCGCTGTCACCTCTTCTATTTGCAATGACAATAGAGCCGCTTGTGGATTTTTTGCGAGATAGATACAGCAAGCATGGCTTCAGGTTGGGGTCCCAGTTTTGAGCTCTGTTTATGCAGACAAATTCTTTTTGAATGTAAGGGACCCTGCTGAGAATGTGGTGGAAATATTGTGTGAGGTTGAGGACTTCAGGACATTCTCTGGCCTACATCTCAACAGAGAAAAATCAGAAATGTTTCCCCTGGCCAATATAAATTGAACGCTAGCAGATACTCATGGTTTGAAGGTGGTGCCAGTATCCCTGAAATATTTATTGCATTTAATAAACAAATTGCCCTGGTGGGGTCAGAAACCAATGTCGATGATGGGGCAACTCTTCCTCATTAAAATGCAGCCCTCATTAAAATTAAACATTTTTGAATAAGTAACTCTGATCTTACATGCTCTACACTCGACTCCAGTGTGGTTAATACAATACAGTGAAGTCATTTCAAGTTAATGGAAGTTGGTGGCCATCAACATGCATGACAGGCTTGGCCTCCAATGTTGGAGTAGGCCTACTGGGAGATCGGCAAGGTCATTAGATCTTAACTCTAGACTATGTTGGCTTCCCAGTCACAATTTATTGGTTTATTTATTTAAACCTCTTTCATACAGTGGTACGGCTTGCCACGTTTGTACCTTTAGCAGACATGTTAGAATCTGCTTGGCTCCAAATGAATGATTACTGAATTGACCACATTTGCACCTGTAATGTTATTTCAGCTTTTATATTTAACTATATATTTTAAGGATGGCAATTTAAGAGTGATAATGCCTGATGACACAGTGCAGTGGTGATGATTTTTATACCGTTTGATGCCAAGGACAACATGGTCATTTCTTATTCCTTTCTTACTACAATGCACCGTTTTATACGGATAGACGAATATAGATGTTTAAAAGTAGAGCAGAACAGAAAGAATGTCAGAACAATTTTGTTGTTATCCAGAAGACTGGGCACAGTATTCCATTTTAATTGTATTCATAATGCCACTGAATATCTAAGTGGCAGTTCCTAAACCCCTTCTTAAAACTATAGCTGGTGAATGATGTTCAGTCGGTGAATTACTGCTGACAATATAATCGTCAAATTGAGAAGGTAAAATATGTGTTCTGATTCTGTCTGACAAGAAGACATGCTTTATATTCAGGCTCTGAAAGCCGAGTGTACGTTTGTATTTAATGTATTATCTCCCTTGCAAAATGCACATCCGAATTTATAGCTCATGCGGCCTCTGTGGGGGGATTTCCTGCTGGTACTTTACAGGCATTGTGTCTACAATATTTAATGTGAGGATCTAGTGGTATGCTGCCTGCAATAAGATGTGTGATCAATACACGCATGTCAATTCCAGATGGTAGCTAGAGACTAACTATAGAGCCATGCTACAGTGAGCTTTCATATTTGCCGATTTCAAACTTCTATGCCAGTGTCAATTTCATATCATTCGTGTAAATGCATTCAGTTTTCGGGGTACATTCCCTCTGGATCCAGGTTGAGGTACTTTAACAGCCCAATTATTGTTGTGTTTTGCACTTACATCTGAAGAAGACCTTATGCACGCTGAGACGGTGGGCATGATTCATAAATCGTTGTTCAATGGTATTTCCCATTGAACCACGCTTTGTGTCAGGCCGAAGTTGTTCTGTAATCTGATGACGCCAGGGACTGTTAAAAGAGCCATTGAGAATTATGCAATGCCCCTTAAACGTGTCAGGCTGGCTCTACCTCTGCCCGGTCAGTTGAAACTCTCTGCAATGTTTGTTTTTGCCATGAGAGTAATTGAGAAACACAGTGGTTATTCCTTCTCAACCACACAGAGGACATGATTAACAACACGCCGTGCAGGAACATTGGGGGCGCTGTCAGTACGCGTTGTGACTCTGACCATGAGATCTCCTTACAGTGAATTCCAGGGCCTACGTCTGACGCATCTCCATGCTATTAGACACCAAAGCACATTAGCTTCACCTTCAGATAATGAAAATTGATGAGCTGATCTCTGCAAGCTCAGCACGGAGACAAACTGCACATGTTAAGGGGCATCCGATTGGAACTCGAATGTCATGTTGATTTTACAAATTGGATATGATTTTAGTTTGTTGTTGCCTTTCAAGTAAACAATGGTTTAGAAAACAAGATGCTCTCGGAATACGATTGTGACATTTACCAGTCAAAACTCGCAGTAATCGACCTCTGAGGGAGAGGCTGGGAAGCAAATGAGCTCAAGAACTGGATTGAGCCATGCAAAGAGCAGTGAATAGTCAGTCGCCTGAAGATATGGTTTTGTTTCTGAAGCTTTGAACAAATTAGGACAAGCAATCTCACCAAGCATTTAATCCACAAAAATGGATTCCAGATTACAGAGGGAGATTACACATATGTTGAGAATCCGCAATTTGAATTTCTTAGGCACAATGTGATAGCTAGGTTTGTTGAGTACTGTCTTCTGCAGACATTCAGTGTTAACAGAGGCTTCCGGATCTGAATCTTGGCACTTTTTAATTACTTAGTTGTATTGTTCGGAACCTGGGTGTACAATAGAGCATATTGAAATGAAAGCAATTATCATCTGTTTGTTCTAAGTAATACATTACCCCCACATCGATGCTCATTTTGACTGAGTCCTCAAATCTGCTGCAGTGGGTCACCTCTGGGAATACATTTGCACCGCTTTCCTTTACAGTAAGCTTTGCTCGTTTCTTGGATGGAGGTCGTAAAAAGGTACAGGAATTGGGTTGTTCCTGAGATTCAGTGCCTTTTACTTTCCCGGCAGAAAAAATAGTAGTAATGGCAGCGACTATGTTCATGTATTGTTACATTTATTCCAAACAATCGTACAGATTCTGCCTGTTTTTTTTTTTTTTCTGGCATACCTGCTGGTGGTAATCCATGGGGATTCAAGCCTCTCCACCCGTTTCAAAGTTATATGAAGGACAGAGATGCTCCTGGTTTCCCATCAAAGAATGGAGAGCATGGAAGTCATATTCCCTGCTATGTGCTCTGCTTCATCAGGGGAATCCTTATGAAAATGGTACAGATTGGAGAAGAGACAGAGACCGTGCCTTCTAATCTGTTCCATATCCAGAATAAATCAAAATGATTCTATAAAAGTAAAACTATAACTGGCGGGAGGGTGTGGCCCGACAAAGATGGCCACCTGAGTGCACTATTACTGCCACTTAACAGTGTTAACCTGGCTCTGTTATGCACTAATATGTATCATTATCCCTCCAAAAGTACTTTCTTTGTCTTACTTTATAGGCAGAGTGTGGTGGTGCTGCTTTCCTCGGAGCGGGTAAACCGTTGTGGGTGCTCTGTTGTTCCTGCACTCTGATGCAGCTGCCAGTGCTATTTCAGGCCGCCTGTTGTGTGGAGAGTTTCAGCTTGTTCTGTGATGCAACATCACACCTGCAATGGGCATCTCTTTCTTACAACAATACCATCTAGTGGCCAAATAAAAATATTTAAGTGGCCTAATATTTACTTTCTTGCTGGAGGTAACACATTTATATTAATAAATTCCACTCTGTGACTGTTCCTTCATTTTCTCTGAGATACAGGTTGTTTTATCATTGCACTCTACCCTCAGGCCAAGTCCTCATTTGAACTGCCGTAAACAACACTTGTATATTCTCTTACCACTAATTATGGCTTCTGAAAGAAGTGCCGAAAGACTCCTCTAGCAAATAAATAATTTCAAGCCTTGTTACAATCTGCCACTCACGCATGTCAAAGAGTGAGTCTCCTCCCCCACTTTCTCGTTCCGACTCTGGCATGCATGTTCTTTTTCAGGAAATAAGGTCACTCAAACCTTTTATTGAGGTCACAAATCAGAAATTACAACAACTGGATGATAGATGAAGTGCATTTGAAAATCGAATTGAGGAAGTGAAGAATAGAAATAGTCTGGTTGAAGACATATCACCCAAAGTGCTTCACTTAGAAAAAACGGTCAAAGATCTGCAAAAGCACAATGAGGAATTAGAAAACAGAGAATGGTGTAACAATGTCCGTATTTCAGGCTTGTCTGAGTGGTGTGATTGGAAAGATGCCATCCTATTCCTTCAAAAAATCCTTCCTGCTTTGCTTCACATCCCGTCTAAAATTGCTCTTAATATTCAATGAGCGCACCGCATTGGGCCTATGCAAAGCTCTCAAACATCCCATTTATTGCCACATACTTTGATCTACCTACTGCTGCAATACACCCAAATACACCTTATCATGTCTAAGACCAGATAAAGAAATACCTTTATTTGGCATGCCATCAGAATGTATATATCCCAGGATGCAGCAAGAAAAAATGTTCAATGAAGGAAGGAATTTCTGACCTAACGAACGGCCTTAAAGCAACTTAGTGCAAGAAACGGCCTCTTTCATCTGTGTAGTTTCAAGGTTACCATCAATGGAAGAACATCAGTCTTTGATGATCCTGCTGACGTTAAGGGATTTATTAGATACCTTAACAATGACAGTATGGACACGTCGTTACCTTCCACTCCTTCTGCTTAAGGCTCTTGAAACTCCATATTTCCTCTCATAATCTCTCAGCTTGTTTTTATTTTTGTGTGCATAACAGATTATTGTACTGATTTTTGTGAGCGTAAGAGTGGGAGTGTCATTTGGGTGCTCTTCCTTCCCTGTTTTGGTCCAATTTGCTGACACCTGGTCCTCAGACCTTTCTCCACTCTCTCCTGCTGTAAACTTGATGTCTCTTATCTTTTTGTTTTTCTCATGCTCCTCACTTCATTAAGATTATCTTTTTCTCCCAACATTCTATTGCATAGGTGTCAGATTTTTACATCTCCCCTTCTCCCTCTATGTTCTTTCCTCATGTGTCTGCTTTTCCCATTATGGTTCATCTTTCACACCTGTGTGTTCATACATCTTTCAATATTATATCACCATAACCGCTTTATATTTGAAATACGTCTCCATAAAGAGCAACATTGCACAAAATATTTTCTTTTTCTTGCATAGAGCTTTTCTTACTCCAATGAAACTACTCAAGACTAGATATGATTCTAATGGGAAAAGTTGGTCCTGTGGAAGTGATCAGGGGTCCTACGTACATATGTTTTATGAGTGTCCTTTTGTTTATAAATATTGGCACAATATATTGAAGTCTTTGAAATATATTTCTGGGGTAAATCTTCTACTATCCCTCACAAGTATTCTGTTGGGTAGTATTAGTACTAACAATGATTATATGTCAGATGCCTCTTCTTGTTTATATGACCTTTTTATTGCTATGTGATTAAGCTAATTACTGCCAATTGGAAACACTTTCAAGATTTAACTGTAAAAGGTTGGTGGAACAATATCTGTCATGCCCAGGCCCAACCGTGCAGGGGGGGGTGTTGCCCTTATCTTCCCTGAGTGGATTCCTGCCACTGTCACTCCTACGCAGACCTACTCCTCTTTTGAATGTCTTGTCTGCCGACTCTCTCTCTCTCCTAGCCATTCCCTTACCGTGGCTACTATCTATCGGCCACCTGGTCAAATTTCCTCCTTCCTCTCCGAGTGGGCTGACCTCTCCTCCTCACTCCTGTCAACTACCACTCAACTCCTCCTTCTTGGTGACTGCAACATCCACCTAGATGCCTCCTGTCCCCCCTCTGGACTCTTTCGTGACCTCTGCGACTCTATCTCACTCTCTATTCTCCCATCTGGGCCTACTCATTCTGCAGGGCACACTCTTGATGCTCTGATCTCTTCTGACCTTCCCCTCTCAGTCCCTCTCTCCACTCCTTTCTCCTGGAGTGATCACTTTCTCCTATCCTCCCACCTCACCCTCCCTACCCCACAGGCCAAGCCACCCTCATCATTGCCACCCACCTTCTCGGTCATCCGACCCATCAAGTGCGTGTCAGTTGAGGCTTTCGCTGCCACCTTCTCCCCCTCCTCCCCCTTCGGCTGACTCCCACCCTGACACAGCCCTCTCCTTGCTCCACTCTGCTATTTCTGATACTCTTGATATCCTTGCCCCTGTCATGAGAATCCGCCTGAAGCCCAAAGCCAAATGTAACTCCTGGTATGAAGTGCAGGGTGGCAGAGAGGAAATGGCGTGCTTCTTGTTCATCCTCTGACAAACTGGCCTGCCGCCTGCTCCAAAGGCAATACCGTCTCTCCGTTCTCAAGAAGAGAGCCCTTATCCAAGCCTGCATCTCTGCGGCATCTAACAATTCGGCCGAACTCTTTAAAATCTGCAAGGAGCTTGCCACCCCTGCTGCAGTCTCTACCTCTCCTGTCCCCTCCCAGGCCCTCTGTACTGCGCTGGCCTCTCACTTCATCTCTAAACCTCAGGACATCCTGTCCTCACTCTCCTCCTATCACCTCCCTCCCTCGCTTCCCTGCTCTTCCTCCGGCCCTTCTGCAGCCACCCCTCCTCCCTCCTTCTCTGCCTTTCCCCTTTTCTCTGCTGACGAAGTTTCCAGACAAGTCCGATCTATGAAAGTCTAGTCTAAACAGGTTCAACCCTGTTCCTCCAAAACTATCAAGGACCACATCGACTCCCTGGCTCCTGCCCTGGATGACTTTTGCAACCTCTCCTTCACCTCTGGAGTCTTCCCATCCCCCCTCAAGCACTCCCTTGTGCACCCTCTTCTTAAGAAACCCTCTGCCGACCCCTCCTGCCCGGCTAACTATCGCCCAATCTCCATCACTCCCTTCCTGGGCAAGCTCCTGGAGAAACTGGCCATCTCCCAACTTAACCTCCATGCTGAAGCTGTTGGTAGTCTTCATGACCACCAATTCGGCTTCAGAGCGGCCAGAAGCACGGAAACTGCTCTCCTGAACATCCGTGATGACCTGCTCTTGGACCTCGACTCCAACACTCCGTGTGTTCTCATTCTGCTTGATCTCTCTTCTGCCTTTGACACTGTCAACCATGCCATCCTGCTCAACCGTCTCTGCGATAACCTGGGTATCACTGGTCAGGCTCTGGCGTGGCTGACCTCTTTCCTTTCCAATCGACCCTCCCAGGTCCAACTTGGGTCCTTCCATCTTTTTCTCCACCTGTGGTGTTCCCCAGGGATCTAATCTCTCTCCCTGGCTTTTCAACCAGTATCTGGCACTTCTTGCCCACCGCATTGCCGCCCTCTGCCCCAACTTTCAGTGCTATGCGGACGATACCCAGCTCATTTTCAGGCTACCCTCGGCCTCCTCTTCTCCTGCCCTCATCTCTGACTGTCTGTCTGCTATCCGGGAATGGTGTGCTGCCAACGACCTCTGCCTTAATGCTAGTAAGACTGAGATTCTACTCATCGGCACACCCACTCCCTCCTTTCTTGCAGCTCTCTGGCCAGCCTCTCTTGGGCCTCTTCCTGCTCCTACCTGCAAGGCAAAAAACCTCTGGGTCATCTTTGACTCCACACTCTCCTTCTCTCCTCATATATCTGACGTCTCTAAGAAGTCACACTACCAGCTGCACCTCCTTAGAGGTATTCTTCCCTTCCTCTCCTTCCGCCAGAAGCTCACTGTCTCCCGAGCCCTGGTTCTCTCGAAGCTGGACTACTGTAACAGTCTCTATCTTAATATGCCTGCCTCCACTCTCTGCCCTCTGCAACTCATCCAGAACAGAACTGCGAGACTTGTCCTTGGCCTCAAGCCCAGGGACTGTATCTCTTCAGGACTGAAATCTCTACACTGGCTCCCAGTGGCTGCGAGGATTAAGTTCAAAACCATCTGCATTGTCCACAAGGCCTTCTGGGGCCTGGGGCCTAAATACCTGCAACTCTCTCTTCCTAAATATCTTCCTTCCCGAGCCCTTCGCTCATCCGTCTCCAACTCCCTCAGGGTCAGCCGCTTCTCGAAGCATCGAGCTGGGGGTAGATCTCTCTCCGCGGCAGGAGCCTCCCTCTGGAACAGCCTTCCTGCCTCCCTGAAACTTGAGGAGAACCATCTCCGGTTCCGGAAGCACCTTAAAACCTTCCTCTTTGCTTCTGCTTTCTCTCTCCCTCTCCCCTGCTAAATTCTTCACTAAATTCTGCACTGAATCTGAAACTTGGCCACTCTCACCGACCTCGGTCCTGGGCCCAGCCACTCTCCACTTGCACTGCCTCCCTGGCAACCCCTGCACTGCGGGACTGTCTCTGTATCCCTACAGCCCCCCCTTCCCAGCACTTGTCTGCACTTACCTTGCACTTGCCACCAGCTGGCCCTATTTATTTATTTATCTATTTATTTCTATTCTACTTACCTTGTACTGCACTTTTCCCTTCCCCCTACTCCTGCACTTGCGCGGTCTGAATGACACTTGGCCTAGTAGGATCGTTGTCTGTCCTCTCCCTGTTCCCCCCTCCCTGCCTCGTCGCGCCCTGAAACACTTGTGTATAGGCGCGTTACAAATGCCATATCATATCATATCATATCATGTACACAGGCGTGACTACTGTATGGCCACACGTCTTAATATAATAACTAAATATTTGGATTGCTGTATTTGTTTATGATTCATATAGTGCCTTAATCCAAACATCTTTACATAAGAAAGTATACAGTGAGTAGAATAGGCTGAGGAATTACATAAAAAGCCAAGATCACCACTACTGGATAAGATGGATTTTCAATCATTTACGAAAGAAGGAGTAGACAGAGATAGACCGTAGTGAAAGAGGAAGAGCATTCCAATGAATAGGAGTGAGGAGAGAGAATGTACAGAAACGTGACTGGGCACAAGGAGTGGCTGCCACTATAAAACGAAACTGAGAGCAAGAACGAAGAGAAAGAGAATGGGTATAAAATCAAACAAGCGAGGTTAGATAATCTGGGTTAAGACCATAGATTGATTTGAAGAGAAGACAGAAGAATTTTAATTTAAATTGAGCCTGGAAAGGAAAACAACCAAGAGTGAGAAGAGATCGGGTAATAGAATCATCTGTAGTCAAACAAAAAGTACACAAATAGAGGCATTGAAGACAGATACCAGAGGAGTAAGACGAGAAACCGGAAGATCAAAGATTGCACTGGAGCAGTAGAAGAGATGTGAACAAATTAAAGAAGATATCAGTATTTTGGTAGCATCGAAAGTGGGGAAAGAGTGAACTATACGAACATTGAGTAATTGAAACTTAGAGGTACGAGAAGAGATTGAAATGTGATGTTTGAAAGATAGAGCATAGTCAAAGGGAAGTCTCAAATTACGAGCAGTTGATGCAATGGTGAGGTTAGATGGTGGAAATTGTATGGACGCTGGAGGCAGAGGGGGAGAAATAGTAATGGAAGGAAAACAGTGTACTTCACTTTTAGCACTGTTGAGTGTGAGATAATAAGAGGGCATCCAAGATTGTATTGCCAGTAAGCATGAAGACAGCTGAGCATGTGTGTCAGCGGAGAATGTGGAAAAGGAAAGAAAGAATTGTGTGTCATCAGCATAAAAGATGATACATGGTCATGGTTCACTGATTACCTGACCTTTCACAATATGTCCGCTCATGGCTCATGAATCTTTTTGTATATTTGCATTTCAAACACACATGGGGCCTCATTCCGAGTTTGGAGGTAATCATGGCGCTAATAGCGCCATGACTACCTCCAATAACGGTACCGAGTCCGCCCTCGTTCAATGGGGATTTACCGGTCTATTCCGACCTTTGCGGGACTGGTAAGTCCCCATTGAAAAAGATTACAGGAAAATAATAAGTAATCTGTGCTGCATTATAGTGTCTGCTGCTGAGGGAGTATCCAGCGTGGTAGCCGTGGGGGGAGGGACCTGTGGGAAAAGACCGGATTTGTCTTTATGTTTTATTTTGAAAATCGAATTCTGCCAATGTGCAATCCAAGAAGGCAGAAAGACCTATGTAGCCGTCTTCATGGGCTTCCATGCCCCATCCCATGATTCCCCTACAATCTAGAGCATTTGCAGCTGGTGAATTTGTAAATTTGAGGGGTGTAAATGTTTTCTCTGAAATGAACCAAGCTGGCGCACCAAAACTAAACCAGTGACATTTTGGCTGATGATTCATTTAAGAATTGTTTTCAAATAATAGGCTGAAATTGTGCCTTTCGCAGAAAAAAAACAACAGGAAAAAATGGGTAACAATGTGGAATTTCCATTCATTTCTGTAGTGCAACAAGTGAAACACTACAACAGTACACAGCTGTTGATGCCGTCCCGTCCCTCCAAAGAAGAGGAGACCTCTGAACAATATTTGCTAGAATTGCTTGTATGCCATTTTTAAAGCTGAAAAAAACATTGTTGGGTAAACATTAGGCCTCATTACGAGTTTGGAGGTAGCCATGCCGTTTTTACCAGCATGGCTACCCCCAAACTCGGGTCAGTGTCCCGAAAAATCGGAATTACCGGGCCTTTCTGACCTTTGCGGTCCCGGTATTTCCCATTCGCGGGACCGGACCTGGTACGTCCCTATTCCCATTTGAGACCCCATAGGGCTAAAATGGGAATGGGTAGGATGGTAACAACGGTCCCGTTAATAATGGGACCGTTGCTACCATCCTGTTCTGCTAGCGGGTGCCGCTCTGCACGTCTGGTCTGACCCGGTGTACAGAGCAGCCCCACGAGCAGAACTCGGAATGTTGCGGCGAGATAACCGTTGTTGCCTTACCGTAACAGTCATAATGAGGCCCATTGTATTTTTTCACCAACTAAACACCCATCTGAGCATATTTTAGGACTGTTACAATTATATAGATAAACTCCAGCCCTACAATATTTGGTGAAGCTGCTGGATAGTCGGTGAAAAAATATAGTTTCCCAAATAAAGGAGTCTGTCTCACCATCATAACTTCTCTGATCCCAAGAAAGTGATCCGGCTGGTCTTGATTAAATGATGGCAGGAGTTTGTTGTTTTTTTAAAATCGTTTTATTGTTTACAAGCACTGACCTAGCTCAAAAGCAGCAGAACACTGTATAGAGTGTGTGTAGCCAGCATTTGAGTGGACATGTTTTAACAGCTGTGCAGCACTGTAAGGTCTCCGCTTTGGTATGTGATGGAAGCATTAGCCTTGCGTACCCAAAAAAGGCCTTGCTCAACAATATATGCGCGTGCCTCTTACCTTTCATGATGCTAGTTCCTAAATCCAATCCGGAGGTTTGTCTCAATATGGGACAGTGCTGCCTTTAATTGCACATCACACAGCTCCAAGTGGCCACAAATTGCACCTTTGCCCCAGATGCACACACACAAAAGTATACATATGCACACACAAACACATTCACACGAACACACATGCAAACATACTTTTTTTCTCTGCTATGAGCCTAAAAGCCAGGAATTGTTACTTATTTCACTAGTGACTTTGCTAGTTCCTTAAATCAAGGGTCTACACCCTGTTGATGCCTAGATGTTTTGGAACTTGACTCCCACGATACCTCATGATTGATTATGCTGTCAAGGGCTGATGCTCCAAATCATCTGGAAAGCCCAAGTTTGCATATCCCTGCCTTAAACAGTCCTACACATTTTAAAATATGTCAAAATCTTTACACTCCCAGAAGAGCATTTGTGATAAACATATTTGCTTGTAGTCATCGTTTGACAAAGATATGCAGCATGTGCAAACACTTTGCACATCACACAATCATCATCTGCAACACTTTAGGAGAGCTAACATTTTTGAGAGGAAATGGCTACCCTTGTATTGTTTCCCATTGCCCTGCTGCCATTGGTGCAACTACTCTAAGATTTAAGGGGGTGAGGGGTTGCATAAGACCTGCACATTGGCTTTGTCAATTTCTAGCTTAGGGTGCATGTCATCAGCATTTTACCAAAATCCATGGAGTGACATTACAGTTGAAGTGTGTTTGAGGTATGAGCAGAAAATCATCAGAAGATAGGACCTGTGCAATTGAATAGAAACTCTTTGCCCCTGAATGTGTGCCTTGGCATAGTGTCACTTGATGTAGCATCACTTAGCCTAACATCATATATTATGGTATAAGGCATTCACGCTGGAAAAATAATGATTTGCAATGATATAAAGACTTAAAAGTGACCAATGTTGATATTTCCAAAGTGAAACTTGTTGCCCCTGTGATTCGTTGATTTTCTAGGCATGACATGATGGCAATAACAGACGTTATATCCTTCTATCTCCCACCCTAACTGACAACGCATCTCGACATTCCACTCCAGCACCCAAAAAACAAAGGTTACACAGTGGCCCGAACATCAGGTGAAGCAGGTGTCTACCCAAATTTCCCCTATTCACTACACTAACTCACTACCACTAGACCAATCAAACTCTCCACATTCCTCAAACACCACGTTCGCAAACATCACAGATAAGCACACCCCCAATATACATGATCAACTTGCAATGTACATTAGCCACTGTTCTAGACAGTTCACACATGATCTAATACATATACAGCACACACAGCCTTATATTTTAAGTACTCCATATATCATCATTGCAACAAATCAAACGAGCCCTGCTCTCCCTACTCCTACACCAGTCCCACACACCACCCCTTGCACATCCCGAAGCACCACTGATCCTGAAGCACCAATAATAGGAAACAGCAGAAGGTGCACAATGCAAGACTCAATAACATACAATTACAAAATGTATTAAAACGTTTAAAATGCAGGTATTTGACAACATAATTTCTGAGTTTTACTTGGTTAGTATGTATTTTTATTGTATTGGTTTATGAACAACGGCTAATACAAATAATAAACTTTCAGTTTAGAGTTTCGAATACAATTTTATCTAGACACTTACACAAATGATTCAGTTAATTCCAAGCAGAAATAATGGAAAGACAAATACAATATATTTAAAATCCGCCAATGTCCAAAGAATCAATATCCATGAAACTCAATACATCGGTTAAAATCATCGATCAGATTCAGCTGAGCAAAAAATGAGATCACTGCAATTAAAAGCGATGTGGGACAACCACTAAAAATCCTACACCAAAATGGCAATTCATTCAAATCTGACAGGCTGCAATGCAGGACTTAGTATACAAATATGCTGTGTTGTTTCCACCTATTGATAATAGAATCTACACGTATTATTGTTAACACGTTTCCTAGAGAATAATATCTCTTTTGGGCACAAGAGATTCAGCCTACATCTAAGAAGAACGTTTGGAGTATTCACCCATCTGGAGATTTGCTGATGTAAGAGGGTACTATCCCCAAACGCTTATTCTCCTGATTAAGATCATAACAAAATGCATACGAAGATATTTCCTGCATAATTGTAACTTCCAATTTACCAAAATACAAAGCTTGCGAAATTGAGCAGGTTTCTTACCCATATAGTATTACTCTCCGGTAGTACCCTCAGCTTATAAAAGGTTATGAGGGGAAGTAGAGTAAACCAGCGACATTTGCTAGTGATAAATTGCATCAGTTTACCAAATTGTGTACCACTTTCAAAAAATGTATCGCATATTGCCTCTCGATGAGGAACCATTGTTAAACTACAGCCCAGATACCTTATACTCTGAGAAAACATCAATTTGGAGTCTCCTAGCTCCCGGGTGCAATTCAGTGATTTTAAGTCTTTAAAACATAATATATTTATCTTTTGTGGGTTGGCTATTAACTACACATTATTATGTTTTGGCTTTCAAGGACTACAGTAACACAGGCTTATAATGATTACTTGCAAAATACACAAATCGCAGAGCAAAGTAGCCTGGCAGTTTGTAAATCCTTATAGAAACATGTTACGGCAAATCAATACTATTGTGGATGTATTGCCACATTCTTAACGGAAACCGACACAGGTCCCAGAATGCAAAATAATGCAAGTTCAAACACGCCCTCTTTTACACCATGGTAATGTTAACACTTTAAGAAACACAGTATATACTACATGTTGTAGTAAGGTTGCATGGGTATGGAGATTCTCACAAATGTTAAGCTTGCTGTTACACTTTATGTTAAGAGCATGTTCACTATCCACATAAAAGCAAACCCTTTTTTGCATGTTGATCTAGAGGACACAATGGATATGAATATATATCTTTAAATTGTTCTTTTTTAGTTACTCCATTACATTGTCTTGGTAGAAGACACAGAAGTGGTACGTAAGTAGAAGGTTATGTGGGGGTCTTTCATTTGGAAATATCCCATGGCTTGATTAAACACTCATGCCCAAGAAAAGATCTTTTGACAAAGGAAATGTTTCTCAGACGCAATGGCAAAGCCGTTGTTAAGATGCCTTTTGGCATCTGCATTGAGTGCTTCTTGTGACAGCTGTTAAGGTGAGCAGGTTTATTTGTGAAAAGCCAAAACTGGGAAGAGGGATTCCTGCAGTTATTAAGTACACGGATTTCCGTTAGCAAGGCATTTCTAGAAACAAACTTAAATGTGAACGCAGCCACCCAAGATGCCAGAGAAGGATGTGGAGCTTTGTCACTGCAGCAGATCCCCTGAGGAGGCAGCAATGGAACATTTCAAAGATCTCTCTGAAATGCCCTGGTGTTCTGTAAGCTGCACCCATACTTCCACACTTGTTACGCATTGTTCCTTTGTTGAATGCGCACTAAGCTGAAGTATATCATTACACACACAGGACCACATTGTGTGGACTATTAAACTTGGATATTGAACAGTGAAAGAATAACAGACATACCCACCATTCTCTCAGTGAATGTCTATGCCCTTAGCCACAGGCATTGTGGATGAGCAGAAACCGCTACCTCGGTGTGGCCCTGGACAGTAATCTCAACTGGGGAAACCATATGGTGAATACTCAGCAGAAGGCAACAGGAAAGCTGGCAGCACTATACCCACTCCTGAAGACCAAGTCCATGCCCTTCCGGACAAAGATCGACATCTACAAGGCAATCATCAGACCTACCATGAGGCATTCTGCCCCCCATGGATGACCTGCCATGAGCGACACCAGAAGAGTCTTCAGATAGTCCAGAACAAGGCCCTGTGGATATCATCTGGAGCTCCAATCTTCACAAGGACAGCAGACCTTCACATAGACCTGAACATCGAGATGTTGGACGAACATCTAATGAAGATGAGTAAGAACTTCTGCCAAGGACTGGATCGGAACCGGAACCCTCTGAACAGAAGACTCACTGACACCACTGCAAACCCCTTTCACCGCTACCCGCAGCCCATCACGGCGAAGAACGAGCCCTACTGTGACAATTCCACACAGACCTAGAAGAATCCTAATCCATGACTACAAACTCACCCCGAGAAGATGGAGTAATAAGGCTCAACCCTCTGTATCCAAGCATCACCGCTGATGGATAAAATTCTACCAGCAAGAAGAAGAAGAAGCGCATAGGCAGACAGCTTTGACACATTTCATGGCTGTGTCCTTTCTTATGCGATGCATAGGTGTCCTCAGAACCCGGCTAGTTCTTTTGATCCTGGGTTTCATGACAGGTAGTGAACCAGGAACTCCGGCATTCCTTACTAGGAGCCAATGCCCTATACCTTTTGATGTGACAGTTGCACCAGTATGACCCTCCTTTTAAGGGGACATCAGGAGGCTCCATAAGAACACCCATACCCAATCATCAACCACATTCAAACGGGAACACATCACATGCTAAATACAATAAACAATCATCTACCAGTGTTCGATGTTTAAGTATCGACAAAATAATCATGCCATAATTGTTGCACACATATTTCTCGCCTGCATAATTTAAGAACGCCATCCAAACGCCAGGAAGCACAAGCAGCACAGACAACAAAGGGCTCTTTCGCTGAGGGCGTCGCTTCCGCAGAGCAGTGGTACACCCATCCTATTGTGTTCATCCTTGAAGACCCTGCTACGCGTTAAATCAATGGATAGTCGCCAGGTAACGTGAAGCTTTAGGATACATAGATTACTAGTATGTTACTTAACTCTTCACATGATGTGTAAGATTCACACAAAACGTGAGCTATAAAAAGAACACTGTTGTTTCCCAAGCACAATTGTACAATGTTTTGAAATGATTCAGATCAACAGACATCTCCAAATGTTGAATTCTAAAGAACAAACTGAATACAGTCAACTCCAGAGAACATAGGCCTCACAAACCCGGCCGTTTAGTGGAAGATCCTGTTGCCATGGACTGCAGTTTCACACATTCAGAACTAACACAGCAAAGTCCTCGGAAAAAGGTGCAGCTGGCAACGTGCTCATACCTAGAATACACAATGCTGCACACGGATAGGTTTTAATGCATTACATGACCAAGCGTTCATGATTACCCGTGTACAGATTGACATGCACGCGTTTCAGTATATGCGCAGTTTGCGATATGCACACATAGGGCCTCATTACAACCCAGGCGGTAAATTCCCTACTTTACCACCATGGTGTAAACTCTGTTTACACCATGGTGGATGGCGGATTTAACGCCCCATTCCAAGGTGAGTGGGGCGGTAAATCCCCATTCCCCATTTACCCTTCCCCATTACCATTTTTGCCCCATAGGGCATAATGGGAGTGGGGAAGGCGCTAATTACGGCACCGTAAATTACGGTGCCGTAATTAGCACCAAGGTGGGTTAGCGCCTTGCATTTTAACGGCTGCTAAAAGCAGGCGTTAAAATGGTAATCAGGCGTTAAGGGTTAACGGCGCCGGCGGCGCCGTTAAACCCTTAACGGCTGGGTTGTAATGAGGCCCATACTGTTAATTGAATTAACGTAACTTGCATTGTCCATGTGCAAATCAACCTCCAACTGTATAGAACACCTTTCTCCCTTTCTCCCGGGTTTCTTTGTAATGGGGCATATTTCATGTGAGTGTGCCATTAATACTTGCATCTTGACTTGCGGACAAAGACTGCCATTCCTTTTATAGAGTAAGAACCCTCCTCCAGTGGGGTGCCATTATTCCACACTGTTCGCTAATTACGTTGCCATGGTTATAAATGCACATGACAGAGGCATTCTGTCTTCGCTACACGTGCATGCAACACAAATGGGTCCTTGGTCCTCTTACAGCTCAGCGGTTTCATCTACGACCAGTAAGAACTCCGCAGGAAAGCTGGGTAGAAGTTGAAGTGCCAGCTAAGAGAACTGTGTCTATCCACATCACAAACTAGCATTTGCTCAGGTGTCCTTTTTAAAGACTCTTCAAAAGAATTGGCATTTTGATGCTGAAATCTTTACCTGAGCACCTCTGTTTACAAAGGCAGATTGTCCATTTATTTGAAAAGTCTGCTTCCTCTGCATTTCCTTACAGGGATGGGCAATTCGTGTTTTCATTAGTTGTTTGCAGGCGTGTTAGTTTAATTAATGATGCTATTTTTTATAGAACATTGATAAAAAAAAAGAATGTTATATCGGTTTTGCTATACTAATGTTGCTTGGTCTGATTCTGTGCCAGCTCACACTTCTCCGGGAAGATTATAGCATCTGCTCAACCCGTTACCAAACGCGGCATAGATGGTATACCCGTCAGGGTGTGCCTGTTTCACTTGTAAAATTGGGATCACTGTTGGTTAAGTAGTAGTGTGGGACTGAAGAGCTGGAGTCCGTTTCACACACTGCCACCTACTGGATGTGGCCTTAAGCACTGTAGCTTGGTTAAGTTCTCCAGCTCCTGTAGTGTAGGTATAGATTGGATTTCAAAGGTCAATCTCATGGATGGAAAATGCTGAGGTATGACTCACCAGAAGTGTGAACCAGCTGCCAGATCAATTTCATACATCTAATTAACTGATGTAAAATAGGGCCAGTTTAATTTGAGGCAACACGTTTTAACCGTGCATATGTTTTAGGATCACATTAATTTTACATTTTAACACCAAATTAATGTATGCAATTCCAAGTTCCATAACCTTTTGCAAATGCAATGTGTGGTTTGCGGCCACCAGTCGTTCATTTTATGATTAAACTCCATTTGTTAAGATCTGATTTCTTGACAGTAAAATCATAGAATCCTGTCATACATTGCACCTAAGAAAAACTGGAAGGAATCGGGAGAGAAGCACAGGGTGAAAAATGGTTCCCTACTCCATGACTTCACAAGTAGGGTTCAGTGTTTCAGGCCTAGGGTTGCGCTTTTAATGTAATCAGGCTTAAGTTCAGGGGTCTGCAGCCTGCTGCTTTCCTAATGGTTATGTGTTTAGCTACCACTGCTGCAATCACACTACATTGGCTCTGCTGTGCAGAGCTGTTTAGATCAGAAGTCCGAAACATCATAGATCTAAAAGTTACATACCTTTAGTTTAGGTACATATTGTTGATGCCTTTCGGGTCACCCGATAAGATACCACTACTGAAGTAAGGTGTGTTGAAAAATGCATTGTCGGGTTAAATAAACACGTGAAGTTTTGTTAAGACGTTCTAAGCATGAAGCTAACATTGAAGTCCAAAATGGAAGCAGAATCCAACAAGAAAAGGTAAAAAAATGTCAAAACACATATAGTCATTTGGGGTTTGGGATATCTCACCTGGATTGAAGACATATGCATGCATTACAGCATTGCTGTTTGCTATTTATTTGGTAATCACCCCAGAATGGTAGCAGTCAGCTTTAAGCATCCCTCTATTAAAATAATTAACGACAGATACAATGGGAATGTAAGCTAGACAGAATCGTATATTCGGGTAACCAAAAATTTAAAAAAATTAGCTTTTCTGCCAAATAGCTATTGCACCCATTTTAGTAGTGTGCATCACTGAGTTTCATATTCACGGTTTGCAATTTAATGAGACGAGAAGAAACAGGCTGTGTGACTAAAGGCATGTGGTCAAATGTTAACAGTCATAAGCTGAGAACGTGTCACCTTCGTGTGATCCGTATCACATCTCTGTTCCTTATGGCTTTCTGTACCCAGTGAGTGCTCAAAGTGTCAGCAAGATCGTGTTGTTTGCATTTCAATGCTTCCAGCAATCATTCTCGGAAAACAATTAGCACACATGTGCACCGAAGGGGGACACCACTGCCATTTTGAGGACATTGCAAACATGTGCCATTCAGCAATATATCAACTCGACTACTGTATATGAAGTTTGTATAAACAAAAACAACTATTTCCATTTTTAGAATGCTTGACCACCATTCTCTTCATTTAAAACTGCATTGAGTTATATGACGGTATTTTGGCGTCGATAAGATTGTTGAAAGAGATTATTATTTATTTAGTGCCGCCATTGTTTAAGAATGCAGTCACTAGAGCATTTAAACTATGTTCATGTTGACGCAACTGCTGTTCGTAACACACTGCAATTTAGGTGAAATCCGCTTGCACTATGCACTAATGGGTTCACATTATTACTCGCAGTTCCTCTGTAGCTTGAGAGTTACAGTAAATCCCATATCATTCTCCAGGTGCCCGGAATAGACTTCCATTGCAACCCATTTTCAGATGAACTAATATTCACATTAAAGGAAAGCTAAATAATTCTGAAAAAAGTAAGCCTTTCAGAGATACCTTTCGAATTGAAAGCAATGTAAAAATCATCAGATTTTTTAAACGAGTTTTGAATGAGAGGCTAAGAAAACTTCTTATCTCCCACACTATTTCAAATGTGGAAGGCGTCTGGAAAATATGTGGCTCCTTTTTTATCAGGACGTTTTAAGATTTACCGCTGGTGCTTTTCAATGCTTCAGAACACTTTGCATTCGTGAAAGTGAATCACAGTTTCATACGTTGCAGAAATGAAGAACAAAAAAGCAATTCTTAATTGCATAGGTTGTACAATGAAAGTGAAAAGCTAAAGAGAGGAAGATCGGTCAATATGTGTACACACGTCAGTTACCAAGTAACCTGTTCATATGCTCATACATTTTGTAAGGAATCCAGTATGAACAACTGGCAAACTCTGACCTTGCAAATGGGATAGATTTGAAAGTCATGGGATGCACACATGTAAACATCAAATTTCTATTGGCCAATACAAATGAAGATGCTCATGAGGAAGCACTCAATTGAATGATTTGTATATATATATATATATATATATATATATATATATATATATATATATATATATATATATATATATATATTTATATATATATATATTATTATTTGTGATGTCATCTTTGATGTCCTGGGTGTTAGTATTAGCAGTGCACGTGGAGGCGCGAGTTATGGTTGCTTAGCTTACCATAACTGGCACATTTGTGGGGGTTTTAGGTTTTACCTGTAACCATAACGTCCCTGTAACAATGTTTTTCCATTGAATTTCATAGGTTTTTATTAGTGCAACTTAACCATAGCGTCCCTTTAACAAAGTTTTTCCATTGAATTCCATAGGTTTTTATTAGTGCAACTTAACCATAGCGTCCCTTTAACAAAGTTTTTTCATTGAATTTCATAGGTTTTTAGTAGTGCAACTTAACCATGACATCCCTTTAACACATTTTTTCAGTGAATTTCATGGGTTTTTACCAGGGCATGCTATTTTCCTACAACTTACTTAGCCAATAAGCAATATTTTTGAATTGCTTTTCTCCTGCTTTTGGATCTGTGTGGGAACACCCCTAGCTCAACATACCATAACTCTAACACAATGGTCACAAAGCAGAAGGAGTTGGCACTGACTACGGTGAGAGTAAAATAATTCCAGGGTACATTGGACCAGTGCTCAAGACATGGATTGTATCAACATAACAGACACTGGGCTTTGTTCTCTTGTACCTGTCATTAGCAAAGCCCAGGAAAGAAATGTCAGAATGCCACTCGCCAGCAGGACTTTTAGTTAATGGGAGGGATTGACATCAAGTCGTGTAGAGGAGCTAGGCACTGGGAGAAAGCATAGATTGTTGTGGCACATTGGCTAACTTCCTGTAATTTCACAAGGGAAGGAGCTTTGTGACAGCTTACACAGGTTCTAATAGTATGGCTTCTGTGAATAGGCAAAACCATGCCATGCTTTGCCCATATACTCCATGTATGGTAACTTATTTCATAACCCATTAGTCGTCACTTGATAAGATGGTATAGGTGGTCTAGAACATCTGCACCTCCTTTAGCTGCTCCTAAAATGACCAAACTATTTTAGGACTTCTGCAGTTCTGCCACACCTTCCCTTATAACCAGCTGAAACCTATTTTGTAAAACCAACATAGTGGAATCTAAAATGTCATAAGCTGACAGTCCCCGAGAACAGTCCAATGAAATGGCCACCTACAGCAATAACCAGAATCAGCAACTGAATACCATCTACACAGTAGCAAATGCTCTACAATGTGTGTCCTTTACTGCAGCCTTTTGAACAGACAATGTATCCTATTGGCCTGTGTGCAAAATCATTCAGTGGTACAGTTATTGGCATATCTGCTGGAAATAAAATTATGCAACATATATAAATGAACATGACATGTCTTGCAATGCAGAAGTAAGTCAATTAGCCATCTGAGAAGATGTTTTTGGGATGAACAGGAATATAGTGTACTTCTTGGAATAGTTTCTAGGCCCACCAGTTCAAGTCAAGTTGGAAACATTTCAAGCTCGTGTTTATGAGGATAAGTAAAGTGTAAGTGTGTGAAGATTGAGGTACACAAGAGGAGGTCCCATCCATGAATAAGGACACTAAAAATATGTTTAATAGCCTAGATGAAACAAAAACAGAGAGCCAAAGCTCAGGAACCAACAATCCAGTATTGTAATCCACAGTTGTAAAAGAACGGTTATCAGACAGTGGACTATCATTTGCCTCAGCAATTCATACTATCTCAGCGGCCACAACAAGATTTTATACAGTCGAAAAACAAAATAGGGTGTGGGACAGAATCCTCCCCCAGTATGTCTTCTTGTAAGCACCCTGGTCCCCACCGGAACTCAGTGTAGACATGGTGGCTTGCCTACTTTCTTGAGATATGCCAACTGTGCAGTGATGATGATCCACTGCAATTCTGTCTATCCAAGTGGTCCTTCTATGTCAAGACGGAGGCGAGCATTAAGCTTTCATCTTCTTTATTCTCTACTCTCCAGTAGTTTCAACAAATATAACTTTGTAAACTTTCAATTTAAACATTTTTTCTTTTTTTTTTTAAACAAACTTCAGATCCCATCAATCCTGTAGTCCCCTAGTCTCTGGCCATATGACCTAGTCCTTCCTGTTCCTCTGTCCTTCCTCTTCTTTTCCTGCTCTCCACAAGATAAGTACCTCTTTATCTTAGCTCCGTAATATTCGCTTGACAAAACGTGTTTTATGCCATTAACGTAATTGGAATTGTACACCATGGACAATAATAGAATAGACATGTATAGTAGAGCGCGCGAGCATTAGTGTTTTAGTGTTTAAAAGGGATTCGGAGGCCCTGTGTCGTAATGCACGACACCTCAGGAGCCTGCCGTACCCCCTAGCAGAGCAGAAGTTCGCAGCCCCAACCCTTGGAAGGGCGGAGCTCTATGCAGGTGGGAAACTTCCCGTGAGCCGAGCAGAAACGGCCACGCGCAGCGAATGCGCCAATAGCGAACGCCTCCTACGCGGGGGCGTGGCTTTAACAGCGGAGCCACATGATTATAGAGTATTACCAGGCAAATAAGAAAGATGTATCCTGCAATACATACATACTGTATAAGGAGGTGCAGCCTCGAGCAAAGTGAATCTGTGGACGCGCCACTACACCTAGACAGGTATTGATTCAGGCACCGACCAGCACAATGTCGAACTTCGAGTGGAGCGAAGAGGAGCAGGAGGCAGACTACCAAGAAGACCTAGCCTATAGCTTCAAAGAAGTGCTGGGAGATTCACTGACAGAGGCAGTGGCCCAAGGAGTGTGGCCTTTACAAGAAAGGCTAGATACCATAGAACGATTCCTGAGCCAGAAGGAAGAAAGCACCAAGCAGGAAGAAAGCGCGTCCACATGGTCAACGTTTAACAACCCTAAGGGGTGTAACAGAGCCCGGAAGAGCAAAGACTCTTCTGACCCCCCGGGCTTACCGACAGGGGCGAGTACAGGAGCCCCAGAGGCTACAGACTTGTTCCTCAGACTAAAGGAAGCGTTCATGAAAGATTCCCAGGTGCCGAGCCTCCGGACCCCATACCCAGGGCAAGACAATATGGGTTGTACAGAGGAGGAAACCCCAGAAGGCTTCCCAGACGAGGAACCACCAATATCCCTGTGAAGGGTTTTGACCCATGCTGAATCAATAGACTGGGTAGATGTGGGGATGAGCTGTCGCCGCCCATCATTCCATCCCAGAGTCCAGGAGAACCGTGCAGTTGTGCGCATACCAAAAGCGCCAAGGGTGGAAGGTGATGCCAAAGGGAAAATAGCAGCACCTGTCAGAGCAAAAGCGCTTTTAAATCACCTCTGTTTCTTTGAGGGCAAGCTCCAAATGTCAAGTTCAAATATTGCAAGATAGCTAATACCGGAGACCTTTGTTCAAAAATCTGTTTTACTGATGTCAAAAAGTTGCTGAAATCATGGCACAAGACCACTCTAAAGATTCAACCTTCTTGGGGGGTTCCACATCACCACTCTACTGTAAGGATGCCTATCAAAATAATAGCAAAAATCTCCTGTCAAATTCAAGACAACTCAAAAATGGATGCAGTACCGACAAATTCCACACAGCAGCGCTAGCGGTCTAAACTCTGACAGGAGAACTGGCTGACAAAGGGACCTGAGTCAACTGGACTTCAAAGCCTGTGGGTTAATTAAAAAATCTTAGCCACCTGCTGTTCCCAGAGGCCAAGAGGCTGAGAACTCTTAACACCCCAGAGACTCACAACAGGAGGCAGGATATCACATGGCCCTTCTGAGTGAGAAGGAGGGGGTTTCCCCTTCAGCCTGGAGGAGAGAGACAATAGCCCCTTTGAGTTGAATGGGGTATGTTAATTTTGAGTGTTTCCTGTCAACAGCCCTCTGCCAGCAAGGAGAGACATGTGATCACTGACCCACCCAGACTTCTGGAGGCGGACTCAACACTTTGGGGAGTTGAATTGCAACAAATATATATTTTATAGAAGCAGTGATAACTTATTGTAACCAAATGACAGGAATGTACAACTTTGAGAGTCTTAGTATGGAAAATGCCCTCACGATTTGAGTCCAAACTCCAATTTGTACCAGGTTCTGGGGCAAAACCCCGCTAATTATGAATATTGTAGACACTGTATTTCAGCTAGAGACATGGAAAGTTACTGGGATATATGTGGAAGGGAAATGTACCTTTGTATAATTTTTGATGAAAATCCCATATTGCAAAACCCACTAAAATCGAAAATAAGTTGCCATTTTTGAATGCAAGCTCCTAGAAATGCCAGAGTCGGAACAGAGACTACCTGAAGCAATGTGTAATATGTACATGTAATGTCAACCATTTGTGTACCTGGGAAATATGTATTTGGATCAGAAATAGATTTGTGTGCATATTGACCAGGGGAGTGTCATTTCTGTAGGTCATAAAAATGACATCACTCTGACACACTATCCCTTCCCAAATCAGGGACCAAAGAATCTATTGACCTATCAAATTAAGAGAGGGGCAGCCTTAGTGAAGCTAGCCTCTCCACCCACTTTCTAAACACATAAAAGCAGACTGCTGGGACAGGTAGAGAGATTCATTTTCCATTTCCGCGGAGCATTTTGACGGCCAACATCCCATCCAGACAGAGACCAGAACCAGGGACCCATAGACTACAGAACTTTGAACCTAGAAGGCCCACTGCAAGCAAAAGTATTCTCAGCAGGCCTTCAGAATCCAGCAAACCTAACCAAACTATTCAACAGCCGGGCGAGCTGTTTGAATTCTTTGCGAAGAACTTTTGCCGGAACCGCAGACCAGACCCAGACCGCTGTGAGCAGAACCAGAGATCCGGATCGCTGTGAGCAGAACCGGTGCCTGATTAACCCGCCGAGCAGAGGGAACCGCCGCTGGACGTGTTGACCAGATCTGTGACGAGGCCCATTCATTTCAAAATTAGGAGTGAGTATCCGCCAGAACTGTGCAGAACCCAATCTCTTAGTTAAAATAATCTAATCCAAACTATTTTAACCTAATTAGAACAGCCTCCTAGAAATCGTGTCATCTGTCATTTTTAAAGCTGCAAAACTGTCACCTGTCAATTCTGCAGCTGCAAGCTGTCACCTGTCATTTTGAGTTTACTTTAAATCCGAAAAACTACCTTCAGAAATTCAACCGTATCTCTGGAACCGCTTGTCCTAGGAACGAGATTTAACTTTCCTCTGAAAGCTTATAATCTGAGCTATCCAACAAGCCTAGAACTGACTCCTTATACTTTTACCACAATCGCGATTTACGCACTCGCAACATTTACCGCGATTTGCGATTTGGCTTGATTTCGTCATCTGTAAAAAGATAGCCGCTTTTGCCTGAAATGCTAAATTTCGTTTGCAACCTAATAACCATCCCTGAACCATTGTTAGAGCTGACCTGAACTGATTTAAAGTGTCTACCACTCACCCTGAACCTCCTATAGGGAATTAAAAGCATTTTTAGCATTTTTCACTTCCTTGCCACCACATTACAAACCAAATCAGTTTACCAGTAGTACATTATCTATTGTTGATCACTGTCATATTTTAAGTGTGATATCCAATATTAATTTATTATAAAAGTGTGATAGATATATATTGTTATATTTCTCAAATAAACCTTTTAAATTTGCAAAACAGACCTACTGCTTGGCTCAGTGGGGTCAGCGGGATTCTAAGAGAGGGGTGTTATGTAAGGGTTGTCATCCAGAGTACATGAACTGGACCTAAAAATATATCAATAAGGGTTTTCCTCAGCATCCTAGAATAGGCATTGACTTAGCTGTATTTTTAAAGTGAAGCCACTTAACATCCCCCACATCCACTCAAGCGGATGCAGATAACAAAGGGGATGAGGGGTGCCAACCTCTGCCTAAGAAAAGGCAACAAAAACTCCACCACCTAGAAGAGGACGAAACGGCTGACATGTTCCAATCGGAAAAAAATCAGAAATCTGAGATCTTCGGAGTGGGTGCCATCGCCGAGAGTGGCGAAATACATGACGCAGAGATTGAGGAAAGCCCGACCTGCAGGGCAAAGTCGCGGAAGCCCCAGAACTGGACCCTAAAATGTTGTTGTTTGTCTCCAAATCGAACAGAGACCCGAGGAGCGGCATAGACCGCTCCTGGAGAAGCTGCCAAGAAAAACTCCTCGACCTGGCAGGTCCGCTAGCTAAAATAATGAACATAGCCAAACGAGCCAGAGATACAGGCGAGGAGGTAGACTGAGGAGTGCTAGCAAACTTGGCTCAACGGGCCATATGTATACTAGGAAACGCAAACTGCGTGATTTCATCGGAGCGCAGGAGAGGCCTCCTCTTGAAAATCGACCGGAAACTAGGAGATCTGTCGTCATACGAAGCCTGCGAGGCATTGCAGGGCCTATTGTTTGGAGAGACTTTTGGTAAGAAGATGGGGAGGTTCGTAGGGACCTACACCTCCCTGGAGAAAGCACAGGCTTCGATGAACAAAATGTTCCCAGGGAGAGTTTTTGGCGGGACCGGTCGCTACAGAGGTCGCTCGACCGGTCGATACCAAGCATCCAGAAGGCCTCAATACAACAGAAACCAATACTGGGAATCCAGGCAGCTTGATACCTTCTTTCCCCCAAGAGGCCGCTTCCCTAGAGGAAGACGAAGCAGAGGACAGGGAAGAGGACAAAACTTCCCCATAGGTGAGAATCTTTACATATCCACCAGTAGGGGGGAGGACAGCTATATTCTGGGAAAACTGGCACTCGCTTTCCAGTGATGCTTGGGTCCTTCAAAAAGTGAAAGGCATGTGTATAGAATTCACAGAAACCCCCATTCAGGACCAAGCGCCACGCCCCGTAGTCGCGACACGGACCGAGAAAGGGCTGCTAGACTCAGAATTGCGAAGCCTAGCAGAGAAATGGGCAATCGAACCATGCATAGCGCCGCCAAGATTTGTGAGCAACATGTTCCTGGTTCACCGAAAAGACAAAGTGAGACCAGTGATACATCTAAGGCACATGAACAGCTGGGTGGCCTACAACCACTTCAAAATGGAAGGAATCCACCAGCTCAGAGATACGTTCAGACAGAATGACTGGCTGGCGAGGATAGACTTGAAAGACGCCTATCTTACGATTCCTGTACAGAGGGATTTCCAACCCATTCCTAGCATTCGACTGGGACAGGCAATTATGGCTACGATGCCTTTCGGGCTCTCCTCGGCGCCATGGGCATTCACGAAAGTGATGAAGCCGGTAGCCGCAGCGATCAGAGGGAAAGGAATTTGCATGATTACATATCTAGACCACATCCTACTGATGGCCGACAGCAGAGAGACTCTAGTCTACCAGACCGACTGGGTAGTACACCTCTTAACCTCGTTAGGTTTCCTAGCGAACTGGGAGAAGTCGGAGATGGCTCCGGTGAGGAGGATAGAATTCCTGGGGTTTATTACAAACACCAGGTCGGCGACACTGGAACTCCCAAACAAAAAGATCAGAGACATAAAGAGAGAAATAAGAGCATGTCTCAGCAAAACGAGAATATCACTCCGCACCATAGCGAGAGTAGTAGGCTTACTAGCGGCATCAATACAAGCAATCTTCCCAGGGCCATTACACTACCGAGCCCTTCAGAGGCTGAAGATACGGCATCTTCAGCAAGGCCTACACTATCACCAACTGGTACTCTTAGATCAAGAGTCCAGGACAGAGTTGGAATGGTGGTTAGCGAACATGGAGGCCTGGAACGGCAGAGCCATCTTCGGCGACTGCCCAGACCTGATAATAGAATCAGATGCCAGCAGAGCAGGCTGGGGAACCCGGTGCGAGGATCTCCAGACAGGAGGGAGATGGAGCGCATCTGAACTCTAATTACACATAAACTGTCTAGAGTTACTAGCCGGATCCTTTGCGATCAGGGTATTTACGAAAGGGAAAGTGAACTCCTGTATCCTGCTAAAAATGGACAACATTTCGGCAGTCAAATACATAAACCATTTAGGAGGGACAAGGTCCAAATTGCTGGCGGAAATAGCCAAGGATTTCTGGCATTCCTGCCTAGAATCAGGCATCTCGGTGGTAGCCGAATACTTACCAGGTTCGTTGAATGTAGTAGCGGACTGGAACTCCAGACATCTCTCAGACTCCAGCGACTGGATGCTGGACCGGATGATTTTTCAGAAACTGGAAAAGATCTGGGGCCCAATATACACAGATCTGTTTGCATCCAGGCTGAACGCTCAGAAAGAGAGGTTCTTCAGTTGGAGATTGGACCCAGCGGCAGCCGGAGTGGACGCTTTCCTGCAAGATTGGACGGAGCACACGGTTTACGCTTTTCCTCCATTCATAATGATGAACTGAGTACTAGCAAAGGTACGCAGAGGGACAGCGGACCTGATAGTGGTAGCTCCGATCTGGAAATCCCAAGTATGCTTCCCAGCGCTCATGGAACTATTGGTAGATTATCCGAGAATATTGCCCCAAGGAGAACACCTCCTCATGGACCCAGCTGGGTCATCTCACCCTCTGAGAGTGAAGGGGACACTGCCATTGATGGCGTGCAGGATAGCAGGAGACGCTGGAATCTCCCGGGCATTTCATCACAAGCTGCAAGTCTCATCGCAGAGATATGGGCTCCATCAACTCGAAGGAGCTACGACGCAGCTTGGAACAAGTGGTCGACATGGTGCAGAAGGAGAAATATTTATGCCGTTTCTGCCCCTCTAGTTGAGATCTTGAATTTCCTAGCGGAACTCCTCCAGAACGGCAAAGCATACAGAACAATAGGGGTATACAGATCTGCGATATCAGCAGGTCACCTACCTGTGGAAGGAGTACCGGTGGGAGAGAATGTAGCAGTAATTCGGCTACTAAGAGGAATAAGATTCAGGAAACCACTGCAGCCGAAATATGAATCTTTATGGGACGTAGCAATAGTATTGAAACTATTTGCGGAGAGGCCCGACAACAAGTATCTGTCCCTAGGACAGCTGTCCGAAAAACTAGCCATGCTATATGAGAGTAGCAGACGTGAGAGTCTTAGAAGTGAATAGGAGAATGTACGGGCTGGAAGATATGACATTCAGCTTAGACAGAAGAACTAAAACGGATTCTAGTACCATCACATACCAGTACATGCAGGAACACCCGAAATGGTGCGTAGCGGCACGTATAAAGGAATACGAAAATAAAACAGCCAAACTAAGACTGGCAAGGACGACTCAATTATTAATTGCGCGCAGAAAGCCACACAGAGGAGTAGCAACAGCCACCATAGCACAGTGGGTCAGAAACATTATGAGTTTAGCCGGCATAGACATGACAAGATTCGGGGCACACTCAGTCAGAGGAGCGATGGCCTCGAAAGCACTAGGACTAGGCGCAACATTACAAGACATCATGAAAGCCGCAGATTGGGCTAGTGAATGCAATGGCAGGAGTAGTAGTAAGAAGCTTTGAACAAGCTTAATGCTCGCCTCTTTCTTGACATAGAATGAAGATTCCCCCTGATTATAGCGCAGGGAGCTCTTGATTCTATTAAAGACAAGGAGGTGAGCATTAAATTCCCATCCCGAATACACAAGGAATGCAATGATGAAATACATGTTGTGAAGTACTGTTGTTAATTAACATGGCTATTTCTTCCAGAATAGGGTGTGTATTCCCACCCTAACATATACAATTTTGTTTCTGCTTGATTTACGGGATGAGCAAAAGAACAACTGAAAGCCCGGATCAGAGCAGGCCGCCCAGAACAGCTTTGAAAGCTCGTATGTGAGAGATCGAACTGGTACAAAGCAGGAAGTTCAGCACAAGTTCAACAGTTGAGTGAGCAGTTAAAGAGAAAGGACAAGTTCAAGCAGTCAAAGAAGAGGAAGGACAGAGAAACAGGAAGGACTAGGTCACATGGCCAGAGACTAGGGGACTACAGGATTGATGGGATTTGAAGTTTGTTTAAAAAAAAATGTTTAAATTGAAAGTTTACAAAGTTATATTTGTTGAAACTGTGGAGAGTAGAGAATAAAGAAGATGAAAGCTTAATGCTCGCCTCCTTGTCTTTAATAGAATCAAGAGCTCCCTGCGCTATTAGCAGGGGGAATCTTCATTGAGGTGTTCAGTACTTTTTTCAATTAGCTGTGACAATCCTAAGCTTCTCCTTGTTATTAGGCAAGGTAAACTGGTATTTCACACTGCTGAGCTAATTACCTTAGACCACATAGGTACAACTCTCTAACTCCTAGAACTGCAATCCCAAACGGGATGTTTTGCAACAATTTATTAAGATTGTCACTCTATTTCTTGTACTGCACTTCAATCTGCATGATCTGCCCCAATTCATGTTGATCCATTAAACTCCATGCCATTCTATAATGCCAAGTACCAAGCACACAAACTGGATTTTCAACTACAATTTATTTAGCACTACCAACTGGGATGGTCACTCTCTAAGCCCTAGTCCTGAGCTTAAACACTGGATGTTATACCTCAATTTATTTGGTTCTAGCTACCAGCAGAACTACTTCCTCACACATTGTACCAGACTCTCAATCGGGGGGTTCAGTGTCAATTTGTTGTGCTACCAACCAGCAAAGTCACTTTCTAACTCCCAGTATCATGCTTACAATTTGGATAATCTACCTCAATGTATATGGCTCTACATACCAGTGGAGTCACTCCCACTTTTTTTCCTTTTTCTCCTTGTTGTCCATGTCTCCAATGTATTTGACCCTCTAGCCCCATCACCTACAAGAGGTTGGAGTAATGCTAAAACATTTGTCTTTCAATGACAAGCAGCACTGCCATGGGTTCCAACTCCTCTGACTAGCAGATGACAGCAAATGCAGCCAGAATGTGCCAGTATTCTTCCTCGCCCTGGTGATTCTTACCTGTCCAATCGATGGCACACCCAGAGCTCCACCATCAAAAGGATGATGTCATGCTAGTTGTAATAGTATGGCCTGCTGGTGGACTGTGGAATTTGGCCATACTCTGTTGGGCCAGACATGTAGGATCGAGGAGATGTTTGGGTTGGCCCAAAGTGGAGGGGGTGAGGGACCCTCATTACAGCATGACTGGTGACAAACTGATTTGTTACCTGGCACTTCTTGTCACAGTCACTGCTGGAGGGTACAGCAGAAGCCGGGTCTGTGAGACATGCTGTGTGTTCCTGAAACACATCATAGAACCAAACTTAAAGTGCTTGTGCATCATTCATATGCCAACAGGATTCTTGTTTTTGATACCTTGCTTAGTTGGTTTCCGGCAGATATTGTTTAATACAATGTATTCCTCATCCTAGCAGTCCTTCTGTCAATCAGGCTGAAGTAGTACCACAATCATGACCAGATGAATGTTGTCATTGTGGGATAATATGTGTCCCACATTCATATGGAAAGCATTAGCCTGTCTTGTCCCCTCTGCATGAGCAGGCAATGGTGCAGATGCCCATGAATGATATACCTGAGCTTTCACATAGGGGGCAATCCCTGGCTAATCCACCTGGCGGTCTTCAGTCTCTTGCAGCTCCACCACCTGCTATCACATCTCCCCTCACCCTCTTCACTTCTGTGTCTACATCTCCCAGCTGCTGGACTAACAACCTACCCTCATAAACTCCACATTGCTCTGGATGCTATGGATGTCATCTACACAAACTTCGCTGACTACACACAGATCCTCATTCCGATAACGGGCAACTATGACCAAGACACAATCATGATCAATACAATTTATGCAATAATTCAAAACTGGATGGCAATCAATAGTCTCTGCCTCAATGACAAGAAAACAGAGATACTCATTGTGGGCTAGGCAGCCAAAATCAATGCCCTCCACCCTGACTACTCAGCAATCAATATCGATGGAACCCCTATCCCTGTACTAAAGCAGGTTAAAACTCTAGGTGTCTACTTAGATGCAAATCTAATGATGGTTAAACATGTTAATGCACTATCCTCAGCTATGTCTTACACCTACTCATTGCAATAAGTCATCAATTCCTCACACCACACAACTGCACCAGTCTAGCCCAGGCTCTTATTTTATCAAAGCTGGACTATTGCAACGCCTCACTGTTAGGTACCTCTAACACTAACTTGGCAAAAATGCAACTTTTGCAAAACAAAGACCGGCGAGCAGCTCTTGGCCTACAAAAATGAGACCATATCATCAATTCCAGGAGGGAAGCCCACTGGCTACCCATAAAAGCCAGAATAATCTTTAAATCACTCTGTGTCTCACACAAGTGTCTCGCCAAAAATGCTCCTTCTTATCTCAACAACAACATTGTCCTCTTGAACAAGACAACAAGAACTCTGAGATCAAACAAAAATGCACATCTCACTGACCCATGTTACAAATGCTCTAGAGCAGGGGGAAGTAGCATTCCAGTACTGACTCCCAAAATCTGGAATACCTTCCCACTACAAATTAGAAATGAGCCTGTGCACCAATGCTTTAAAAACTACTTAAAAACCTAGCTATTCAATAAATTCTAAGACCAGCCTCTGACCACCTCATTTTTCTTCTTCGACTGGACCAGGCTACTCCCCCACCAGAGTTAACCCTTCCATAGCCCTAGCCCATTATCCTGACTAGCTGGTGACTGCATGTGACTGTGATGTATCGACTGCTCTGCATTGTTAACTTTATGCTTCAAATTGTAATTGTGCACAATTTAACTGTACTCATTTATATAAAGCTGTCTGTAACTACGCTGTGGCACTCACATGTTTAGGCGTATAACAAATGTAATAATACATAAATAAATAAATAAATATAATGGCCCACAATCTGCAGGAACTATATAAGAGTCTCTGCAGCTTTTTCAACCTTTACCGATTGGTAGTCAAATCCTCCATGTCATCTACCATGCCAGCTACTTAAATGAATGAGTTTGGCTTAAATTTTCAATGCAATTATATTTGCTCCTTCAAATCACAAGCCTCTTCAAACTAAACCTCCTCATTCCCCACTTGCCCTTCCTTGAGTACAGTCTCACCATCCATATGCACCATTATCATCTAATTTTCCTAAATTCTGGTCTCTCCCTCCGAGCTTATTACCTCAACCTCTGCCATAGATTCTGAGGAGTTTTCCAGTTCCTAATCTCCTGTAGAGAAGGAGCTAAGCACCCCCACCTCAATCACCTCGCCTATCTTGCTGATATGTTGGGAACCAGAGTGTGAGACACATGCAGTACCAGTGAAAATACTGATATCAAGGAGAATCCTGGAAGCATGGTTCCCAATGAGAAAACCATACCTGCATATGAGACAGTATAATGGCCATTTGAATGAAATCCCGGAAGAAGCAGGACCAATGAATGGCCAAGAAGAATGGTGACACCATGCAGAGATGAGATGACGCAGATAGAAGAGATGCCAAGACCAGAGAATGCAGATATTCTATAAGGCAACAAGAAAGTATTGAAGATATGTGGCATTTTGGGATCAAGATGAAAAAGCTCATGCTACAGAAATGATGAAGATGTCAAGTCATTTTACACGTGTACAAAGGCAAAGAAACCCAAGCAAAGTATTCTTGAGGCTAGCTTTATAGTGAATAGATTGCAGCATGCTCCAACATATACATATATATATATATATATATATATAGCAGTGAGTAAAGAATGGATGTTTCCACTACGTGTTATAGCAGAACTGGGCTAAAAAGTGAAGGCCTCTTTTCCAGTGTGTCGCAGTTGGAAAACAAGTGAATTACAAAGTGAATCTCATAAAGGTGAGGCTGGATGAGCCAAGAAGCCAAGGCTGTATCAGGCTGGGGTGAGCAGACATTGGATACAAATCGTGTGAAAGAAGGAAGCTCCTGTTTAGGAGATATGAACAAAACAAGGAAGATGTCAGAATTCTATTAGAAAATAGTATTTTTAATACACGAAAGGCTCAATTTTGTGGTCTTCAGTCAAATGGAAGGATGAAGTTGGACGACATGATGGTCACACCTCCGCATGAGGGCAGAGCATAATAGTATTTTTAATACACGAAAGGCTCAATTTTGTGGTCTTCAGTCAATTGGAAGGATGAAGTTGGATGACATGATGGTCACACCTCCGCATGAGGGCAGAGCATGCCTTCACTCCACTGAATTCTCCAGAGCAAAGAACACTCCCAAGAACAAGTACAAAGCCCTAATTGACTGCAAACCACTGAGGTGATGATGGATGATTTTGCTATTGGGTGGGATGCTATGGTTGAAGACTAGCTCACCAGCACCTGGAAGCCCAGTCTGTGTGCAGCTAGATGTAGGTGGAAAAGTACTGACAGAGGTTAGAGTCCCAACCAATGGTAGGGGGTTGCATGATTAAGGGTCTTATAGTTTGTGTAGCCAATAGGATGTTGTATATTTAGTGACGTTCATAGTGACCTCTTTAAGGGGAGGGCTTAGTTGCCCCATCTGATGTTAAGAAAGAAATCCCTTTCTTTCACTGCACGAGTATGGATCATATACTTAGACTTTGCCTTAGACCCTATCACACTTGCCACTAGGTTTTTGTAGTTTACAACATAGTATGACATTACGTAGGTTGACATCACCTATGACGATTGTTTGCTATAAAGGAATGTTTTTTTTAAGATGCATTGACAGACCTTACTCTGAGACGTTCATTGATGTCCGTTGTATTCCCTGTTTTAGATAATTATAATTGATATTAAAGCAGTTATCCTTTTGCCAACTACCTGAATTGTTTGATTATTGATGTTTGAGTAACTTCTGCATCCCCATCTATCTCAAGGGTATTGCTATCTCATGTAAAAGGGCTAGAAGCTTCCAGTTCACTCCCTTTTCTGGCTCTCCCTTTTGATCAAATTATATGTTGCTGTTTAAAATTACAATCACAAAACAAGACAAGAGATCTTGTAACTTACAAAAAGTAAGGAAAGTGTCTAACTAATGCAAAGCATGGGAAGACTTCTCGGTTTCATGCAAATATTTCTACAAGCAAATGAAAAGCAATTTGTTGGGAGCCCTTTGGTTTTATTGTGTCATTGATGATTACAACAATGAGTAGTTTCTACACAGCCTACCCTACTCAGCAGTCACAATTATAAAAAATAAGAGCGATCACAATCATAAATGTGAAACAGGTACAGGTAAGATATATACCTCCTTTGTCTTTTGTGGTAAAGTGGGCAGAGGGCAAGCTATGCTCTTAGAAGGGGTTTGGAAGTGAATTATTAGCAAACAAAATAGCAAAGTATAACAGTCCAAAATAAAGGAATGACTTGTCAAGTTTCCATAAAATAAACTTTACTTAATATAAATGCGCAAAAATGACTAAATAGAACAATCCTACAATATCCACTCATGTGGAAATAACACAGACTACACAATAGATAGTGTGACGCAGCACTGTGTGTAATGAAACCGTGGTGAATGGCAATCAAATACCACAATGGTCATAAAAACAAATGTTCTTGTGCAATAAAAAAGATATTAGATGTCACGTAACAAGTAGAGCCCTAAGATGGACATGAGAGGCAATTAGTAGTCAACAATACCTACTCACTGTTTTTGGCATTTCAACAGCAATAAACCAGGCTTCTGGATGCTGTTTGAGTGGTTTGAAATAGCCTTGAATGTGACGTTTGTGTTTTTTCAGCCGGGGAACAAATGTTAAGTAAAGGCTGAGCTTAAGTTGCTGTGGTTCGAAGCTGTGTTAGAAGAATGTGAATCATGCGGGCCACCAGGGTAGTGCAGTGGTTGAAGGATTGTTTTATGATGAAGATGCTGGTGAGTGGACATACAGTTCGAGTTGGGATAGTTTGTTCTGGCACTCAGGGGTTGCTGTTCGAGGATGCCTCTAGGGTCGTTTCAACCACTGATTTAGATCGACAAAAAAGATGCTGATGTTTCGAAAGTCAGCTCGAACAAGGTAGTTGCAGCAATGAACTTGAAGATCAAGCTGAGGCAACAACGTGCTCAGCTGGAACCGTAGGTAGGCGTACTGGGTTGAACATGCAGCAAAGCAGATTGATGATCTGGAGAGTACCAAAAGCAGAACTGCAGGGGCCTGTTGGTTCAAATGAGTCCAACTGGTTTGAAACACATCTCAAAGTAGTTGGACAACGAAAAGCCAGGATTCTGGCTGATATGGATCTCGGCTTGCTTTGAGTCCCAGAGGCTCAGGGAAAAGATAAGCCCTTTTCTCACGCTCCCAAACATGATGGAGGCTGGCAAACACCTGCAGTGAGCTTCCACCTCTAATGATGTCATGGGTACAAGTGATGCTGGCAGAGAGGCTGTCAGGGCTTGAGGACAGAGTGTGTGTGACATAGGTGCAGGAAGTAGGCTCAAGAAGTCAACAACCAACACCAAAAAGACACCCAAATCAGATGCAAGGGCATTACAAAAATGTTAAGCCTTACCAAAGTCTTCTCTGCCCTCATTGCATGACAGAAGCCTACAAGATCACACTTCCCAGCAGCCCCAGCGTCAGGAAATACAAAAATAAGGCCATGTTGGGAGTGGCACGTTCACTCACAGGCATGCCGAGCAAAGTACGGGGCATGTGCTCGAGAATTCGCCTAGGCATGATGCACGCTGAGAAGTTCCGGCCATGGTGATACACACGAGGGGCCACGCCCCACAGGATCATGATCCCTGCTCCTCACCCAGACAAGATAACTGCTGCAGCACTTCCTGAGACATTGGGGACGCTGTGGGATATGTGCAAGGGCCCCAGCCTGCCCAAAAACGACCCTGCTCCTCATGAAGCTAAGTACCATGACAGCTGCTACATGCCCAGGCACCCCGCATTAACTTGCACAACTAACTCAACCCTCAATAGGCAGCACAAACAGTACTAGGACAGCATACAGGCTGTCATGATCACAGACAACCGGTCCTCCATGCCGAATGCAAATTAGCTATTTGCGGCTCCCACACAAAAGCTGCATGTTTAAAGTCACATGCGGCCCCACGTGCTCCTGCATGTCATTAGCAACCCTTTACTGCTAACTCAGAGCCCCATAGCCATCCACAGTTAAACACATGCACACATGAGCCACGTGTGCCGTAATTCATGCAAACTAATAGTGGCTCTCTTCGCAGCATTTGAACTGCTCCTGCTGTCCGGACCAGAGAGCATGCAGACGAGGAGTCAACAAGGAACACTCCAGCAACCAGCAGCCATACCCAGTGATTTTCTGTTCAGTACTGGTACAAGCCAGTGTCATTGTTATCCATGCATTGTGGGGCATGCATGTATGTATGGATGAGAGTATGCATAGGGGCAATACCATATATACAGTATTTGCTTACCCCATGTCCTCCTACCCATCCAGAACCTCTTCCTAAACCTCTTCTCGGTTATCCTAATTTCCCCATACCTATCCAACCAGCATTTTCCTAGCCCTCCTTTCCTGCTGGAGTTGCAGAGGCCTGCGTAAGCCCAGATTTGCAGGAGCCAAAACCACAGTGGGGGTGGTTGGTTTGTTCCACTTCCGCACCTCGGAGCTGTGGACCCTGTCAGAGGCAGGTTTTGCTCCATATCACCCCCAATGTACCCTGGAGATGGCTTTTGGAAAAATGCCTACTTTTTTTCTAATATAAATGCAAGAGTACAATTCTAAAAGTCCAAAAAAATAAAAGAAATCTTGAATAGGATGGAATACCATGTCCTGATATGGGGCAAATTAAGAAGTATGCACATGACAGTGGATACCATTAAAATAATGTGTATTACATTAGCATCCCAGAGTAAGTGCTGATTCAATCAAAGTGGGGGATCATGTGCTGTATTCAATATTAGAATTGTGTGCAAATTATATATTGTGTGCCCTCTCACGGTATCTAGTCAATTCATCTAAACCCATTCCTTCTAATACCATTCCATCGATTTTTTTCCATATAAAAAATGTCTATCTAATGCATGTTTTTGGACGTTAAAGGGTACATTTTTGTTCAGGGTTGGGGGGGACCCCCCAAAAAAATGCATTAGATGTAATGGTGTTAGATGAAATGACCATACACCCCCTCTCACACCACTTGGCACAGCAATTGCTCCTTTCCCACCAGCTAGCTCACCAATCACCAGCTATTACTCTGCACTTGCCCCATCACAGGCCCATGCTGTGTGCCCCAGTCTCCTGCAAATCTGACATTATTGGGCACAATAGAAACAGTAAAATCACTGAGCCCCCTTTCAAGCCTTCCATGGCACACATCTTTAGTAGGGAAAACCTTTGGTTTGATGTGATGCTGCACTGACACACAGCATTGCATTGAATAACGCGTATTAGAAATGCCCCATTTACACCTGGATCTTCAAATCGTGTTTGCCATTGGAGATATTGCTCTGTGCGCTGCATGAACCTGCCGGCAAAGGCATTACAAACACTCTTTTTTTCCCTTGCTACCAGGGTCAGACTGGGACTACAAATAGGCCCAGCCAGCCAATGAAAAGTGTCCCACTACCCAAACAAAGTGGCCCACAATCATGAATTCCAGCAGTGCGTTACTATTCTGAACACCACATGGAAGGAAGATGGATTTGGAAGCGCTGCACAAATGTGTGCTTATTGAAAGCAATGGTTTGGGTAATTATTGGGGAAAGTCAGGATTACAATTCAATGTCAACAACACTTCTAGGGTGTGGTTGATATTTGCAAGTGATGTACTGCAGCATATGTTGCCATTATGTATTGCAATGGGTTAGCAGCACTGCCAGAGGAGGGAAGTGGGATGTCACTTTTAGCTGACCATTGATGTTGATTCTATGGACTCAGTGAGACCCTTCACACACGTAGCCTTTTGTGCTGTGATGGAGGTTCAGGTTTGACTGAAAGCAGGAAGGGCAAGCATACCAAGAATGAGGGGATTCCAAGCTATGTTCTACTGGTGTTAAACAAGCTGTTAAGGCACCTTAAGAAATACCACAGCAATAGGAGTCCTGACTTGACCCTTATATGTTGTGCCATTGATTAGCCTGCTTAGTTCAGTACACACTTCGCTTGCTGAATTATGCAGCAACTAAGGGACTGATTCATGGAATATTTTGCACGGTTCAAAGTGACTTTGCAACGCTGAAAAGTGACTTTGCACTACCGACACAAACCCTGATTCATGGAACTGTGCAAAGTGTATTTTTGCAGTGCAAAGACAGTCCAAAATTTATTTTGTACTGCGAAAATGACTTTGCACTGACTTTGCACTGCAAAAATACATTTTGCACAGTGGCAAAGAATGGAATATGAGTCTGAAGGACACACACTTAAGTTAATAGTACATATATTCTTTGAGAGAAAAAATATGTTTCACTTGCCAAACATCTTCTGTGGGTTAAACCTTGAATGTAGTGGACTCTGTACAGACTTTCATTGCTGCCTTTAACTGTTGTATTGCCCCTTTAGGGCCAACCTTTTGCCACTGGTTGAGTTCATTAACACCAAAGCAGTTCCGAATCCTCATTCTGGATGGAGAGGAACATGTATTGGAATGGGAGCAGCCAACGTGGCTGAATGGATGAGAATACTCGGGTATTTCAGTGGACATATCTCGAGAATAACGACTTTCCTATGTTATAGCTTTTTTGAAATACGCCTATGTGGGCATAAATGAATCAAGAGTATACCAGCCATCTGGACAATGCATTTCTACTATATCAAGCCCTGCCTCCATCATGTGGATGCAGAAGTAGCTTGATACTAGTCATTAATGCAAAGAGGGGTTGTTGTACCTATCCCTTTGGTGAAATGCTGCATGCCATCACTATTATGAATAGGCCCTGTAAATAAGGAAAGCGGAGTCCTTCTTTGATAGAAGTAGTGTTTACATTTGCAAGATATGTCCCCACCTGATTGTAACATAACGTGTTTGTAATACCTCTACCTTACCGACTAAAATGTGTGTGGGGGGGGTGCAGGCATGGGGAGGGAAGGCAGGGCTATTGGGGAGGAAGGTGATGGCAGGCAACAGAATAAGAGAAGCCTCAAAAGAAGATGGAAGGGAAATAGAAACAGGTATAAAGAAGGAACATGAGGACGTGGGGAGTGGAACATGATGGGATGGAAGAAAGGAAGTAAGAAAGACGCTTCGTGCATGAAAGACAACAGGCAGGACAGAGTGATCTAATGGAAACATTCCGGGAGCGCTGATGTCCCTGTGCAGAACTTGGTAATATTAATGAATGGCACAGCCTGGTATTTAAAAGTGAGAGAGGCTAAACATACACGCTCGCAATTTCCTCTGATGGTGACAGGCACGGAGGTAGCGCCTTGCTGACAGTAGACAGGGTCATAGCGAGTGTGCCGGACTGACAGTGACAGGCAGACTGGCCTCAGTGGGTATATTCCCACGAGCGCACAACTGTCTCTCTGGCAATGTAGTGAGTGCACCCCAGTGACATGCTATCAGCAAACAATTAGTGCATCTAACAATACAAAGCACCCTCTCAGTGGGGGGAGTGCTTTCAGGGGGCACTTGCTAGTGAGCTCATCTCAGTGAGAGACAGTAGACAGGCTCGAGTGCACCAGCAGGACAGCAGCAGACCCAATGACAGGCTAACATCAGGGTGAGCAACTCTTAAGAATGTATTCTACACCCTCAGCATGAGTGCTTTCATGAGACAGTTGACAGTGAGCGTGTCTCAGTGACTGCTGACACGTGTGTATTCTGAGTGCACCAGCAGGACCGTAACATGCAGAGCGTCATGAGCGCACACCAGTGACAGGCTAACAGCAGACAGAGTACTTCTAACAGGAAAGCACACTCTCACTGTGATGAGCGTGTTCGTCGTGAGGCACTTGGTAGCCAGCGCATCTCACTGACAGCTGACAGCAGCCTTACCCAATGATCTCAGGAATTTCCCCTCCCTCCAATCCTTCAAAAACAGAACAAAACAATGGCCACACGATCAAGACGATGCTCTGGCCACCACTCTGTAATGCGTGCTGCTCCCTTTTTGTTTACTTCTGTATATACTGTATCTGATTGACATCCTCATTGTAAATGTATGTATATATATATATATATATATATATATATATATATATATATATATATATATATATATATATAACTGTAACCTGTAACTGCCTTTTCTAACACTTCCTTGTAACCACATTTCTAAACATGCGCCCTGATGCCCTTGGGCAGGCTGCGCAATATAAATAAACAAATACAAATACAAATTAGTATAAGAACGGAAACCATGTCCACCCTGGTGAGTGCTTTCACGTGGTGGTGCTTGGTAGTTGTGCGCGCATCTCAGTGACTGCTGACAAGCTTGTATTCTCACAGCACATGCATAACAGTGACAGACACACTGTCATGTGTGCACCCCAATGACAGACTAACAGCAGATTTAGTGCACATAACAAAGGAAAGCAAGCCCTCAACCCCCCTTACCTGAATGTTTGCAGGAGATCTCGACACCAGGTAGGCGACACCTCGCTCCCTCCCACCTTGCCGTTGTGCTCGCCTGCTCAAACAGCATAGTTAACAGCCTCCAGGGAGAAACGCAAGCAAGGTGCCAGGAGGATAGCTCAGGTGCAATGCGTTTGTGAGGAAGACAAAGCAGAGCAACCCAAGTTCGAATCCCGAGGTCCCGTGCTTTTATAACAATCAAATGATGTCATGTGTTGCGAGTGACTCATGTTCTGGAGGAGATGTAAAACTGAGATTCAGTTGGCTGGGTCGCTGATGATAGTGCTTAGAGTGACAGCAGCAGAGAGTGCGCAGGGCCTGGCTAATGTTGCCAGTCTAACTTCCTTTACTCCAAGTAGTGATAATGTAACAAGTTGGACTGCGCCCAGGCACCGACACGTCGAGAGCAGCCCTTCCTGGTCGCATAACACCACAGAACAATGAAAAATCGGCCCATAGTTTGTGAGACCAGTCCACCTCAAGTGAATTGCATTCGGCCGAGGAGCCAGTCCACCTCTGCTGCTATGTTCAAGCACTGGATTTAAGCAGCAGGCCATTATTGACAGGGGTCAACCTACCCACCCATGTGTGTAATAAGCGTCTAATTATCCAGTATCCATATAGTTACATTCATAATACATCAGTAAACTTGTCCTTACATTCCATTAAAAAAAAAATAAAAAAAAAAACTCTTCTTCTACCATTTTGGGCTCTTGTTGGGTACAAGGCACATGGAAAAGAGATCAGAGGGGTGACCTGCATGCCTGCAGGAATTCTGCCACAGTAGAGGAGTGCACTGATCTACAACGTGCCTGCAATAATAGTGTTCCTGGTCCTTTCCACCTTCCTGGCATTGTTGCTTTTCAGTGTGGACGTTGGCAATGCAGAGCCAGCCAAAAACCAATATTTATGGTAATGCTAAAGTGGCACCTATGTGGCAAAATTAAGAATATTAATTAAGTACACCTGCAGATTTATATATGGCATACTCCCCCCCTTTCTCCACTGTGGGATTGGGCGTGAGCGTTTTCTCTGCTGACCAGATGACTACATCCACCAGTAGCCCTTGCAGCAGATTTTTATCCCCTGCACTTTCTGTGAGCTGCAAGTCCACCCAGCCTCCCTGATGACGTGTATTCGCACAGAACCGGTCGGAGGAGTACACCAGTGGCCTGGAAGGTCATGCAGAGAATTGGAGTGTGCACCTTTCCTTGTTTTTCCATTTTTCGCAGGACCTTGAGGGGTGGAATCCTCAAGACCTGACAGGGTGCCGCACCAGGATTATATATTCCCGGCTTTGGAGTGCCTCACTTGAGGCTACAACCCCCCCTTTCTCCACTGTGGGATTGGGTGTGAGCGTTTTCTCTGCTGACCAGATGACTACATCTACCAGTAGCCCTTGCAGCAGATTTTTATCACCTGCACCTGCGGTGAGCTGCAAGTCCACCCAGCCTCCCTGATGACGTGTATTGGCACAGAAACCGGTCGGAGGAGTACACCAGTGGCCTGGAAGGTCATGCAGAGAATTGGAGTGCGCCCCTTGCCTTGTTTTTCCATATATATATATATATATACATGCGAGTTGCAACTACGCTACTTACCTGTGAAAAAGAAAATGTCATCACTACCTCTCTGTAATCAGTTATTGCCCTCCAGTTGTGAAATCACAATGCCAGCACAGAGTAGCAGTCCAGCAGCCTTTACAGCACTTCATTAAAGCTGTGCCACGCGTTTATGAATTGATTTCTTATTCAATCGCTTTTGGGGACACTAAAGAGTCATTAACTCATAAGGAGCTGTTAATGGCAGTATGTTTATTGTGTGCACTGCTGGAGTTTAACACACGAGAGCAAGAATCTGCATGGTAATGCTAATTTTAAAGCACAAAACAAAATACTTTTTTTAGAGGAATTTTATTAAATTCCTTAAACTATTTTTTCTGCAGCACATTAGACGCTGAATTGTTTTAATCCAAACTGATTCTACTTTGAGTATTTGTGTCAGTGAATGGAAGATCCGTTACACTACATTAATCAGGAGGCCAGGTGTTAAAGGAGATAGCTATCCATGGCCATGTGTTGTAAGGAATGACATGTCCCCTAACACACATCAACAGGATATTGCAAGTCACCTCAGAGTTGCGTGACCTTATGAAGGAACGCCTAAGTCACTTGCAATATTCTTATAAAGTACGATCGGGGGTACTTTATTCCATATATTTTCCATTATAATAAGATTTGTTTTGACAGAGGGCACTCTTTATAGAACAGCTAACGTTTTAAAGCCTACTAAAAGCACTCTTAATATTCATAATTGAACATTCACAAGTGATATACATTTTGTATCATTTCTCCAACTTCCTGATAATGCCTATTTCAAGGAAGAATTGGTAAGATCTGCGTATATGTACAAGTACTTGCATAACGTTTATTGCAAAGAACGCCCTTCATTGTAATTCGTTACGAAACCGAAGACAACAGCATCTTTAAGTTTTAAAAGACCATCATTTAAAACGCGTGTTCCAATTGAAAGAACGTGATGCACAATATTTACATACACACTTTAACAATTATTAAGAGGGTGACAAATATGTTGATAGTGTTGCCTATCGGTCGGTTTAACAGTTTGTCTTCATTGTCCAAATGCTGTCTAACACATCCAATCACAATGCTGTTGAACTTAACGGACTATTTAGCCTTAATCAAAGACTTATGGTTCTTTCAAGTTCTATTTGGTTGTCTTGATGGAGTCTGCTCAGTGCATTGCAGCCGCAACATCCTATTAATAAATGTCTTCCCATCTTTGAATTAGCGGCATCCAGGGGAGTTGCTAGGACTGGAAAAGACCCGGGGCTAAGCTGATGTCGGAACTGTTGGGACTGGGGGCTAGCTAGTCTTTTGGCTGTAGCTCCTGAGATTCTATCCGGGGCTACAACCAAAAGATCAGGGGCTATAGCCCCCTTAGCCCCCCCCTAGCAACGCCCCTGGCGGCATCCTTTTTTTAAATTGAAAGTTGCTATTAATTCATTCATCTTTGATAATGCTCTTGAGGCCATTCTATATGCGCGGGACCGGCGTTGTCTTGTATCCAAGATAAACACGCTGCCCTGAGCTATACAACATTTTGCTTGGTAAATCATCAAACCTTTTAATCATAACTTCCATCAAGTAATTCGAAAGCATATTTGTATAGCACACTTTCATTGTTAAGCTAGTAAGCTTTTGTTCTGCTGATTGGGCAAAGGAAAACCTTCTACTCGCTGCCATCCAGACTCAGGCCTTTTCCAAGTTATTTCAAAACTATATATTCGTTGGACTTCATTCTGCAACTGCTAGGAACAGAACGTGTCTTCCAGTTATAATCTGTCTATTTCACCCTTAACACAATTTTGAAATAGATCCAAATTGCATATTTTCTTTTAATTCCATGTGCGATTTCTGGTCATGATAAGAATGAGAGAACAGTACGAGCAGCGCCGGTGATTATAGTGCTACATACAGAAAACACGATTGTTTGTAGCACAATGCCCATACACAATAGCATATTTCTTGCTGTGAGACTATGATACTACTAAAGACATTGTTGTCAATTATTAGAGCTGCAGCATTTGTGCTTAACTGCCAGGCTAATATGCAAGTCTATATAAACAGGGCGAGTATACTCGTCCTTGGCACTTACAGGGTTAAAAGAAAAAAACAAGATATACAATCCCACTTCAAGTTAAATGTGGGGCTCACAGCCCCTAGGTGAGGTACAAACATACCTGTGTCACAAACATGTTGCAGGTATGACCAGTGGACAAACATGGGTAGCCTATTGCAAGGTTCTAGCATCACAAATAATGATGAAATGAACATTGACATTTTTGTGATTTACTGATTTCAAGAAATCGTATAATTAATAGGGTGGGGTTCAGACTTATATGGGCATCCTATTCTATGAACATTTTATAATGAAAGTGGTCATATGTGTATTGCTTGGGTCACAAGCCACTTACATGCTATCTCTCTGACCTATGACTTCTTATTAAGTGGGTGCCCTTTCTTTCCCTTCCCAAACTAGCTATTAATCAGGCATGAACAGGAAATACTTTACACAATGTAATCACATTTCACTCTTAGGATTTGAGTTTGCTAGTCAGTCTCCTTTGTCATGACATGACTCAAACGATGATACAGTCAAAGGATTAGAAAATTTGACCTACACAATTATGTTAAGATGTACAGCTTTGCGGTAGAATTCTTCATTAATGGCAATTAATTATTATAGCATGATAATGGAACAGAGAAGTGCAGAAGACAATGTCTCATCAGCTTTGACTCGCTTGGCACGGCGTTCCCAATCAATAAGCAATAGTCAACAAAAAAACAAACTCAGGAAATGTGAGTAACTATAAGTGCACAAGAACACCCAGCTTTATTCAAACGTGAATCGTCCGGGAAAACTCAAAATACATCAAACATGACGTTGTAGATAGTGATAAGAAAACATCTTTTACCATTGGGTAAGGGAATATGGTACCTATGCATCCCATACATGATGGATACGGAAATGCCCAAAATGTCAGAGAAAAAATGACTGAATGCGTGATTTGTGCCACTGACACACACACTCATGTTGTTTATCTCATTGTCTGAAAAAAAAGAAATGTTTGTGTATTAGCACTTTTCCCTGCACCAGTACAGGCCAGACTTCGGAAACCCACAGGAACAAATTTCCCTTTAGAAGAAAAAAATGAATCCAAAGTAGTGGTTCAGTTTCCATAGCGGATGACACCACTTCCGGGTAAAACTGCTAATTTCGGTGCTCCTGTTCTATTTTACATGCTAAATGTAGCTTTCAAGGAATTAGACTCAGGTGATGAGTTGTGAATTACCCTGCGTGCGCACTTTACATGTCATTAGAGCAGCAGTTTTTGCCCTCTGACATGTGCAGCACACGCAAATGGAATTATTTGTGAGTTGGTTCCTTTTCCTGGCCTTGAAGCAGTGTTTACTTTGCAGATTCTTACCCAATTACACATGTTCTGCAGTTTGTGTGAGCACCACCCCCCCACACACCCTCCTCCCCTTTCAGATGTTTTAAAAGAAGCCTCTTCCAAACCTTACAATAATTCAGGTTTTGGGATACATCAACAAGACCCTTTAAGTGCTATTAAGGCTGATCCTCTGTTATGCAAACTTCTATGGGTGTTTAATATTAACTAGAGGCGTGGCATAACATTAATTGTGACCCTTTTACGCCCACACACACACACTGAGCTGAGCTGCCTGAACCCTACATGCACAGGGTGGAAACCCAGCATATGCAGGGCCTTGAACAATACGCCATTTGAAAAATAAATGCTCAAACTCAAAAAGTACTCATACTATCGGGCTTTCAATGGGTGCATCCCATTGAATGCGATTTGTGGATCAGGCCCTATGTTTTTTTCCAGTGATGTTTTTTTTTTTAGCCCTCGTGATTATCTCGCAGATAATCATTTGAATGCCTGTGCTAAAGGCGCTGCTACCACAGGAAAGTTACTAGGTAGGCTACCCATTAGTGTTTAAAATTGAAATCTTGCATAGTGTCAGAAATAATACACCCCCTGCACAAATCCCATACATTTCTGGTGACACGTTGCACAGGCAAAGGCCGCCAAGGCAGCGATTCTGTCTCCTCCCACGGGCTCAGAGCGAAAGGTAATTGCCTTTCATGTTTAACCTTGCAAGCCCTCTGCTGGCAATGCAGAGGGATCCGACATCATTGAGTCTCTCGCACGAATCGCTGCCTCACACATTTTCCAAAAAAGTTTTTGCAGGTACTCTGAACGTGCAAGCGGGCCTCACATAGAGGTAAATGGCTACGTAATGGAACATATGTATGCATTCACGACAGGGATGTCATTTGGGAGTCGCCAGGGCTCGCAGTTGCGACCCCTGAGGACTCCCTTGTTACCCCTGTGGTCTCCCTTGCTACCCCTAGAAGAAAAAAAAAGATTTTTTTAAAAACTTTTTTCAGGTTTAACTTTTTTTTCTTTTTCTTTTTTTAAAATGTAAGCCCCTGGGCTGTGGCCAGTGTCATGTGGCTCTTTATTTTTGGAGTGGCTGACTTTCTTGTTCAGGCCTCTCAAAAAAAAAACAGGGTTCCACAAGTGTATCACTTTGAGCAGTGACTCTAAATAAGAAAGAATAGGAATAATACATAATTTGTCTTTCTGGAATTCTATCCAATAATTGCCAGACTCATAAAGGTTTATTTCCGGCACACTTCAGGTGGTGAGTCACTGATTTAGCCTGTTCGTAAGCACCTCAACTCAGCCTTTCACCCTTCTGAGGTCTATAAATGAGAACCAACACAGGTTGGGTGATATTGTATGTATAAGCGCTTAAGCGTAAGTGCTATATAATAACACATCATTATCATTTGGCCTTGGACGTCTGCTTGCATTCACAGTAATTTGGTAATATGGGCCTATACACACTGATATTAACAATACATATGGTGATCCATTCTTATATGAAATGTATATCACATTATAGTGATATTGCAACCATATTTCTTGTAGTGTACTTAGGAACCATATGTGATGTCCCTTCCTGTTTTGTCAAGGGGTGAAAGGTCGTGTTCCATCACTTCTCGTGATGTGACTTTGAGGCAGGGGTGAGGGGGGTCAAATGACATCACATCCTGTGATGTCAGAGGTCAAAGGTCATGTGATGTCACTTCTGCTACCCCTGGAATTTTGGTGAAATGACGTCCCTTATTCACGACCCTCAATATATTGAGCATGGATAGAAAATCATATTTAAAAAAAAAAAATGAAAAATAGCATTGATATGGAAGCATGCTACTTTTTTTTCCAGGCATTAATATTCACATTTCAAAATAGCCCATAATTATGAGCACTGTTTATTGTCTTCCTATTTCAATAGAGCTAATAAAAGTGACAGAGATGAGAGATCTGGACATCTTAGTTTACTGGCTATTGGACAATCAATGCGTTCCACATAAAAGACTTCCAAGACGCCAAAGAGAAACAAACTACAAACTATGCACTTCGCAAGGGAAAAACGTATAATGAAATACCGAATTAGTTAATTTTAATATTATCGAAACTTGTTGGCCAAACCATGCATTATGCACCACTTTTTTTTTAAATTATTTAGTGGTCCTGGATATCGAGACTGCTAAGATCCAATGAACCTAAATGCTAATTACAGGCATGGGTACAAACACATTTATTTTTACACAGAAGAAAGAAACTCGCAACAAAAGGAGATTTATTGCAAAACCTGATACGACCAAGTAATGTCCTGATGCCTTACTGGTAATCCTTGTTGGACGGAATTCAGTGTTCACTAATCCATTACTTCCTGTTGAATTCTACTTTAGTACGGCTTTTTTAGACATTAGCTTTGATGCTTAGTTTGAAGGAGAGGTAAGAGATGCATTGGATAACAAAATGGAGTAATGCGAGTACATACAGGGAATGGTATATGCCAGAGGTCTGTAACCTTTGGCTCTCCAGAAGGTTCTCAACATCCTAGGGCCGATGACAGTATTAGTCCAAAACATCTGGAGAACAAAAGTTTGCCCTTGCCAAAAAGTGCCACTGGGCCACCGTAATATGGCAAGGGCTTATGTATATGATATGGCATTGAGGAGGAGAGGCCATGCTCAGTGTAATGAAAATGATCAGAAAATAATGAGGCCATTATAAGTCAGTGCTTCTACCTCATCATAAAGCTAGCCCACCTAGAACCTCATAAGTGACCTCCTCCAGTGTCAACATCAGACTCAACCAAAAAGAGATCTGGAGAATAACACTATCAACTCACTTCTAAATGCAAATCATACAGTTGCAGACCTAACAGCATCCAAAATGGAACTGCCAACCAAATAATGATGCTGTGAGAATTAGTTTGGGGAAGCCCACACTGCTGTATTTCACAATATCCTGGAGACCCTGGCACTCATTTCAAAATGCGACCTACCCTGAAATTAAGACAGTACACATCAACCACACATCGCATATCAGCAGTAGGCACCACACGCCTCACAAACAGACTTCAGGAGGCTGTTGTTCGTTTCTGAGCTTGCCTGGCAGCACCAGTGAAGTGCAAACTCGCTTAAAAATCCATAGTTCCCTCATATGAAACTTATACTTGAACAAAATAATAGCATCCCGAAAGAACAACAAACTGAAATCAGCTGATTAGAGTTGGTGACAGAACTAAGGAAATTACCCCTTTTGATTTGAATTGAGGTAACTATTGTTTCCAAAAGATCATTGCCTTACCCCAACCTAATGACGAGGTTGAAGCCATTACTCCAACAAAATTCTCCATAAAGTGTGACATACATTTCTGACTAATATTGCCGTATCATGTGGCCCAATCAACTGTGGCTATCAGTGTACCATTTGCAGATACAACGAGATCCATATCAGACGAAAGTACATATTTCAGCGCAGCTTCCAATAAAGAGCATGGCCATCCTGCAAAGAGCACCCTGTCAAGCGACTCGCTCTGTGGCACGGCAGTGATGCTCATGTTGAGAATGAAAACTAGATTATACTACTTTAAAAGAGGACCCTCTCCAAATGTGTCACTGTGGATGAACAGAGCAACATTATGAAAGTCATGGTGTCCAGTCAGAGGGTCGAATGAAAAAGGGTCGAATACAATACGTTTGACTCAAAAGGATCACAAAAAAAAGGATCAAATGCCTTTTTTTAAATGCGTTTCTTTTTTGGCGCTTGGTATTTTGTAGAAACAACTGGGTTTTGGGGGTGGACCCCCCCCCCCAAAAAAAATGCATTCGATTTTTTGGTTTTTGGTCCTTTTGATTTGAAACAATTGTATTTCGAATCTTTTCATTCAACCCTTTCACCTACAACCGAAAGTCATGTATCGACTCCCACATCAAAAGCAGGATTCTGAGAGGGAATGGACTAATCAGTACAAAACATGCAGTGATGGCTGGTGAATTTTTAAAGTGGTGGTGGGGAGTAGATGTATGTTCCAAGAAGCCGGCAGTGTGCGAGCGAGCTCAGCGAGCAAGCCCGACTTAGCAAAGGAATGTCTATGGGGCGGGGGGACATTTCTCCCCTCCAAAGAACATTTTTTGAAATGAGAAGTGTAAATGGAGCATTTTTCAGCAGAATTTTCAAGAAAAGCTGTAGAAAAAGACCTAAGATACAAGCCATTCTCAGAGAATAACCCACACAATATTCAACTGCCAGAGATGGCATGATACCGACAGTACACAGGGCCATTTTGCACAGCAAATCATGTATGTGCCCATATTCTTCAAGGGCACAGATATGTTTCCATCATTAAGGCAAGTGCCGGGTAAAGTGTGCCCCTGCAATCCCTTAAACATTTTCCTACTTATATAATTTTCCTGCAGGATTTACACCGGTCTTAAATAATTTGACAGACGATTTCATAATGCACATGAATGTTCCTGGGTTTGGTAGTCAAAAATGAAATCAGAATTTGCTGCACCTCTTCATGATACCACACAAAGTGTATTCAAGTGTTGCTTACATACTCATTGAGTTGCTAATTGGATACGCAATGTGCCAATTGCCTTGGGTGATGCTTACATACAGCAGTGTACTCCCAAAAGTGTCCACTTAATACCCCAGTTTTGCCGTAAAATAAATGTCATGCAGCTTTTTACGTTGTCAAGCCAGTTTAAGCTTTCCCAGTACAGTTTGCCACTCGCCACCCTTTCTGAAATAATGCCTCTCTCAACAATTGAATAGTCTGCTCCCCCTCCCACTGTTCATGGGCCCAACAATTTGGCAGAGACAGCCCAGTAAGCCGTCCCTATGTTGTGCAGCATGCACTATGCAAGCAGTGGCATACTGAGCGGTGGGTGACAAAGGGGTCACCTTGCCCCCCCTGTGGCTCTTTTAAGAGCCAGACTGGGTACAATAGTTAAGGAAGACTTACCAATAGGTAGTCTTCCTTAACAGTAAGCCGTCCCTATGTTGTGCAGCATGCACTATGCAAGCAGTGGCATACTGAGCCGTGGGTGACAAAGGGGTCACCTTGCCCCCCCTGTGGCTCTTTTAAGAGCCAGACTGGGTACAATAGTTAAGGAAGACTTACCAGTAGGTAGAGAGGAGGCACGTTAAAGTGCAACCTTAGTAAGGAACATGTTTGCAAAGTCGCACAGGGACATTTAAGAAGAGAGAGAAGGATTGGGAGAGGGGGAGAGAGAATGTGGTTATAAAGTTGGAAATGACGATGAGGATGGGGGAACAAGAAAAAATAGTGTTGGAAAAATACAGTTTTATGGAAGCAGGATAAGCAGAGTCATAGGAAGAATAATTAGAGGACAGCACAGTAAGATCTGAAGATGGCCTGCTTTTCTCCCACATCCATTCAGCACGCCTCAAAGTAGAGCGCAGTGAGCTAGGATTAGATGTTAACCAAGGTTGATGAATTTCAGCAGACGGGCAGAAAGAACATACTGGGTAGTGCACATCCAGTGAAGAAGAAAGAGCTGTATGTAAAGAAGAAAACACTGTTTTAACAGGGAGGTACCATAAATTGGAGGGGAAAATAGCACAGAAAGACAATTAGTGAGAAAGACTGAAGTGTCGAACATAGAAGGATTACAATTAAGAAATGTATGCCTGGCTGCAGGATAGACAGGAGTATAGAAATAGTATATCAAAACGAACAAAAAGGGTGGTATGAAAGAGTAAAAGAATGAAAAGAAACAGGATAAGATGAGTGAGCAGAGAAAAACAAAAGATTGAGAAATGGGCCAGAACAGGGTGATGGAGGAGAGGATTATTGACAAAGGTTATATGAGTCCATAAGGGCAAGAAAAGGAGAAAAGAAATGAATAGTGGAGAGATGAAGATTGAAATTACACAGGAGAAAGAATGTAAAATAAAGACGAAGGAAGACTGAAAGTAAAGACTTCAAATTAGAATAAAAGGATTGGAGAGGGCCAGGAGGGGAATGAGAAATGACATAGCATAAGGTTTTGAAAAAGACATAACATGATATTTGCAGGAAGGGAATGAAGGAAGAGAAACTGAAGATGGGGTGATAGAAAAGAATAATTAAAAAGTACACCAGTTCCACCAACTTTTCCAACAAGACAAGAGGGGGTAGGAGGAATTGGAAGAGCGAGTGGTGAGAGAAGCAGCAGTAGTAGTCTTAGCAGTCGGGATCAAGGGTTCAGTGTGACATGGGAATTGTAGATTAAGAGAAAATAATGTGTCGAGGAGAGAATTCGTTTTTTCATCAAATATATCAAATCTTAAGAAGAACAATAGTGAGAGGGTTGGGGCTTGAAGAGAGGACATAGATGAAAGATGTTGGGAGGGCAGTGTCTATCCCACCCACCACACCTCTCACCATTATCACATGGTTATCACTACTCCCTGATTATTGTTCTTGTGCATTGTTTATTAACCATTCACTGCCTTTTGGTTGAAAATGTATACAATTCTCAACTTTTGTAAGGCTATGTATGGAAATTGTATGAACTGGATTAGTATTCTGTTTTCATTGTTTTGTTGTCTATTGTTTTATCCTGACTGTGGATTTCATGAATTGTGAGCAATTTCAGATTTTTAACAAGATGGTTTATAAGAATTTAAATATGATGTGATTGAATTGTGTTTGAACTTGTGTGTATTGTTGTGTAAAGGTTTTTTGTAAACTATACGCACATTATTGTTTGTTAAAGTTGTACTATGTCAGTCAGTCAATAACTTTATTTTGTCTATAAGGCCATAAAAATACATCCTAACACATACATGATAATAAAAGAACAATAAATATGCATATTCTAAAATACAATTAATCCAAATTCAAGGATTCATCCGGGATGAACAATCTCAAAGCTTTTTCCCTACTTAAGGAGCCCTCCAGCCTCTTTTCCTTTGCAGATGGGGAGCAGGTGCAAGTGGATCAAGGTCACCTGACCTAAGCGCCACCCACCTGGTGCCTTCCTGGTTGCCGCTCTTTTTCCCTACTTAAGGAGCCCTCCAGCCTCTTTTCCTTTGCAGATGGGGAGCAGGTGCAAGTGGATCAAGGTCATCTGGACTAAGCCCTGCCCACCTTCTCAGCCCTGCCTCTTCCTTCCTGCTCTTAATTCCTAGATTAAGGGGGTCTCTCGCCCAGGCATCCGAAGTGAAGGGCAGATGAATAAAAGGGCAATTGCTGTTTGGACTTTTTTGGATCAGTAGGACCCAGTGCCCAAATCCCTGCTCAGACAGTAGGTAAGCATGCACCAATATGTGTTTACTCCTTCTGTACCCACAGGCCATACCCACCTCCTCTGGTTTCCCTGTGATGTTCACTTGTACCCCCCACCCTTCTTGAACACAGGTGTTGCCTGTTTTTCTTGATTCTTCTACCCTGCTCCTCCTCCTTCCCCCTCCAGCCAACTTCTGCAGGAATCTGTCCTGATGTATTCCTGTTTGACCATCACCATCTTGTGGCCAATGCTAGACTTGACTTTTATGGACTTTGTTGTTTCACGGTGCGTCACCCTTTCGCAACTCTCATGCTGGACATCTTGTACTCATGGTGGCCCTGACTCATGCTGTTCCCATCTTCATCTTGTATCCTGGCTTGCAACATTATGCATTACTAATGACTTTTGCAATTGTATTCGCTCTCCCCTCTTGCTTCTCCATTCTTTTTGACTGCTTACTCTCTGCTCTGTTCTCTCCTCCTCTCCCTTTCTCCCTTTTCATATCTTTTCCCCTCCATTTCTTCTATGCACTTACTCTATCAGAATTGTCCCTGGACCTAGTATGATAGCAACCTCGTCTGTTCCCTCCCCTCTCCTCTTACTCCACCCCCCCTCCAACACTATCTGAAATGTCGTCAGGCCTAGTACGATAATCGCTTGTTTTGTTCATCCCCTCCCTTTCTGCACCCCTCTCCCTCACCTTTTGTTTTTCTCTAGCTCTACCAGAAATGTCGTCAGGCCTAGTACGGTAGTCACCTGTCTGTTTCCATTTCCTTCCCACTCTCCCACTACCTTCCATATCTATGTTTTAGCACTTGCACTATCTGAAATGTCGTCAGGCCGAGTACGCATCCTTACTGTTCATGGCCTGTAAGAATGTAATTGTATTTTCCCTTGTTCCATCCCTTGCCTTGAAGCGCTTTGAAACACATTGTGTATAGGCGCTATATAAATACACTATCATATCATATCAAAGCTGCACTAACTTACCTTCAACTGAACCAAAATTGCAGGTTCAATATGTCTAAAGGGATTGCCCAAGGTCCTTACCCTCACTTGCACTATATTAGCACCAGTAATCACAGAAAGGTGTAGTTTTGTTCCCCTAGGGCGAGCATTATCATACAGATAGTTGGATCTTACTTCAATCTCACTATATTGCGGGGGGGCGGGTACATTTTATATCAAAGATCAAAAAATCCTATTTGCTATTCTCTGCTTCCTAAAGCTAATCCAAATAAGATCATAGGGATTCTCCCTTGGAGATTGAAGTCGAGTACAGTTTGAGATGTCCTCACGTATAACAACAAGCAGCCACGATCTGTAAGCAGTCAGTGGATTATTTTATTAATGAGTGCTTCCCTTGTTTATAAGCGACCAGGGGTATGTATACTACCCCCCTACAACACCATACCAACACCATACCATTTGTTGTTTATCACGCCTTGTTCAAGGTATATTCTACGGGTCCAAGGGCAGTCACCATAATAATCATAGTTAAGTGTCCTATAGCCAGTCTCGCTAGTTAGTTTATATACCAGCGTTTTGGCACTAAAAGTGCCAACCACCCAATGGCATCAGCAGGAGACAATACACTACAAGGGGCAGTGAGTGGATATCAGCCTGGCCCTCCACATCTACCTGTGCACTACTACTTCCGGTGCATTCTGTGTGTTCACTATTAGGCCTCAAACCGGCCAGGTTAATACTAGTCATATCTGTCATGACATCAGGACCTATCACCCTCTGTGATTTTAGGGCTCCTAGGGCATTGTCCTGTTTGGCGTGCATCCCTGCAACCCCCTAACCCCCCTTCCCAGGGCATCTAAAACAGCCAAATACAGCCTCTTTACATGTGCTAGGTCTGTCAAAACAAGGCTACACGATCACAGACACCCACTAGTCAAAGGAGACTCTGCTACAAAGTATGGAATCTTCTCAGCTGCTCCGCCAGGGGGATAACCGAGTAGCTGTCTATCTGAGTACTTACCCCTTTCATGCTAGTGTTCATATCCATCGGGAGATAGCTTACAACATTTGCAGCACACAGTTTGGCTGAAATTCCTCCATTGGCAACGTTCACTACATTCTCCACCTCCTCAGTGTTATCCATGGGTGTAGGAAGACTATCTGAAGCCAAAGACAATGGGAATGGCACCATGTTCGTGTTTAGTTCACATTCAAGTTCATGTTCAGATAACAAGCCCTGTATGATTGGATTCATGTGGTTTCTGGAGGGTCTAATATCTCCCATTCGATTTTTTCCCAACTAATGGTTTCCCCTCCTGTAGAAAGTCTAGGGGCATACTGATTGCACAGTTTGCAGCTTTGCAGGCCCTTGTTGATATCGAATTATCTTCACCCATACCGGTATGGTGTTAGGGAGAATATTAATTTCTGTGCTAATTCCCTTCAATCTTAGAGACCCCAAGCTCTTTTACTGTATTTGGGACTTTTTAATTTTAACCCTGGAGTGAGTGAGACCTATTTCTCACTCTCTCAAGTTTTTTTTACCTCATTTGGAATTTGTGTTTCCACTGTTTTTTACTTTTTGTATGGTGACACACAGCACCTTCAGTGCAGTGTCACAGAGAAATCCTTTTATATTTCTCCTAAAATTTAAATACTTTTTGTTGTGTGAACTACCGTTCCCAAGAATATTAAAGTGAAATTGACTTTACTTACCTTTTCTCTTTGTAGGACCGAAACACACCATCTTATGTGGAGTGCTGGAGGGTTACCTAGTAGCCCCTTATACTACATTCTCATGTACAATTTGTATGTTACCCTCACTAATTTAAATGGCTGGTGGCAGTGGTTTACTTTTTTCCAACCATTGTGCTTTTCTAGCGCACACTGAACTCTCAGCTGCAGTACAGCACTCATGGGTGACCATTGTGTCAAAATGGCCCTGGTCTTCTTTTTTTGCCATTCCTGTTGAGTGGTCTTTTTGGGTTGTGCTCTGTGCGTTGAAACAGATTTGAGCCCTTTGTTTGTTTTGCCTTTGACGGGCTTCAGCCCTGAATCCCACCGCTGGCTCCAGTGTGTCTGGAAGGGTAGGATGTGAGGGAGGGTCCCGAACCTCTCCTGTCCTCTGTCTCGAGGAATGCTTGAATTTAACCAGTCCAGATTGGCTGGCTGACTGGCTTTCAGCCACTCTGCTGTGTGATTGACAGCCTAGGCTGTGCACGAAAGGGAGAAACCTGCTTAAAAAGTGAAGGTTTTGGGATTAGTGGCAGAGTCGACCACTGGGAGAAAGACCCGGCGAAGAAACCGTGAACAAAGCTTTCTGCATCCTCCTGGACCTTTGAATTGCCAGTGAAGGCCTGCTGCTGTTCTGAAGCTCCTTTTTCAATTCGATAGAGAAGCTCCGGAAGGGCTTACTTCTCCCATAGGGTTAGTTGGACCAACTAACCCCGAGACGAACTCCACTGGACCACCTTCTCCATTGATTTCTAGAAGGACGTGCTGGAAAACGTGCTGTGAGTGACGATGAAGTGAAACCTCAGCTAAACAAAGACTGCACTTCATCAGCAGAGATAAAAACCATAGCACTGAATTCCCAATTAAAAAAGAAACAGTGTGATCACCAGAACACTATAAATATTGGAAATAGGAATAAGGGGGGACCTAGGGCCTTGGCAAATCCCTGAGTGACACCAATGCGAATAATACAAAATGTGAACCTGAAATGGGGGGTGCCAATGGTCTTCTTTCGTTCTGACTCAAGAAAAGCGTATTAGCAGATGGAATGTCAGCAGTTGTATGCAAATCTCTTTAAGAATGTCTGTCAGGATGGAATGGCTGATGGTTCTGTTTGAAAATGAAATGATGTGCAGAAGGAGCTGACAATTAACTGTGAATGATGTCTCTACTGACTTATTAAGGTAGCTGTCCCTTCAGAGGGCTTTTCGGGAACTGGATCTCACTAATTCTGAGAAGGTTGGTCCCACTCAGTCAAAACTGATTCTATATATTTCAGATTAGAATGCATTAATGACGTTTCATGTTTTTTCAGATGTGAGTGTTTTGTGTCTTGTGTTCCCTGCCTTGGTCCTGCATTAATGCTTGCCTGAGAGAATGCATGATGGAATGTTATGTCCGTAGAATGTTGTGGTGTGAGTGCCCCTGCAAGCTCCACGAATGGTCAGTTGACGCGAAGCAGCCTGTGAGAGAGGAGGCCGGTGGTTGTCTCCTGTGTACCTTCCTACTTACTTACCCTTGGACTTACCTGATGTATATACCTTGTCGCTGGAACTTAGTAAAGAAGTTCACTTCCCTTACTGAGTATCAGACCTTTCATTTCACCCTGCAACATGTTACTTACTCTGTTAGCTAAAGGTGGGTTCAGTAGAGATTAAACAGAGCATCTGCAAGGACACCCCATGATCACCTCCCCTCCGAAGCACAGGTTCAATACCAAACCACCACAAGTCAGTCTTCCCATTGGTTTCCCTTTTCCCCTCTTAAATTCTTCCTTGCTTTGCCGCATTTCTATACATTACATTATGCCCATGCCCACATGTTTAAAGAAGCTCATTCATTAAATCATGAACTAGGGACTGACTGCCTGTCAGTGACATATCTCACATCAGCCCCCTTGTAATTGACCCCAGGCTCTTACTTTTTTATGCTGTAGCAGAATGAGTAAGGGGCCTCTGCCAGAATCCTATTGCATCCACACTTGGCAGGAAACGGTATGTCTTTGACACCTTCCCTGCACTCAAAACATCGCCACATGGATCTCCCGTTAATAAGAGCCATTTGCTTGCCCCAATTCTGGTGATTTTCTTTTCTCAAGGACTGTTAACTTATTAAACAAAAAATATATCCCCTTTTAAAAATGTCTTCATTTTGAAAGTGCGTCTGAGTCCACCTCAAGCCTTCCCCTTTATCTTCGTAGAGGGCCACTGCTTCTTTTAATATGCATGCCACCTTTGTGATAGACCTCCTGATGAGCACCCACTTTTCCCTGAATGATGTGGCACAGTCAATATGCAGTGTTGCTTTACTACTGCCAACGCCATTGGTAGGAGAGGGGCTGAGTTGTGCAGAGTGAAATCCATCCAGCCAGCCATGCTCGTCTTCCGCCCCCTGAGCAGCAGGCCTGACACCTGATTCGTTCAAATCTTTGTAATGTTTTAGTTTACCTAATTCAATTAGCTGGCCAGTTTCCCAATTATGTGCATTAGTTTGCTAATTGTTGTATAAAGTCCATTCATTGCACCTTAAATTATCGCCTTCCATACAGTTGCATGGCACCCCGCTGACAGATGTAAATCTGCGGCCTTTTCTGTACATGTTGGCTGCCTTTACAGTGTGTGCTCTGAAACTTTTCTTTTTCTTGGCCATAGTTGCTCTGTTAATGTACCTGCACCTACAGCGGTTAGTATGGTACCTATATATTAACATGGTGCCCTTAATATGACCCTAGTTTAGTAGATATGCCCAATACTCACTACAATAAATATTTATTATAAGTTCCAAGATCACATGTACATGTCTGGAAAGTTGGTTTGGCCATACTCCCAGTCAATGTTAAAATCTCACAATAGGATTTTTTTTTTCTACTAGCAGGATGGGGTGGCAGCGTTGACAGCTAAACTACATTACATCGTGTACATGTTTACGTGTACCTTTCAATAATGATAACGGAGACGGTTCTGGTGCAAATCGTTGGTAATGCAGACCTTTTGAACATCATAAAAGTTCTAATTTTGTTCCTGATCTCAGCCCTACCTGTCACTCCCAAAGTCATAATCCTTCACAGCTGCTTGTTACGAGGTTTGCATCACAGAGGGGGGCGGAGAGGTTGCATTAATAGCACGACTGACATTTCTCTTTACCGCCACCCGTGGCTCCTGTCCTGTGCGGGAAGCAATGGGAGACTTCTATAACTTACCACCACCTCAGTCTCTGCCTAATTTTGAGGAATGATCGATCTAGGGAGATGTTAGGACTGATGAGAAGAGAGCACGTGCCCTTTGCCCTCTTTCTGAGACTCCAGATGTAGACCTCTCTGTAGTCAAAGTTCAAGGTATGGGAGATTTCTAGCCTTGCCTTGTTCTTTCTTCATCCATTTTCTCTCAGTTTGCAGTATGAGTGCTGTGGCAACAGAAACGGATTGGCAGTCATTTGCAAGCACCCCCGCCTGCCCCATTCAGCAAATACATTCAGGCACAGCAGCAGGTGGAGATAACCTATTGGAATGGTTTGCCTGGACAAGGTACAATGTTCTAAATCTGTGTTTGCCTGTTGCAATTGACTTTGACAGGTTAATTGACTGTCGTCTTTAATTCCTGGCGTGGGCCTGCATTTGTGGTCGTATCAATCACACCACGATAAAGGCCTCTGGCATGTTCACTAACACAACATTATCTATCACATCATGAGAGAAAACACACAAGCTGTACTTTGGAGTAGGTGTTCTGGCAGCGGTAGAGTGCAAGTGCAATTCATCTAAGTGGGAGGTGCTATTGATATTGCCTAACGCCTTTTAAGCTAATAATGCCTGGGGCTGACTATTATTTCATCATAAAGTTATCAGTCACTCTGCAAGCTTCCTGCATGTTTATATTCACTCTTAATAAATAGATGGTATATGTGCGTTTTCTTTTTGTTTTGTTTTACTACGTTTGAATCCCTACATATAGTCAAAGGTGCTTTGCAGTTCACACGTTGGATCATTTCTCTCACTCTCTCCTCTCTCTCTCTCTCTCTCTCTCTCGCCTTCTTTCTCACCCTCTCTCTCTTTCTCTCTCTCCCTCTCTCTGCCTCTCACTTCCTCTATGCCTCTCTCCTTGTCTCTCTGTGTGCCTCTCTCCCTCTATGTCCCTCTGCCACTCTATACCCCTCTATCGCCCTATGCTTCTCATTCTCAGCGTCTCCATCTGTGCCTCTCTCTCACTCTCCACCTCTGCCTCTCTTCCTCTTTCCCTTTGCGCCGTTCTCTCCCTCTGTGACTTCGGTCTCTCTCTGGTTCTCTGACTGTGCATCTCTCCCTCCCTCTTTGCCTCAGTCCTCTGTGCTTCTCACACTGTGTGCCTCTCTCTCGTTCTCTCTCTCTCTCTCTCTCTGCCGCTCCCTCTCTCCCTCTGTGCCTCTCTCACTTTATCTCTCTGTGCGCCTCTCCCTCTGTGCCTCTCCTGCTCTCTCTCTGTGTCTCTCCCCCTCTGTGGCTCTCTCCCTCTCTCTCCCCTTCTCTATCTGCCTCTATCCCTCTCTAGCTCGCTCTCTCCATATGTGCCTCTCTCCCTCCATCTCTCTTCCTCCCACTCCCTCTGTGCCTCTCATACTTTGTGCCTCTCTCCCTCTCTCGCTATAACTCTCCCTCTGTGTCTCTCTCCCTCAATCTCTCTGTGTGCCTCTCTCTCTCTCTCTCAGTTCCTCTCCCCCTCATTACCTCTCTCTCTCTCTCTGTGCCTCTTCCACTCTCTCTCTCTGTGTCTCTCACCCTCTCTCTCCTTCTCTCTCTGTGCTGGGGAGGATAGTTCAGGGGCAACATGCACCAGAGGTTCAATCCCTGGGTGTGCGCTTAGAAACCTCTGGGTATTGAGCGTGTTATAAATAACCTATCATAGCACATCATATATTTCCCTCTCCATCTCGCTCTCTCCCTATGTCCTCCTGTCCTGCTGCCACTCACACGTGGTACCTCTGTCCCTCTCTCGCTATGCCTCTCCCTCTCTCTCTCTGTTCCTCTCCCCTCGTTGCCTCTCTCTCTCTTTTCTCTCACCCCCCAACGGTTTGTTCTTGCTGGCTACATTTGCTCACGCAGCGTGAACTCCGGACACGTTGATGAAGATGTCCTGCCCACTTTTGGTTCGCTATTCACCCACATTGTTTGTGTTATTGTTTTAGGATGTACTTCCATTCAACTAATGAGCTACGTGTGTAAACATGCTCACACCTGCGGGGCGAATATGCTATACTGTGGAAGGCTCACATTCAAAGGAGTGGTACAAGTTGTGTTGACAAGCAGCTCCTCTTATTATTTCGTTCACCCGCTGAAAATAGTAAAGTCTCAGTGGACCGTATAGAGGAAGAAGGCTCTGTTGATTGGAGGTTGTAATACAGCACTGAGTATCGGCGGGAAACGCAATACAATCTTCTTGTTTCCATCTTGCAGTATGTATCTGAGAGATGGATCTACCTATCCGCTTGGGAAGCGTAGCCTGAAAGCACATCAACTCTGACTGGTAAATAGCACACATCGCCGATGCGGTGCACACGAGGGAAAATAAGCATGAGGAACTGCAGGCAGCATCACCCAGAGAGAGTGTGTGCCTGTGTACGCCTGTGCTTGCAAGCATGGCTGCGGATCTGCTCTGCTCATCTGCACATCTATAGGCATGCATTGGTGCCTGCCCATGCCATTCTATGCAGGGTCGTACTGGCCCATAGAATGTTCTCGTGCACCAATTAAAAAGTGGCCCACAGTTGCAAATGGCCATTCATTCCTTCATGCTATGCCATTTATAACGCGTCTATAAACAAGTGTTTGTGACACTGTTCAAATAGTAACTAAGGGGGAGTGGTTTGATGAGTGTGATGCAAATTGTGCATTTTAAAGAATATTTATTCAGCAACACTGGTCAAAACGATTAGCCGCAGAGTGAATTAACTCATAAAACTGGCCCAAATGTGCCCAAAAAGTGGCCCACCTTGACCAAAAAAACTGCCCACACCAGAATGTTGTGTTTTTGGTTTGGCCATGAACCTATTGCCCTATGAGCCAGTCCGAGCCTGATTGTGTGTGAGTTGTCTCTGTTGCATAGATACGCATGAGTAGAGAATGCATACATTATACGGAAGTCTCGTTTATTCCACGTGCACTACATCATCCTGCACTACATGATTCAAATGCAAACAGGCATCTCTGTTATTGAGCAGGTAATTGCAGAGCTGCTTGATGGGCTCTCCAC